>NC_091980.1:265118402-265429534 GCF_044704955.1 Pristiophorus japonicus
CGCCCGTCTCCGCCCTTACCTCAGCTCATCCGCTGCTGAAAGCAACATCCATGCCTTTGTTACCTCTAGACTTGGACTATTGCAATGCACTCGTGGCTGGACTCCCACGTTCTACCCGACATAAACTTGAGCTCATCCAAAACTTGGTTGCCCATGTTCTAACTCGCACCAAGTCCCGCTCACCCATCACCCTTGTGCTCGCTGACCTACACTGGCTCCCAGTTAAATACGCCTCTATTACAAAATTTTCATCCTTGTTTTCAAATCCCTCCATGGCCTCACCTTTCTCTATCTCTAATCTCCTTCAGCCCCACAACACCTGAGATATCTGCGTTCCTCTAATTCTGCCCTCTTCGGCATCCTTGATTATTGTCATGTATTCAACTATTATTGTAACCCATGTATAAGCTGACCTAAGTTGTACACCTTGAGAACATTGACCACAAGGGGGTGAACTTGTGGGAGACACTCCTAACCTGGACTTTCAGCTATAAAAGGGGAAGCTACACCCACCTTCATCACTTGAGGTCTTGGTAATAAAGGTAACTGGTCACAGAGTGAACTTCTCTCAAGTATGGACCTTCTGTGCATCTATACTGTAGAGTAAGGACATATCAATTATAATCACTCAACCATTGGTGGCTGTGCCTTCTGTTGCCTAGGCCCCAGGATCTGGAATTCCCTCCCTAAACCTCTCCGCCCTCTACCTCTCTTTCCTCCTTTAAGTCGCTCCTTAAAACCTATCTCTTTAGTCATCTAATTTTATATGTGGCTCGGTGTCAAATATTTGTTTTATAACACTCCTGTGAAGCGCCTTGGGACGTTTTAATTTGTTAAAGGCGCTATATAAATACAAGTTGCTGTTGTTGTTTTTGTGGCAGACAGACCTGCAGCCTCAGTCCAGGGCGGCCTACAACCTGTTTGGATCGTGTTCCTTCCAGGCTGCAGCACACGACATCTGCAACATCTCCCAGTT
This sequence comes from Pristiophorus japonicus, assembly GCF_044704955.1. Lineage (NCBI taxonomy): Eukaryota > Metazoa > Chordata > Chondrichthyes > Pristiophoridae > Pristiophorus > Pristiophorus japonicus. The sequence continues at coordinate 265,119,379 of NC_091980.1, forward strand.
CGCCATCCACTCCTGTATAAGGGAGGTGATTGAGGCTCTGTGTGCAAAGGGAGCTGAACACATTTCATTCTCTTTAACCATAGAGCAGCAGGTGGAACGAGCATGCGGCTTCCCCAGGATAACAGGCTTCCCCATGGTGCAGGGTGCCGCACGTCGCTTTGCGGGCATCGCACCTCAATTTGGGGATGTACCACAACCAGAACGGATATCATTTCCTCAATGTCCGGCCGGTGTGCGACCATACTCAGCGCATCATGTAGGTCAATGCTCGGTATCCTGACAGCAGCCATGATGCCTTCATTCTGCGGCAGTCCACGTAACCAATTGAGCCTCCACAACAAACCAGAGGCTGGCTAGTGGGCGACAAGCGCTATCCACTGACCACCTACTCATGACTCCATTGTGCAACCAAAGCACACATGGGCAGCATACATATAATTAAAGCCATGCTGACATGCAGAATCTGATAGAGCAGAACACTGGGGTGCTTAAACAATGCTTCCACTGCCAGGGCCACTCTGGAGGTGCACTGCAGTACTCACCAGAACGTGTCTCAAGATTTATTGTGGTCTGCTGCATGCTCCACAACCTCATCATGAGAGCACAGCCCTTGCCACCAGCTGAGGAGGAGGAGACCGATAGGGAGAAGGAAGAGCAGGAGGAAAAGGAGGAAGAGGAAGTGGAAGAGGAGGAGGAGGAAGAGAAGGAGGAGAAAGCAGAAGAGGAGGAGGAGAAAGGGAAGAGGCAACCCAGACAGCCTCTTTCCGCCCGGGCTGTCAGGGATCGAATCATCCGACTGTGGAACCAGTTGAATGCAACCCAAATTCCACATTCACCAATAGTCTCACACCTTCCCTTCCCTCTGTTACTGACCATCACAGCATCCTCTTGGCCAAAATGCTGCAATAAAAGCCACCACAAAACAAACATTTCAGACTAATTTTATGAATCAAACCATTACACTCAACATTCATAAGTCAACTAATCACGTTGTCCATTCCGTTAATGTCAATCTTCCAGGTGCCTTTGCCTGTTGCAATATTCTTATGCAGTGCCACCCCAGTGGCTGCAGCATGGCTGGTGGAAGGCTGCTGACTTTCAGTGGGGGAAACTGCAGATGGCCTTGCAGGATGACCTCGAGCAGCTCTGGTACTAATAGACCCGGCTTCGGACTGCACCAGCTCGACATTGGAGGCAGCAGTCTGAGCTAGCTGGCTGACAGGCAATAGCAAGGGCATGGCGAAGTTGCAGTGGTGGGAGGACCAATGTTGTCATCCTGAGAGAGGACAACAGGTTCGTGGAGCCACTGCACTCCCCAGGGACGGTGCCACAGCTGGAGGACAGATTGCTGAACTGCTGTGACAGCCTGCAATCCCATTTCAACACTAATGAACCCAGCCATGATGGCAGCAGTCTGTGCTTGCATGGCAGCAAGCTGAGCTTGCATGACTTCAATCTGACCTTCCATTACATAATTCAGACATTGGGTGGCTTCTGCTTGTGCGGCAATGGTCCTCAGACGTTGCGTCATGGTTGGGTCCGCAAGTCGCTAATGGATCTGCCCAGCCCTTCCACGCTGGACTGGATGGGCTCCAAGCTCTGCGCAAAGCCCTGTGCAAGGTTGTTGCTGGAGTCCTCCATCCTCCTCGACATTGCACTCAGGCTTTCTAGAAGGCCTGCCAATGCCCCAACCATTTTGTTGTGCATACCCCTCAGCTTTGTTCTGTAGGCCGGCCCATCGAAGTCCTCATCTGAGTCCTATGCAGCAGAACCCATGTGCGACCTCACCCTCCGGGAAGCTATCACCTGCGCTACCTTTTCCTCCTGCCCTGGCTGCTGCCCACTTATACCCGGTGATTCACCACGTGCAGATCCCGCCTCTAAGCTACCCTCTACATTCCGCGAAGTGCCAGTATCTAAGCAGATGGCTGTGCATGTCGGATCGAGTGATGGAGTTTCTTCTTCATCATCACTCATCTCTCCCTCTTCCTCTTCAACCAGTGTCTGGCCAGGTTGGATTTATTGGCTCTCTGAAATGAGAAAGACACAAGGGTAGGGTTGTGATGAAGGGAAGGGGGGAAGTAAGAGGTGCATGGTTACACCATCTGCAGCTTGTAAGCTAGAAGACATTCTGGGATGAGATGAAAGTGGGATGTGAAGTAGGATTGTGAGAAGTAGGATTAGGTATGAGCCTTTTGTTGTGTCCTTAGATGCTCTAACAATGACTCCACGAGGCAGTGTGTTGTACTTGAACTGTGATGACCTAAGTCCTTTATTAGTTAACTCCAGAGTGAAGATCACACCTGGTGGCCTGCCTTTTATACTAGGCCAGGCACACCTGTACAGGTAACCTATGGGTCTCCCACTACTGTGCCCTCTGGTGGCACACCTTGTGATAGTACCAACAGTGGCCATGTAAGGTACATGACATCACTCCCCCCTGAACCCTCAGTGCAAATCGCCTCTACATTAACTATGTTCTGGGCTTAGTTCTATATGGGTCTGTCTGATAGACCTCTGGCGGGCCAGCTGAACCTTGGGTGGGTCGTTGGTGCAGTAGCGTGCTGGTAGTTGCTGTTTGTGTGTGTGTGTGTTCCTGACCACTCCATTCTTCCCCGCCCCTCCCACATTGGTCTGGCAGGGGCTCCTGGCATCCATGTACCTACACGTTCAGGTGAGTGGGTTTTGCATTTCTTTTTTTTTTCTTTGTGGTTTCGTGATGCGACAAGAGCATTAGCTGCCTTGTCGAGGCGGTGACCGGTGCGTAAGGCCGGTTAGTTCCAGAGCTGCTGGGTGGTGTCCCTGCAGTCTGGTGGCAGTTCAGTGCCCGGTGCTGGCAGTGGGAAGCCGGTTGGCTCGCACAGCCTGCTCTCGGGCCTGTTGCCATGGTCCCTAGTGACAGGCAGGTTCACGGATGTCTGTGACCCCCCCATCCTTTCTTTACGCCCTGGGTACCAGCTGCTCCCTGGGGAGCTGTCGTCTAGCAGTGCACAGGGAACTGCTGACTCGCTGGCCTGAGCGTCACCTGGTTCGTAATCCTGGCTGGTGCTTGTTTCCTCTGGGGAAACATTGGTGGGTGACCCTACATCTAGGGGTATGGCCTTGGGGCAGTCTGTTCCTTCAGGCTCATGGCAGTTGGTGCCATGGGTTGCCTGAGAGATGGAGCCGACCCGGGGCATGGTATCACTATCGTTGCCTTTGCCCTGCTGAGGTCGCTTGCCTTGCAACCCGTGTGTGTTGGCTGCTTGTGGCCACACTTCGTGGTGCCTGACTCTGGTCCCGGGGACACAGGCTACAGCATTGGATAGCCTGCTGGACCTGTGTGCACCCAACGGGTGTCTGCTCGCTGGATTGGCTGCGTGCAGTGGGAATCCTGCATCGCACAGCTTTTCCTTGCTTATGATGGACACTCTAGGGGTCCAAACACGATCACACGACTTTTCCCCGTTGGTTGCACATGCACAGTTCAAATCATCAATTACACATTGTACATAATCGCGTGACTTTTCCTCGCTGGTCGCATGTATACAATTCCGATCATCCGTTACACATTTTACATGGTCAGTTACACATTTTACATAATCCGTTGCACCTTTACTTTCTAACTTACAATTCTTGTTACATTGCTTAATTGTGTGGAACTGTCCCTTTAATTGTAGTGAGTTGCAGGCCTCCTTTAAGAGAGCCTTACTTGCTTTACCCCAATCCGCTTCTCCGTATGGTGCCACGTGTTGCTCCATCAGCGCTGCACCTCGCGGTCTGGTCGCGGCCATCTTTGTCTGCAGCGCATCGCCTCGTGGTTCGGGCGCCATCTTTTCTTCGTCCACGATGTCGACTGCAGTGATCATCTTATCCACAGGTTCTTCCTCCGCAGTAGGGAAGTCACTGCTGGATCCGATTTTCTCCCTCCTGAGTCCTGCCACTGGAGCCTGGAAGGTGCGTTCGAGTCGTCCCAGCTGGATCATCTCCATACAGTCGTGCTGAGCAGTCTGTGTCTCAGATGCCATGCTGAACTGCTGTCCGGTGTCGGGTCCACCCTCAGGTAAGGGTTTGCTTTGCCTCTGAGCGCAGAGGGCTTCGATCGCTGGAGGGGTGAAATCTTGCCACTTCCACTGGATCTTCTCCATCCACCTTCTGCCGAGCAGCGTTGGTCCTTCACCTGCAACAATCCACAGAGGTAACTTGTGCACCACGCCATCATGGAGTACCTTTCCATTCACACTACCAACGACTGGGATGATTTCATTGGTGTAGGTGTGCAGTTTTGCTTGAATCGGGACCAACTCGGGTCGTTCAGCCGGTTTGTCCCATAGCCTCTCAAAGGCTTCTTGATTCATTACTGACTGGCTCGCCCTCGTGTCCACTTCCATGAAGACTGGAACGCCGTTTATCTCGACTTCCATCCTCAACGGGGAACATTCGGTGGTGCAGATAAACATGCTCTGTACCTCATTGTGGGGCTGAGCTGTCTCTCTGTCTAACGATTCGTATTTCCACACTGGATTCATGGCCATCTGCAGACTCCTCATCGACACAGTGAGGCCTATTTCCCTTACACATTCACTGGAGATGGCCCTTTATGCTGTAGCCTTTACAAACATAGTCTTTAAAACGGCATTGGTGAGTGAGCTCTGTGATTCTCTCTGCAACCCCAGCATGATGCTATTCGATTAGCCCTCCTCGGCAGACTCTGAGTTAAGGGACTTGGGGGTCTGTTCTCTCTCCCCACAGAGATGGCCTCCTGCAGTGTGACTGTGGTATCCGCCAATAGTAGCTTGTGAAGAAGGCCCTCATGGCCAATTCCAATGACAAGAATGTCCCGCAGTGCTTCTTTGAGGTGGGTGCCGAACTCGCACGGTGCCGCCAGCCTCCTGAGGTCAGCGGCGTATTTTGCGATTTCCTGGCCTTCGGGCCGTCGGTGGGTATAGAACCGGTGTCTGGCTGTGAGGATGCTCTCCTTGGGCTTGAGTTGCTCCTGGATCAGGGCTACGAGCTCCTTGTACGACTTCGTCATTGTCTTTGCTGGTGCCAGCAAGTCCTTGACGAGGCCATAGACGTTGGGCCCACAACTGGTCAGTAGGATAGCGTAGCGGTTATCAGCCAGCATGGCCGGGTTGTCTCCTGCCAGGCCATTTGCTGTAAAAAAAAGTGTTCTAGCCTCTGCACAAAGGCATCCCAATCATCACCATCGGCGAACTGCTACAACGTTCCAAGGGTAGCCATTTTCGCGTGAAAGGTCATATTCTCGTCGCCAGTTGTTGTGTCCTTAGATGCTCTAACAATTACTCCACGAGGCAGTGTGTTGTACTTGAACTGTAGTGACCTTAGTCCTTTATTAGATAACTCCAGAGTGAGGATCACACCTGGTGGCCTGCCTTTTATACTAGGCCAGGCACTCCTGTACAGGCAACCTACAAGTCTCCCACTGCTGTGCCCTCTGGTGGCACATCTTGAAATAGTACCAACAGTGGCCATGTAAGATACATGACACATACCATCATGTTCAGAGATTTCAGCGTTACCACTGGCCATGGCCTCAGTCACAGCCGCTCCAATATTTCAAACTCCATCTCCTCGAGCGGTGTCAGGATATGGAGGTGGGCCTGTCCCCCTCCGATTAGCTGCCACCGCCTATGGTTGTGTGCCACCTTGTCCTGCAAGAGTGAGGAAAGTGTGTCAGTGAATGGTTCAGTGTGTTTGGCTGTCATGGTTCAATAGCTGGCAGTGTGTGCATACTCTGAGATGTGGGTGTGAGGCTTGTAGCAGTGATAAGTGTGTGAGGGTGAGATGGAGCACATGAATGTGAAGTATGAGTCATGGTTGATAGAGATTATGGGTAGGTGAGTGATGGGGTGGGGTGCATTGAACAGTGTGTGAGGCTAGTGGCGCAGTTTATGGGATATGGCATTTGAAGATGCATTCACTGACCTTGACCACTCGTGTGAGGTCATTGAACTTTTTACAGCACTGCATCTAGGTCCTCGCGGCAACACTGTTGGCATTGACCTCTTGGCTATCTTCTCCTGCTGCCTTTGCTGTGTCTATCAGGGATCCTGGCCCCCTGTGAAAACAGAACCTCTATCCTCCTTTCCACCTTATGTACTAATGCCTCCAGTGCTGTGTCTGTGAATCCTGGAGCCCTTTCTCTGACCTGTTGCACCATTGCCGAGTGTTTCCTAGTTCAAACTGCCTTCTGGAATGACTTCCAGTACCTGGTCTCCTCAAAGTGCACCTCCCCTTTAAGAGTGTGCAGCCACTCAGCAGCGCGTTTAGCGTTGGGCTGCATGCCACTATCATTTAAATTAGCAGGCAGCACCTGGTTTGCGTGCTGCTTATATTACTTTGAACAGGCATGGGGTAATCACACATCGTGATCCTCACGTTCGTTTTCGGGGGGGAATCGAGTTCTTAGCCCAGTATTATTCTGTCACTGTAGATGGTGATGGTGTAACTTACATGGAGTTTACCCTTTGACACAGACAGTATTAGAAGAGCTAATGTCCCACATTCTATGATGCCAAAGGAATTCTACACCCCTTTCAACAGGGGCTGGACCTATTCCTTGTTGCATGCATTGTGAGACTCGTTTTGATCATCTTCGGAGATCAGAGAGAAATTTCCCAGATTTTTTGTTCCCTGATTTGGCCTAGGGTTTTTCAACTCTCCCAAAAGAACACAAGAATACAAGAAATAGGAGCAGGAGTAGGCCATTTGACCCCTTGCGCCTGCTCTTCCATTTAATATGATCATGGCTGATCTAATTATGGACTCAGCTCCACTTCCCTGCCCACTCCCCATAAACCTTTATTCCCTTATTGCTCAAAAATCTGTCTATCTCCGCCTTAAATATATTCAATGACCCAGCCTCCACAGCTCTCTGGGGCAGAGAATTTCACAGATTTACAACTCTCTGAGATAACATGACCAAATGTGAGCGTGATTCACAAGGAGTCACGATGCTTAATTGTTGCATGGCTGTTTGAGGCAGGCTTGATGAACTGGCTGATCTTTTCCTGTCCATCTTTATGTAGAAAAAAGTTAATAATATTTTAATGCGAGAGCATAATTGCATTTTAATGCTAAAGGGAGAAAATTCCTGGCACTTATTTACATATCTCCTCTTTACAACCTCCTCTCGATTCAATCATTTTCTCTATAATGACAATGTGTTCCCACATACCGGCCTCCATCGGCGAGCTACTGACAGACTCTTTGGTTATTGATTTAAATCTTACTCTTGGTGTCTAGTCACAGTGTCAGCTGTGGCTCAGTGGGCAGCACCCTTATTTTTGAATCAGAGGTTGTGGGTTCAAATCACACTCCAGGGACTTGAGCACAAAAAGCTAGGCTGAAACTCCGGTGCAGTCCTAACATCTGTCTTTCAGATGAGATGTTAAACCGAGGCCGCATCTGCCCTCTCAGGTGGACGTAAAAGATCCCATGGCACTATTTCGAAGAAGAGCAGGGCAGTTATCCCCGGTGTCCTGGCCAATATTTATCCCTCAATCAACATAGCAAAAACAGATTATCTGATCATTATCACATTGCTGTTTGTGGGAGCTTGCTGTGTGCAAATTGGCTGCTACGTTTCCTACATTACAACAGTGACTACACTCCAAAAGTACTTCATTGGCTGTAAGCCGCTTTGAGACATTTGGTGGACATGAAAAGAATTATATAAATGCAAGTCTTTCTTTCTAGTTGGTTATGGGGTGAGACACTATATAAAGTGTCTGACCCAATATCCCACATTTAAACTGACAAAATTCATCAACTATCGGGAGCTTCACAATGTCGTGGTGTGGTGGGGAACAAGAGAAGGGTGACCTTTGTTTAGTTAAATAATACTGCATAATTTTTACTACATGAAATAAGGAAGAGGACTTTGTGAGAATGACAGCAAATGCAGGTGCAGAGAAACCACTGAGGCATTTTCATCATACTCATTGCTAGCTCAGGACCTGCACCTGGACCTGTTAGAGGAATCCTGTTATTATTGCCTGCACTTTACAAGACAGGCTGCCACAGAGTTTTGCCATCTGCTGCCCCCTGGTCTGCACATAACATCTGGCTCAGACCTTCCTGTAGATGTGATGGCTGCCACAGCAGAAATTTTTCCTGCAACCTCATCCTTCCAAACTAGGAGGAATCTGTCACATCAGTCTGTAGTGCACTCATGAATCAGGGAAGTGACAACCACACTGCTTGTTAGGGGCATCATCTTTATTATGTTTTTTATTATGTTTCCTGTGGGAACAGAGGCATCAGCTGAACAAGATGCAGAGCTTTTAGCAGATGGTAGGGTTCCTTGGAACCCATCTTGTATTAGTGTTCTTTGTATCTGTTAAGTATCGAATAACTCCACGAGGCTAAGTACGGTGAGCTAGTTCAGGCATGACCTTACTCCAGTTTATTTATTCTCAAAGTGAGGATTAAACATGGTTGCCAACATTATATAAACGGCTTGCATGTGTCTGCCAGTGACCATTAGGACTCCGACAGTCGCGCCCTCCGGTGGCAGGTAAAACCCAGTTAACATACATAACATCATTCCCCTCAAAATCCTTGGTACAGGTTGTATTTACAAATTGAGACGGTCCGGGGCCTTCCACTCCCTGGTTGATCTTCTCAGTTCAAACCCAAGCTTGGGTGAGTTAGTAGGACCATTGCTGCATTGCGGAGCAGTCGGTCTGACAGGACTGTCAGGGATGGTAGGTTCGTCTTCGTGAATGACACAAGGGTCAACTGATGGTTGGATGTGTGTTGGTTGGTCTATGATGATGTCATCTTCAATTTGTTCTGGGTTGTCTGTGAATCGCAGTTTGGTTTGGTCGATGTGCCTCTTGCACGTTTGGCCATTTAACAGTTTGATTACAAACACCCTGTTCCCCTCCTTGGCCAAACCCGTGCCAGCAACCCACTTTGGACCCTGACCATAATTCAGGACAAACACATGGTCATGAACAGCAATGTCACGTAATACGGCCGCTCGGTCATGGTACCATTGCTGCCGTTGCCTTCTGGTTTCGACGTGATCATTGAGATCCAGATGGACAAGGGAGAGCCTGGTTTTGAGGCCTCTCTTCATTAACAGCTCGGCAGGATGGACCCCGGTGAGCGAGTGGGGTCTCGTCCGGTAACTGAGCAGAATGCGGGACAAGTGGGTCTGTAGGGAGCCGTGAGTCACATGTTTTGGACAGCCCACTCTGCTTGACCATTAGACGCGGGTTTGAAAGGGGCAGACCTGACATGCTTGATGCCATTACGGGTCATACACTCATGGAACTCCGAACTGGTGAAACACGGTCCATTGTCGCTGACAAGGACATCGGGCAGGCCATGGGTGGCGAACATGGCCCGAAGGCTTTCAATAGTGGCTGTGGACGTGCTGGATGACATGATTATGCATTCAATCCATTTGGAGTAGGCATCCACTACCACTAAAAACATTTTGCCGAGAAAGGGGCCGGCAAAGTCTATGTGGATCCTTGACCACGGTTTGGATGGCCATGACCACAGACTCAATGAAGCCTCCAAGGTGCGTTACTCAGTTGCATGCAAGTGTTGCACTGATGCACGCATGACTCCAAGGCCAAATCAATGCTGGGCCACCAAACGCGAGACCTGGCAATGACCTTTGTCATGACAATGCCTGGGTGGGTACTGTGTAAATCTTGCACAAAAGTTTCCCTGCCTTTTTTTGGCATAACAACTGATTACCCCATAACAGACAATCAGACCGAATAGACAATTCATCTTTGCGGCGGCTATAAGGCTTAATTTCATCTTGCATTTCCCTGGGACTTATTACACTTTTTTGTGCTTGGCATTGGCCACGAGATCATCCTTCGAAAGCTGCTGGCTGCTGAATCTCTAGACCTGAGCAGGGCCATCACGATTGCCCAGGCATGCATGTCCATGGACGAAAACTCGAAACAGATATCTTCTCAGCATTGAAACTCACCGGCAAGTACTGTGCATAAAATAATATCATCGGCAGGCAGAGCTGCACATGGCAGGGCCTACTCGTCCGCGTTCATATGACCTGTAACTGCTCAAAGTCCGCCATCGGGGGTGAATCAAATCTCGCCTTGTTGGTGCTGTGGGTGCTATCATCAGGCCCATCAATGCCGATTCAAGCAATATGTGTGCAAAGGCTGTGCAACAATGGGGCACCTTCAGGCGAATGTGTCCGCAACCGAGCAAGCGTGCTGCAACACACCATGTGGCTTAGGATGATCGATCCAGCGTGGATCAAGCGGCACAGGCAACTCAACCCGAGGTACAGGACAAAGAAGTATATGCGGTACATTCTTTTACCAAAAGTCCTCTGATAATGCTGGAAGTTAAATTAAATGGAGTTCCAATATCCATGGAATTGGACATGGGTGCGAGTCAGTCAATAATGAGCCAGAGAGCTTTCGAAAAGCTGTGGGACACTAAGGCAAAAAGATCCAAACTGAGCCCAATCAATGCAAAGCTGCGTACCTACACCAAAGAGCTCATACCAGTCATTGGCAGCGCGGCAGTAAAGGTATTGTACAATGGAGCTGTGCATGATTTATCATTATGGATCGTTCCAGGCAATGGCCCAACACTGCTCGGCAGGAGTTGGCTTGAGAAAATTAAAAGGTACTGGAACGATATTAAAGCCTTATCATCAGTGGATGATACTTCGAGTGCTTAAGTGCTGAGCACGTTTCCCGCGTTGTTCGAACCATGCATTAGCAACTTCACGGAAGCCAAGGTGCAGATCCGCCTAGGCCCGGATGCAAGACCCGTCTATCACAAGGCACGGGCGGTTCCATACATGATGAAGGAGAAGGTCGAGATTGAACCAGTTGAGTTCAGCGAATGGGCCAGTCCAATTGTCCCGGTGTTGAAAAGTGATGGCAAGGTCAGGATCTGCGGCGACTACAAGGTAATGATCAACCGAGTCTCGATACAGGATCAGTACCCATTACCCAAGACTGATGACCTGTTTGCAATGCTAGCGGGGGGGGGGAAGTCGTTCACCAATTTGGACCTGACCTCCGCTTACATGACATGGGAGCTGGTCGAATCTTCGAAAAAACTGATGTGCATCAACACGCACAAAGGACTGTTTATATACCACAGACGCCCTTTCGGAATTCGCTCGGCAACAGCCATATTTCAGAGAAACATGGAGAGTTTGCTGAAGTCTGTCCTGAGAACCGTCATGTTCCAAGATGACAACCTGATCACCGGTCGCAATGCCACCGAACACCTGCACAACCTGGAAGAGGTTCTACGTCGTCTGGACAGAGTGGGACTCAGGCTAAAACGCTCCAAGTGCATTTTCGTGGCATCAGAAGTCGAATTCCTGGGGAAAAAGATTGCAGCAGACAGCATCAGGCCTATGTACTCGAAGACAGAGGCTATCAAGAATGTACCCAGACCCCAGAGTGTGACGAAGCTGCGTTCGTTCCTGGGTCTTAACTATTTCGATAACTTTCTACCTAGTTTGAGCACATTGCTAGAGCCCTTGCAAATGTTGCTGAGAAAGGGTAATGACTGGGTTTCGGACAAATCTTAAGACAGAGCCTTTGAGAAGGCCAGGAACCTGTTATGTTCCAATAAATTACTGGTACACTATGTAAGCGGTTAGTGCTGGCCTGCAACGCCTCATCATATGGGGTCGGTTGTGTGCTCCAGCAAGCCAATGTATCAGGCAACTTCCAACCAGTTGCATACACATCCAGAAGTCTGTCTAAGGCTGAACGAGCCTGTAGTATGGTAGAGAAAGAAGCTTTAGCATGCGTATATGGGGTTAGGAAAATGCACCAGTGCCTACTTGGGCTTAGGTTGGAGTTTGAAACAGACCACAAGCCACTCATTTCATTGTTTTCTGAGAGCATAGGTATAAACACCAATGCCTCATCCTGCATCCAAAGATGGCCATTGATATTATCCGCTTATGGTTATGTCATCCGCCACAGACCAGGCACTGAAAACTGTGCTGATGCGCTTAGCCGGCTACCATTGCCCACAACTGAGATGGAAATGTCACAGCCCGCAGACGTGCTGCTCATCATGGATGCGTTCGAGAGCGAGGGGTCACCCGTCACGGCCTGCCAAATTAGGACCTGGACCAGCCAGGATCATGTACTGTCAAGTGTAAAAAGGTGTGTCCTAAATGGAAATTGGTCTGCCAGTTTCCTCTAATGCAGCTCCAAAGTTGCATAGCCCAGTGAGACATCTTAGGTCGGTGACAAATTCCGCCACGTCCTGGCCTCTGGAGCGATTGTGCATATAGAAACGATACCTCGCCATTATGATGCTTTCCTTCGGTTTAAAGTGGTTCCGAACCACCGTACGCAATTCATCGTAAGTCTTATCCGTTGGTTGAATCAGTGAGAGTAGATTCTTGATCAGGCCATAAATTTTTGACCCATAAACAGTGAGGAGAACCTTCCTGCGCTTAATTGCATTATCGGTTCCTTCCAATCTGTTGGCTACGAAGTACTGGCCGAGGCGATCAGTGAAATCCTCCCAGTCTTCTCCTTCCACGAATCTCTCCAAGATTCCAACAGACATGGTTGTGTGAAAGTTCATATTTTTAACTCGTCGCCAACTGTTAATAATCGAATAACTCCACGTGGCTAAGTAAGGTGAGTTAGTTCAGGCATGACCTTACTCCAGTTTATTTATTCTCAAATTGAGGATTCAACATGGCTGCCAACATTATATAAACCGCTTGCATGTGTCTGCCAGTGACCATTAGGACTCCAACAGTAACGCCCTCCAGTGGCAGGTAAAACCCAGTTAACATACATAATAGTATCAACCTCATGGGAGTCATAAAGAGAAAGGTTTTACACTAAATTAATGCTCAGATGATATCTGGCCATTGAGACATCATTATGCATGGCAATGGTCTTCATCCCAGAAGCAACCTTGATGCAATTGTGGCTGCATTTCTGGAAGGAGAATAAAACACTGCAGGGGAGGGAGGAGGACATTTCCTTTATAAGACAAGGACTAATCTCTTCATCCATGATTGTTGACTCCACTGAGAAATCCCCGAACAGCACAGGGTGTGGGTGGTCTTGGGCTAGCAGTCTGAACAGCTGATTGATATGGTCCTCTACCACCTCCACCTGCAAGAGAGGTATGCCAAGTAGTATAATGAATGAGTGTGTGCAACAGGGCAATGATTCTGTGCAATGCTTCAAATGATACCATACCTCCAAAGTATGTGGGAGACCCCACCCTAGCTTTATGCCATGCTTAATAGCCCTCAAAAGAAATGTATGCAACAGAGCACATTTACCATCGCATTTCCCTGGTACTAATAACATTTATTCTTACTTGCAGCCAGGCACAAGGAGCTGGATGAATGCATGGACTTAGTCAGTGGCCTCCCAAAGCTACTACATGTTGAACCTCCCTTATCCAGCAACCTGGGGACCTGGCCTGTGCCAAATAGGGGATTTTTCCGATGGGGGGGGTCAGCGGCCCGGGGGAGAGAGGCGACCCAAGGTCGGGGAGGGGGATAGGAGGTCGGCACCCCGGGCGGGCCCAAAGTGTTGGCGCAGCCCCAGCGGGCGGAGTGTCGGCGCGGCCCCAAAGTCGGGGTGGAGGTCGGCCACATTCTGCACATGCGCCCCCGGCTGTTGGAATCATGCTGGACGAGGGCTGGTGCTGGATAAGTGAGTCACGGATAAGGGAAGTCCAACCTGTATACTTTTACTGAAGAGGAGTCTTCAGCCCCAAATAGTAACACTCTCTTTTGATGCACCTCGTCTCCCTCCCGCTTACCCCACTCGCACCACCCCCAGCAAAACCTTGAAACCTTCAGCAGGAAAGAGAGCAGTGTTGCACACATGTCCCACTGTAGTCTATTACTCTACTGAGCTAACCGCAGCACAACTTGCCCTTAAATGAATAGTTGCTGTCCTTTAAGCACTGCTCCCCAGTCAAATGTACTTATCAGGCAAGCTATCCAGGTAAGCTTTTCTTATGCACGTGGCCTGTTTCAAATTAGGAAAGGGGCTTCCATTGGAAAGCTGGGCCAGGCCAGCCCTCTGCGAGCAGCAGGGAGTCCGGGGACGTCAGAGGCCTACAAAAGGTCCAACGCGTCGGAGAGGCGGGAGTGCGAGCAGCGGAGAGTCCGGGGACGTCGGAGGCCTACAAAAGGCCCAACGCGTCGGAGAGGCGGGAGTGCGAGCAGCGGAGAGTCCGGGGACGTCGGAGGCCTACAAAAGGCCCAACGCATCGGAGAGGCGGGAGTGCGAGCAGCGGAGAGTCCGGGGATGTCAGAGGCCTACAAAAGGCCCAACGCGTCGGAGAGGCGGGAGTGCAAGCAGCAGGGAGTCCGGGGACGTCGGAGGCCTACAAAAGGCCCAACGCGTCGGAGAGGCGGGAGTGCAAGCAGCAGGGAGTCCGGGGACGTCGGAGGCCTACAAAAGGCCCAACGCGTCAGTGAGGCCAGCCGGTGCAGCTGCAGCAGGGAGGCAAAAAGAAGTAGAAAGAAATCAAAAGGTGACGTCACAGCCAAGAGGGTAAGTCATTGGCTGGTGATTGGTAAGTAGTTTTTCTTTTTCTTTTCTATATCAGTCAGTAACATTTAGCATTGTTGTTGCCAATTTCAGTTAATCTAAGGGTTAAGACATGGCAGGAGAACTCAGACACGAGTTATGCTCCTCCTGTACTATGTGGGAAGTCAGGGACGCTTCCCTGACGACTATGTGTCCGGGAAGTGTATCCACCTCCAGCTCCTGACGAAGCGCATTGTGGCACTGGAGCTGCGGGTGGATTCACTCTGGAGCATCCACGATGCTGATAATGACGTGAATAGCATGTTTAGCGAGTTGGTCTCACCGCAGGTAAAGGGTAAACAGCCAGATAGTAAATGGGTGACCAACAGGAAGAGCAGTGGAAGGAAGGTAGTGCAGGGATCCCCTGCGGTCATCCCCCTGCAAAACAGATACACCGCTTTGGGTACTGTTGAGGGGGTTGACTCATCAGGGGAGAGCAGCAGCAGCCAAGTTCATGGCACCGTGGGTGGCTCTGCTGCACAGGAGGGCAGGAAAAAGAGTGGTAGAGCTATAGTGATAGGGGATTCGATTGTAAGGGGAATAGATAGGTGTTTCTGCAGCCGCAACCGAGACTCCAGGATGGTATGTTACCTCCCTGGTGCAAGGGTCAAGGATGTCTCGGAACAGGTGCAGGACATTCTGAAAGGGGAGGGTGAACAGCCAGTTGTCGTGGTGCACATAGCTACCAACGATATAGGTAAAAAACGGGATGAGGTCCTACGAGACGAATTTAGGGAGATAGGAGCTAAATTAAAAAATAGGACCACAAAAGTAGTAATTTCAGGATTTCGACCAGTGCCACGTGCTAGTCAGAGTAGGAGTCGCAGTACAGCTCAGATGAATACGTGGCTTGAGGAGTGGTGCAAAAGGGAGGGATTCAAATTCCTGGGACATTGGAACCGGTTTTGGGAGAAGTGGGACCAGTACAAACCGGACGGTCTGCATCTGGGCAGGACCGGAATCAATGTCCTGGGGGGAATGTTTGCTAGTGCTGTTGGGGCGGAGTTAAACTAACATGGCAGGGAGATGGGAACCTATGCAGGGAGACAGAGGGAAATAAAATGGAGACAGAACCAAAAGATAGAAAGGAGAATAGTAAAAGTGTAGGGCAGAGAAACCCAAGGCAAAAGAACAAAACGGTCCACATTACAGCAAAATTCTAAAGGGGCAAAGTGTGTTAAAAAAGACAAGCCTGAAGGCTCTGTGCCTCAATGCGAGGAGTATTGACGAATTAATGGCGCAGACAGCAGTTAACGGATATGATGTAATTGGCATCACGGAGATATGGCTCCAGGGTGACCAAGGCTGGGAACTCAACATCCAGGGGTATTCAACATTCAGGAAGGATAGGCAGAGAGGAAAAGGAGGTGGGGTGGCGTTGTTGGTTAAAGAGGAAATTAATGCAATAATAAGGAGGGACATGAGCCTGGATGATGTGGAATCAGTATGGGTGGAGCTGCGGAATACCAAAGGGCAGAAAATGCTAGTGGGAGTTGTGTGCAGACCACCAAACAATAGTAGTGAGGTTGGGGACAGCATCAAACAAGAAATAAGGGATGTGTGCAATAAAGGTACAGCAGTTATCATGGGTGACTTTAATCTACATATTGATTGGGCTAACCAAACTGGTAGTAATGCGGTGGAGGAGGATTTCCTGGAGTGTATTAGGGATGGTTTTCTCGACCAATATGTCGAGGAATCAACTAGAGAGCTGGTCATCCTAGACTGGGTGATGTGTAATGAGAAGGGATTAATTAGCAATCTTGTTGTGCGAGGCCCCTTGGGGAAGAGTGATCATAATATGGTAGAATTCTTCATTAAGATGGAGAGTGACACAGTTCATTCGGAAATTAGGGTCCTGAACTTAAGAAAAGGTAACTTCGACAGTATGAGGTGTGAATTGGCTAGAATAGATTGACAAAGATACTTAAAGGGTTGACGGTGGATAAGCAATGGCAAACATTTAAAGATCACATGGATCAACTTCAGCAATTGTACATCCCTGTATGGAGTAAAAAATAAAACGGGGAAGGTGGCTCAACTGTGGCTAACAAGGGAAATTAAGGATAGTTTTAAAACCAAGGAAGAGGCAGAAAAATTGGCTAGAGAAAGTAACAAACCTGAGGACTGGGAGAAATTTAGAATTCAACAGAGGAGGACTAAGGGTTTAATTAAGAGGGGGAAAATAGAGTACGAGCGGAAGCTTGCAGGGAACATAAAAACTGACTGCAAAAGCTTCTATAAATATGTGAAGAGAAAAAGATTAGTGAAGACAAATGTAGGTCCCTTGCAGTCGGATTCAGGTGAATTTATAATGAGGAACAAATAAATGGCAGACCAATTGAACAAATACTTGGGTTCTGTCTTCACGAAGGAAGACACAAATAACGTTCCGAATGTACTAGGGGACAATGGGTCTAGTGAAAAGGAGGAACTGAAGGATATCCTTATTAGGCGGGAAATTGTGTTAGGGAAATTGATGGGATTGAAGGCGATAAATCCCTGGGGCCTGATAGTCTGCATCCCAGAGTACTTAAGGAAGTGGCCCTATAAATAGTGGATGCATTGGCGATCATTTTCCAACAGTCTATCGACTCTGGATCAGTTCCTATGGAATGGAGGGTAGCTAATGTAACACCACTTTTTAAAAAGGGAGGGAGAGAGAAAACGGGTAATTATAAACCGGTTAGCCTGACATCAGTGGTGGGGAAAATGTTGGAATCAATCATTAAGGATGAAATAGCAGTGCATTTGGAAAGCAGTGACAGGATCGGTCCAAGTCAGCATGGATTTATGAACGGGAAATCATGCTTGACGAATCTTCTGGAATTTTTTGAGGATGTAACTAGCAAAGTGGACAAGGGAGAACCAGTGGATGTGGTGTATTTGGACTTTCAAAAGGCTTTTGACAAGGTCCCGCACAAGAGATTGGTGTGCAAAGTCAAAGCGCATGGTATTGGGGGTAATGTACTGACGTGGATAGAGAACTGGTTGGCAGACAGGAAGCAGAGAATCGGGATAAACGGGTCCTTTTCAGAATGGCAGGCAGTGACTATTGGAGTACCGCAGGGTTCAGGGCTGGGACTCCAGCTCTTTACAATATATATTAATGATTTGCATGAAGGAATTGAGTGTAATATCTACAAGTTTGCAGATGACACTAAACTGGGTGGTGGTGTGAGCTGTGAGGTGGACGCTAAGAGGCTGCAGGGTGACTTGGACAGGTTAGGTGAGTGGGCAAATGCATGGCAGATGCAGTATAATGTGGATAAATGTGAGGTTATCCATTTTGGGGGCAAAAACACGAAGGCAGAATATTATCTGAATGGCAGCAGATTAGGAAAAGGGGAGGTGCAACGAGACCTGGGTGTCATGATTTATCAGTCATTGAAGGTTGGCATGCAGGTACAGCAGGCAGTGAAGAAGGCAAATGGTATGTTGGCCTTCATAGCTAGGGGATTTGAGTATAGGAGCAGGGAGGTCTTACTGCAGTTGTACAGGGCCTTAGTGAGGCCTCACCTGGAATATTGTGTTCAGTTTTGGTCTCCTAATCTGAGGAAGGACATTCTTGCTATTGAGGGAGTGCAGCAAAGGTTCACCAGACTAATTCCAGGGATGGCTGGACTGTCATATGAGGTGAGACTGGATCAACTGGGCCTTTATTCACTGGAGTTTAGAAGGATGATACGGGATCTCATAGAAGCATATAAGATTCTGACGGGACTGGACAGGTTAGATGCGGGAAGAATGTTCCCGATGTTGGGGAAGTCCAGAACCAGGGGACATAGTCTTAGGATAAGGGGTAGGCCATTTAGGACTGAGATGAGGAGAAACTTCTTCACTCAGAGTTGTTAACCTGTGGAATTCCCTGCCACAGAGAGTTGTTGATGCCAGTTCATTGGATATATCCAAGAGGGTGTTAGTTATGGCCCTTACGGCTAAGGGGATCAAGGGGTATGGAGAGAAAGCAGGAAAAGGGTACTGAGGGAATGATCAGCCATGATCTTATTGAATGGCTGATCATGTGCAGGCTCGAAGGGCCGAATGGCCTACTCCTGCACCTATTTTCTATGTTTCTATGTTTCTATGTTTCTGTACTGATGCAGACGAGCCTGCACATCGGGCCGACACAACTCCAATTTTGCCGGACTGGAACAACCAGGACTGTAAGTCTGAAATCATCATCCTGAAGAAAGGAAGCAGAGACCAAGAGAGGCTTAAAGAAAGTGGAAAAAATAGTTTTAGACAGTGTGAGTGGCAAGAAAGAGTGAGAACGAAAGATGGAACAAAAACAAAAAGTTCAAGTGAGATGGAAGAAATTAAAGAGTGAGATATTAGCAACGAGATAGTTGCGGGGAGAAACAATTTCGAAATTATTTTTATCCCTGAAAAACCCACGGGAGATTAACTAAGAATATATTTGCACATTTCAAAGTATTCAGAAATATTTAAAAGGTACCCCTCCCATTCACCATTCTTTGCATTAACACCTTACTGTCATTGCTGTCCTTCTGTAAGTTAGTATCCTAGCATTACTGATTATGATTGGTAAACAATCATACATTACCAAGTCAGAAGTATATCAATCACTAAATGTGCTTAAAATACTCAAAGTTATTTAAAGAAATCCAAATTGCATCGTATTAGTTTCAATTGGTCATTTGGTTTGATCTGGTCCCTCAGGTGTTTGTGAATACACTAGACATGATTAAGAGATACTGTAAGCAGACTGCATAAGAACTCAGCCACAGTCTGCTTCTAGTCCTTGACCTATGTGCATGTGGATAGCCATGCCAAAGTGGCGAACTGCCGAGCCAACAGATAAGAAGTGATAAATGCAGATTGTTTTCTATTTGACAGGCTCATTAGTTTACACAGAGTTAGAGCTACTGTGAGCAGCAAATTGTTGCTTTTGTTTGTAACCACAATTCCTCGTGAGTGATGACCATGCCACTTGAAGGCAGATGGTTGTGATCTAAGGTTGCGTGCTTAGCACTGAAATTCACAGGCACACTGGAAAGATGAAAGCCGACAGATGTAAGCATTCTAAATAGGAGTACCAGCAGAACATGAACTCATCTTAGTCATGGATCTGGTCCCATCCAGCTCTTTACAATGCCACCAATATTAGATACAACAACAAATCTTTACAAGTAAGAAGATTGCTAATGTCCTAAACTGTAAATTAGAAACATGGTAGTATATTCCTTTTCAATCTATCTTTAAGATTTGTTCCATTCCGATACTGCAACAGCATATTGAAATACTTAATGATAATAGATGTTAATTTTAATGATTTGATTATTACCCTCTAACTACAGTTTGCTAATGTTTCTTACTAAGCTAAATCTTACTGCCAATCAATTAGGAATACCTGTGGAATAGTGATTTATGTTGAAGAATCATAGAAAATTACGACACAGAAGGAGGCCATTCGGCCCATCATGTCTGTGATGGTCGAAAAATAGCTATCCAGCCTAATCCCACCTTCCAGCACTAGGTCCGTAGCCCTGTAGGTTATGGCTCTTTTGGCATCATCATTATAGGCGGTCCCTCAAACGAGGATGACTTCCTTCCAAACTGTCATGTATTCAACTATCATTGTAACCCATGTATAAGCTGACCTAAGTTGTCCACCTTGAGAACATTGACCACAAGTGGGTGAACTTGTGGGAGACACTCCTAACCTGGACTTTCCAGGTATAAAAGGGGAAGCTCCACCCACCTTCATCACTTGAGGTCTTGGTAATAAAGGTAACTGGTCACAGAGTGACCTTCTCTCAAGTATGGGCCTCGTGTGCATTTATACTGTATAGTAAGGACATATAATTGGCGACGCGAAACTGGGATTTAAACCACGCGAGCATGGCCACGAGCAGCACAGAAGAGGGGTACTGTGTTGGTGATGATTGGAACGACTTTATTCAGAGACTACAGCAAAGTTTTGTCACTAAGGAATGGTTGGGACAGGATTTGGCCGACAAACACAGGGCTCATCTCCTGACGGTTTGTGGATCCAGGACATACTCCCTGATGAAGGACCTTCTAGCGCCAGAGAAGCCGGCGGACAAGACATTCGAAGAGCTCAGTAAGTTGATTGGGGAGCACTTTAAACTGGCAAGCAGCATGCACATGGCGAGACACCAGTTTTACACACACCAACGGCGAGAAGGGCAAAGCGTTCCAGACTTCGTGGCAGATCTCTGGCGACTGGTGAGCCTATGTAAGTTCCCAGATGCATGCAGAGCAGAGATGTTGTGAGACTTTTTTATTGAGGGCATCGGGCACGCTGGGGTTTTCAGGAAACTGATTGAGACCAAAGACTTGACCTTGGAAGCGGCGGCTCTGATAGCCCAGACATTTATCTCAGGGGAGGAAGAGACCAGAATGATGTATGACAAAAATCTTGGCTCAAATACGGCAAACGACCAGGGAGTCAACATTGTTA
Organism: Pristiophorus japonicus; assembly: GCF_044704955.1. Taxonomy (NCBI): domain Eukaryota; kingdom Metazoa; phylum Chordata; class Chondrichthyes; family Pristiophoridae; genus Pristiophorus; species Pristiophorus japonicus. Next base: position 265,140,388 of record NC_091980.1, read on the forward strand.
ACGCGGCACACAGTTCTCTAGGCAGACAAGGGCAATCGGACATGCCCCAGCATGCAGTCGAACCCAAAGGGGGAATTCAACAGAGACAATGGCTAGCTGAACGGCGACTCATGCCATCGCAAGGAACAATGCGACCAGTAATGGGGCCATCAACACCTGTTAATGGTGCGCTTAAGAGACAGTCAGAGACAATCGACTGGTAATGGACCTTTTGTTTCCAACAACGGGGACTCCAGCTCATGCTGGAGGTGTGGAGGCAAACACCCAGCCAGAGCTTGTAGGTATCAGCAATATACCTGCAGAAACTGCAACGTCAGTGGTCACTTGGCGCATATGTGCAGGAAGCCTGCAGCCAGGTTGATGTACGAGGAGGATGGGCCCGATGTAAGCCCTACGAGACCAAATGGACACTGGGGGAAATCGCTGGAAGCTGAAGTTCAGCGAGTTCATGTGGAGCACATGTTCAGTTCATATACCAGGACGCCACCGATAATGATGAAAGTGCTCCTCAATGGCATCCCAGTATTAATGTGGCCAGCCACAGGGGCCAGCCAGTCCCTGATGAGTATCAAACAGTTCGAAATGCTGGGTGTCCAAGGCCAGGAGGCCAAAATTATTGCCGATTGACGCGCAGCTACGGACATATACAAAGGAGATCATTCCGGTGCTAGGCAGCGTCACGGTAGTCATGACCCACAAAGTTTTGGAGAACAGGTTGCCACTCTGGATTGTCCCGGGGGATGGTCCCGCACTACTGGGGAGGATTTGGCTTGCTGTCATGAACTGGATATGGGGCGATGTCAATGCAATTTCTTCTGTGGAGCGAGTATCATGCTCACAGGTCCTGGACAAATTTGACTCATTATTTCAACCCAGCATCGGCGCTTTCATGGGGGCCAAGGTAGTGATTCACATAAACCCAGATGCCAGGCCAGTACACCACAAGGCCAGAGCGGTGCCGTACGTGGTGCGGGAAAAGATAGAATGCGAATTGGACCGCCTGCTAAGGGAAGGCATCATCTCGCCAGTCAAATTCAATGACTGGGCGAGCCCAATTGTGCCGGTACTCAAGGCGGATGGGTCGGTCAGGATATGTGGCGATTACAAGGCCACCATCAATCGGGTGTCACTCCAAGACCAGTACCCGCTACCGAGAGCGGAGGACCTCTTTGCGATGCTATCTGGTGGCAAACTTGTTTCAAAATTGGAGCTGACCTTAGCTTACATGACCCAGGAGCTGGCGAGTGAGTCGAAGAACCTGACCACCATCACGACACCCAAGGGGTTGTTTGAGTATAACAGATGTCCGTTCGGGATTCGTTCGGCTGCCGCGATCTTTCAGCGAAATATGGAAAGCCTCCTCAAGTCGATTCCAGAGTCGGTGATTTTTCAAGATGACATCCTCATCACGGGTCGCGATACTGAAGAACACCTCCACAACCTGGAGGAGTTGCTACGCAGACTGGATAGGGTAGGGCTGTGACTGAAAAAGGCGAAGTGCGTCTTCTTAGCTCCAGAAGTAGAATTCCTGGGGATGAGGGTAGCAGCAGACGGGATCAGACCTACTGCGTCCAAAACAGAAGCGATCCAGAGAGAACCCAGACCCCGTAACACGACGGAGCTGCGTTCGTTCCTGGGGCTCCTGAACTATTTTGGTAACTTTCTTCCAAAATTGAGCACGCTGTTAGAGCCGCTACACGTGCTCCTACGCAAAGGTCGCGATTGGGTCTGGGGGGGGTACTGCCAGGAAAGGGCTTTTGATAGAGCACGCAATTTGTTATGCTCCAACAAACTGTTAACGTTATGTGACCCGTGTAAGAAACTTGTTTTAACATGCGATGCGTTGTCCTATGGGGTCGGGTGTGTGTTGCAAAGGTCAGTTACAGCCGGTAGCTTATGCCTCCAGAAGTCTGTCCCAGGCAGAAAGGGGCTACGGGATGGTAGAAAAGGAAGCGCTAGCATATGCAGTAAATAAAATGCACCAGTACATGTTTGGCAGGAAATTTGAGCTGGAGACAGATCACAAACCCCTAATGTCCCTTTTGGCAGACAACAAGACCATAAATGCGAATGCATCGGCCCGCATACAGAGGTGGGCACTCACATTAGCCGCCTATGACTACACAATTCGGCACAGACCGGGCACTGAAAACTGCGCCGATGCACTCAGCAGGCTCCCATTAGCCACCACTGAGGGGGCAACTGAGCATGATGCTGAAATGGTCATGGCTGTTGAAGCTTTCAAAAGTGATGGCTCACCTGTGACAGCCCGTCAGATTAAAGTCTAGACAAATAAAGACCCGCTACCATCTTTAGTTAAGAAATGTGTCCTGACTGGGGACTGGGCAGCCACGTATGGGGCATGCCCTGAGGAACTTAAACCATTTCATAGGCGCAAGGATGAACTACTGTGGGGAAACCGAGTAGTCATGCCCCATATGGGCAGAGAGGTGTTTATCAGAGAACTTCACAATGAGCATCCGGGCTTTGTCATGATGAAAGCAATTGCCAGATCACACGTTTGGTGGCCAGGGATAGATGCAGACCTAGAACTTTGTGTTTGTAGGTGCAACACGTGTGCTCAGCTGGGCAATGCACCCAGGGAAGCCCCCCTTTGCCCCTGGTGCTGGCCCGCCAAGCCATGGTCAAGCATTCATGTGGACTATGCAGGTCCTTTCATGGGAAAAATGTTTTTGGTTGTAGTAGACGCCTACTCCAAATGGATTGAGTGTGCCATTTTTAATTCAAGCACATCCTCTGCCACGGTAGAAAGTCTACGGGCAATGTTTGCCGTCCATGGTCTACCAGATGTCTTGGTCAGTGACAATGGCCCGTACTTCACAAGCACTGAATTCCAGGACTTCATGGCAGGCAATGGAATCAACCATGTCAGAACGGCACCGTTCAACCCGGCCTCAAACGGCCAGGCGGAATGAGCAGTGCAGATAATCAAACAGGGGATGCTCAGAATCCAAGGGGGTTCCCTACAAAGCCGCTTACCACGCTTCCTGTTGGCCAATAGATCCTGACCACACTCACTCAAAGGGGTTCCCACCCACAGAGCTGCTAATGAAAAGGACGCTCAAAATCAGGTTATCCCTTATACACCCTGCTATGAAAGAAATTGTTGAGAGCAGGTGTCAGTCACAATGTGACTACCATGACAGGAATGCGAGGGCGCGATGTATTGATGTCAATGACCCTGTTTTTGTCCTTAATTACGCTGCAGGGCCCAAATGGCTTGCAGGCACTGTGATTGCCAAAGAGCTTTGATAATTAAACTTACCAATGGACAAATCTGCCACAAACACATGGATCAAACTAAAAGGAGGTTCATCAACCCCATAGAAGAAGCAGAGGAAGAACACGACATAGAGTTTACTCCACCACAGGTGACCGAACACCAGAACCAAGTGGAGGAGAGCCCAGTCACTGTGGGCAGTCCGGACAGGCCTGAGTCACCGCAAACAGCAGATACTCAGGCCAGCGCCCAACAACCGGAGCCCCAACTGAGACGCTCTACAAGGGAGCGTAAACCACCAGAGAGACTTAACCTATGATCCCAATTAGACTTTGGGGGGGGGAGGTGATGTCATGTATTCAACTATCATTGTAACCCATGTATAAGCTGACCTAAGTTGTACACCTTGAGAACATTGACCACAAGGGGGTGAACTTGTGGGAGACACTCCTAACCTGGACTTTCAGGTATAAAAGGGGAAGCTCCACCCACCTTCATCACTTGAGGTCTTGGTAATAAAGATAACTGGTCACAGAGTGACCTTCTCTCAAGTATGGTGGGCTTCGTGTGCATTTATACTGCAGTAAGAACATACCACAAACCAAAAGGGATGAGTTCATAGATGTTTCAATGGAGGACCCGATATTGCAGCCCAGAACTCCAGCGGTGGAAGATGCCTGTGTGTGGATATTTTTAACGTGTGGTGACCGTTGCACATCAGCCACCACATGGGCTGGATTGAGCTCGGCCTTTATCCAGTGGCAAGGGTAAACCAGGATGACTGGAGACCTGCTCTGCTGCACGTACCAAGTGCGCGCACATATCGCAGTGTGGGCTGGCTTGTACTGCCCCAAAACACCTTTCCCTCTCTCCCCTCTCACTTTGATACGTCTCTCTCTCTCCCCTCTCACTTTGATATAGCGTCTCTCTCCTCTCTCACTGTGATACAGTGTCTCTCTCCTTTCGACTGTGATACAGTGTATCTTTCTCCCCTGTCACTGTGATACAGCGTCTCGCTCCCCTCTCACTGTGATACAGTGTCTCTCCCCTCTCACTGTGATACAGTGTCTCTCCCCTCTCACTGTGATACAGTGTCTCTCTCTCCCTTGTCATTGTGATAGTCTCTCTCACCCTTGTCACTGTAATAGTGTCTCTCTCTCTCCCCTCTCACTGTGATACAGTGTCTCTCTCCTCTCATTGTGATAAAGTGTCTCTCAATCCTCTCTCACTGTGATACAGTGTCTCTCTTTCTCTCCCCTCTCGCTGTGATACAGTGTCTCTCCCCTCTCACTGTGATACAGTGTCTCTCTCTCTCTCTCCCCTCTCGCTGTGATACAGTATCTCTCAATCCTCTCTCACTGTGATAGTGTCTCTCTCTCTCTCCCCTCTCACAGTGATAGTGTTTCTCTCTCCCCTCTCACAGTGATAGTGTCTCTCTATTTCCTCTCACTGTGAGACAGTGTCTCTCAATCCCCTCTCACTGTGATACAGTGTCTCTCTCTCCCCTCTCACAGTGATAGTGTCTTTCTATTCCCTCTCACTGTGATAGTGTCTCTCTCTCCCCTCTCACCGTGATAGTGTTTCTCTCTCCCCACTCACTGTGATACAGTGTCTCTCAATCCCCTCTCACCGTGATAGTGTTTCTCTCTCCCCTCTCACAGTGATAGTGTTTCTCTCTCTCCTCTCACTGTGAGACAGTGTCTCTCAATCCCCTCTCACTGTGATACAGTGTCTCTCTCTCCCCTCTCACAGTGATAGTGTCTTTCTATTCCCTCTCACTGTGATAGTGTCTCTCTCTCCCCTCTCACCGTGATAGTGTTTCTCTCTCCCCTCTCACAGTGATAGTGTTTCTCTCTCCCCTCTCACAGTGATAGTGTTTCTCTCTCTCCTCTCACTGTGAGACAGTGTCTCTCAATCCCCTCTCACTGTGATACAGTGTCTCTCTCTCTCTCCCCTGTTACTGCGATCATCATCATAGGCGGTCCCTCGAATGTGGATGACTTGCTTCCACACCAAAAGGGATGAGATCATAGATGTTTCAAAGGAGGACCCGATATAGCAGTCCTGAACTTCAGCGGTGGAAGATGCCTGTGCGTGGATTTTTTTAACATGTGGTGATCGTTGCACATCAGCCACCACATGGGCTGGAAGTGCACATACAAATACCTTTTAAATGTGATGCAGATTTCTGCCTCTACCACCCTTTCAGGCAGTGAGTTCCAGACTCCCAGCACCCTCTGGGTGAAGAAATGTTTCCTCATCTCCACTCTAATCCTTCTACCAACTACTTTAAATCTATACCCCCTGGTTATTGACCCCTCTGCTAAGGGAAAATATTGTATACAGTTTGTTATGTATTTAACCCCTTGTAACCTGTATAACACCTGACCACCAGAGGGCCTACCTGTTGGAGTCCCAAGGGATCCCAGCACCTGCACTCTGGAGTCTTATTAAAGGAGCTAAGGTCACACTTGCTCATTGTACACAGTACTCAGTTTCATCCTTATACATGAGTGTACCAATTGGCAATGAGGTAATGAACAACCACGCAAAAATGCAAAGAACAGTCAGTATCCTGGAAAGTTCTCAGAAGGGGATGATTGGGAGGCCTTCGTGGAGAGACTCGACCAATACTTCGTGGCCAATGAGCTGGAAGGGGACGAGAAGGCTACCAAACGAAGGGCGATCCTTCTAACCAGCTGTGAAGCAACAACCTATGGTCTCATGAAGAACCTCCTAGCTCCGGCAAAACCAACAGAGAAATCCTATGAAGAATTGTGTACGCTGGTCTGGGAGCACCTAAATGCTAAGGAAAGTGTTTTGATGGCGAGATATCGGTTCTACACGTGTCAACGATCGGAGGACCAGGAAGTGGCGAGCTATGTCACCGAACTAAGGCGCCTCGCAGGACATTGTGAGTTTGAGGGATTCCTGGAACAAATGCTTAGAGACTTCTTTGTACAGGGCATTGGCTATGAGACAATCCTTCGCAAACTGTTGAAACTCCAAATCTAAGTAAAGCCTTAACGATAGCCCAGGCATTTATGTCCACCAACGACAACACCAAACAGATTTCGCAGAGTAAAGTAGTTTCGGTCAGTACTGTGCATAAAGTAACGTTGGTTTCGAGCAGAAATGTACAAGGCAGAATGTACACGCCGGCTGCTGCCGCCCGACCTCAGATGACCCAGATTCCACCATCAATCGTTAATGTGAGGCAGTTAACACCTTGTTGACGTTGTGGAGGTGATCATTGGCCCCATCAATGCCGCTTCAAGCACTATGCGTGCAATGGCTGCAGAACAATGGGACACCTCCAGCGAATGTGCAGGCGAGCTGCAAACCCTGCAAACCCTGCAAACCACCACTTTGCAGAGGAAGATCGATCCACTGTGGATCAGGCTGATTGGATACTCTTATCGAGGAGGCAGAAGTGTACGGGGTACACACATTCACTACGAAATGTCCATCAATAATATTGAAAATTAAACTGAACGGTATTCCAGTATCTATGGAACTGGACACGGGTGCAAGTCAGTCCATAATGAGTCAAAAGGCCTTCGACAGGCTTGGGGCAAAAAGGCACACAGGCCCAAGGTCAGCCCCATTCACACCAAACTAAGGACTAACACCAAGGAACTAATCCCTGTAATTGGCAGTGCCGAAGTCAAAGACTCCTAGGACGGAGCAGTACACGAACTCCCCTTGAGGATTGTGCCAGGGGATGGCACCACGTTGTTTGGCAGAAGATGGCTGGGAAAAATTTGCTGGAACTGGGACGACATCCGAGCGCTTTCATTTGGCGACAACACCTCCTGTGCCCAGGTTCTGAGCAAGTTCCCATCGTTGTTCGAGCCAAGCATTGGAAGCTTCTCGGGGGCGAAAGTGCAGATCCATTTGGTTCCCGGTACACGACCCATCCACCACAAGGCACGGGCAGTACCGTATATGATGCATGAAAAAGTCGAAATTGAGCTGGACAGGCTGCAGCAAGAATGTGGTGGAATTCAACGACTGAGCCAATCTGATTGTCCCGATACTTAAAGAGGATGGCACGGTTAGAATTTATGCGGACTATAAAGTAACGATTAACCGTTTTTCGTTGCAGGATCAGTACCCGCTGCCCAAGGCAGACGACCTATTTGTGACCCTGGCTGGAGGGAAGACGTTCACCAAGCTGGAACTGACCTCGGCCTACATGGTGCAGGAGCTGGAGGAGTCTCCGAAAGGCCTCACCTGCATCAACACGCACAAAGGTTTGTTCATCTATAACCGGTGCCCGTTCGGGATTCGGTCGGCTGTGGCTATCTTCCAGCGGAACATGGAGAGCCTGCTAAAGTCGGTTCCTCGCACCGTGGTCTTTCAGGACGACATACAGGTTACAGGTCGGGACACCATTGAGCACTTGAAGAATCTGGAAAAGGTTCCTAGTTGGTTGAATTGTGTGGGGCTCAAGTTGAAACGCTCGAAGTGTGTTTTCCTGGCGCAGGAGGTCGAGTTCTTGGGAAGAAGAATCACAGCAGATGGCATCAGACCCACCGACGCCGAGACCACAGAACGTGATGGAGCTGCGGTTGTTCCTGGGACTCCTTAACTATTTCGGTAATTTCCTACCTGGGTTAAGCACCCTGCTAGAACCCCTACATGCGTTACTGCGCAAGGGAGACAACTGGCTATAGGGGAGTTCACAAGAGGCAGCCTTTAAGAAAGCCAGAAATCTGTTGTGTTCAAACAAACTGCTTGTCCTGTACAACCCATGTAAATGATTAGTGCGAGCTTGCGATGCATCGTCATACGGGGTCGGGTATGTGTTACAACAGGCTAACGAATCGGGATTTTGCAACCGGTCGCATATGCGTCCAGGAGTTTGTCCAAGGCCAAAAGGGCCTACAGCATGATTGAAAAAGAGGCTCTGGCGTGCGTTTACGGGGTAAAAAAAATGCACCAGTACTTATTTCGCCTCAAGTTTGAGCTTGAAATTGAACACAAGCCACTTATATCGCTGTTCTCTGAGAGCAAAGGGATTAATACGAATGCCTCTGCCCGCATCCAAAGATGGGCGCTCACGCTGTCAGTATACAACTATGTAATCCGCCACAGATCGGGCACAGAGAACTGCGCAGATGCTCTCAGTCGGCTGCCATTCCTCACCCACCGGGGTGGAAATGGCACAGCCAGCAGACTTGCTCATGGTCATGGAGGCATTCGAGAACGAAAAATCCCCCGTTATTGCTCGCCAGACCAGGATCTGGACCAGCCAGGATCGTTTACTGTCCTTGGTAAAAAAACTGTGTCCTCCATGGGAGCTGGTCCGGTGTTCCAACGGAGATGCAGGAGTTGATTAAGCCGGTCCACAGATGCAAAGATGAGTTGTCCCTGCAGGCAGACTGTCTGTTGTGGGGCAATCACGTGGTCTTGCCCAAGAAAGGCAGAGATACGTTCATATGTGAACTGCACAGCACCCACCCAGGAATCGTAATGATGAAAGCCATAGCCAGATCCCATGTGTGGTGGCCTGGCATCGACTCAGATTTAGAGTCATGCGTGCACCAGTGCAACACTTGCTCTCAGCTGAGCAATGCACCCAGAGAAACACCGCTAAGTTTGTGGTCGTGGCTCTCCAAACCGTGGTCGAGAATCCACCTGGATTTTGCGGGCCCATTTCTCGGCAAAATGTTTTTGGTTGTCGTGGATGCTTACTCAAAATGGATTGAATGTGCAATAATATCTGTAAGCACATCCACGGCCACTATTGAAAGCCTACGAGCCATGTTTGTCACGCATGGCCTGCCTGATGTCCTAGTCAGTGACAATGGGCCGTGCTTCACCAGTGCTGAATTCAAGGAATTCATGACCCGCAACGGGATCAAACACGTCACATCTGCTCGGTTCAAGCCCGCATCCAATGGCCAGGCAGAATGGGCAGTTCAGACCATCAAGCAAAGCTTGAAACGTGTGTCGGAAGGCTCCCTGCAGACCCGGCTGTCCCGAGTGCTGCTCAGCTACCGCACCAGACCCCACTCACTCACAGGGGTTCCCCCAGCCGAGCTGCTCATGAAAAGGGCGCTAAAAACAAGGCTCTCTCTTGTCCACCCTGATCTCCATGATCATGTAGAGGGCAAACGGCATCAACAAAGTGTACCATGACCGTGCAAATTTGTCATGCGATATTGAGATCAATGATCCTGTGTTTGTGCTCAATTATGGACATGGTCCTCAATGGCTCGCTGGCACAGTCACAGCCAAAGAGGGGAGTAGGTTGTTTCAGGTCAAATTGGCCAATGAACAAACATACAGAAAACATTTGGACCAAATCAAATTGCGGTTCACCAACAGCTACAAACAACCCAAAGAAGACACCACCAACTTTGACCCTCCAACACACACACACATAAGTGGCAACTGACATAATGGTTGACCACGAAGCCGAACTCACCATCTCCAGCAGCCCGACTGCCCAACAGCCCAGTGAAGAACTAACCAACTCACCCACACCCGCATCTGTACCGAATGATCAACAAGAGAGCGAAAAGCCCCAGATTGTCTCACCTTGTAAATAAGTGTATTGTTGACTTCATGGGGAGTGATATTATGTATTTAACCTTTTGTAACCTGTATAACACCTGACCACCAGAGGGCCCACCTGTTGGAGTCCCAAGGGATCCCAGCATCCCTTGGGAGCATGGTATATAAGCAGGCCACCCACGAGGTACCTGCACTCTGGTGTCTTATTAAAGGAGCTAAGGTCACACTTGCTCATTGTACACAGTACTCAGTTTCATCCTTATACATGAGTGTACCACAGTTCTAGCATAACTTCCCTGCTCTTGTATTCTCTGCCTCGGTTAATAAAGGAAAGCATTCCGCACGCCTTTTTAACTACCTTATCGACCTGTCCTGCTATCTTTAAGTTCCTGTGGACATATACTCCAAGGTCCCTCTGTTTCTCCACATCTCTCAGTATCATCCCATTAATTGTGTATTGCCTTGCCTTGTTGCTCCTCCCCAAATGCATTACCTGACACTTTTCCAGATTGAATTCCATTTGCCACTTTTCTGCCCAACTGACCAGTTCATCGATATCTTCCTGCAGTCTGGAGCTTTCCTCCTCACAGTCAACCACACGACCAATTTTTGTATCACCTGTAAATTTATTTATCATGGTGCCTACAATGAAGTCTAAATCATTAATATATACTACAAAAAGTAAGGGACAAAGTACTGAGCCCTGTGGAACCCCACTGGGAACAGCCTTCCAGTCACAAAAGTTCCCCTCAACCATTACCCTTTGCTTCCTGCACTGAGCCAATTTTGGATCCAATTTTCCACTTTCCCTTGGATCTCATGGGCTTTTACTTTTTTGATCAGTCTACCATGTGGGACCTTGTCAAAAGCCTTGCTAAAATCCATGTAAACTACATCAAACGCACTGCCCTCATCGACCCTCCTTGTTACCTCCTCAAAGAACTCAATCAACTTAGTCAGACAAGACCTTCCCTTAACAAATCCATGCTGACCGACCTTGATTAATCTGTGTCTTTTTAAATGAAGGTTTATACTGTCCCTCAGAATTGATTCCAGTAATTTTCCCACTACTGGGGTTAAACTAACTGGCATGTAATTGCTCAGTTTATCCCTTCCTCCCTTTGTAAACAATGGTAACAACGTTAGCAGTTCTCCGATCCTCTGGCACAATTCCTGTAGCCAGAGAGATTGGAAAATGATGGTCAGAGCCTCTGCAATTTCCTCCCTTAAGAAGTTAGTGTTACCTCAGCCATTGTAACAAGTGGCCTCAAACCACCTTATTGAAATTAATGCAATCAAAGAACACTGCAAAGACATTCTAAATCTGACAATGATCTCTTCATAACACTTTAATCACTGGAATATCAAATTAAGCTTTAAAAACTTTGAATACAGATTCCTTTTACATCAGCAGATCGTTCTGTGACATGGGAGATTGTGGGAGATTACATAATCACCAGTTAAATAGGATCCTCTGACGACACTTATTAACTTGTTTTAAATTGTTGTATTTTTATCAATTATTTTGCATACATAATGACAAAATATAAATCTTTGTAGATCATGCTAGGAATCCTACAAGGATTCTTTCATGAGAAACTGTCATGGTTGAAAGTATAGATTGTCAGCCATCATTTGTCTACATTTTTGTTATGTCCTCTTATAAAGATAAAACCTCCACACACTTGTTCATGAGAGACAGTGATTTATGACAGCTCTTCTTCATGTCCATCTTTCGGTTTTAGGGTACAATATAAGTCAAATACTTTGATTAGAACAATGACTTTCTGCCATTGTATGCTTCTCCACTTTCAGCCATGTGCACTCCATCTCAATACGATTCATCATGGTGCCATTTTCTCTCCAGTTCCCTGACCATACCACACAATGTGATACCACAACGAAGATTACATTCCTGTTATGTTCTAGACTTTTTATCCACTATTTAAACAGACCCAAATGTTATTACAAAAACAAAATACTGCGGATGCTGGAATCTGAAATAAAAACAGAAAATGCTGGAAATCTCAGTGGGTCATGCAGTATCTGTGGAGAGAAAGCAGAATTAATGTTTCAGGTAGACAACCCTTCGTCAGAACGGGAGAGTGTTTGAAAACAACAGATTCTTAACAAGTACTGAAAGGGGAAGGGGAAGAAAGAATAAAAGGAAAAGTCTGTGATAGGGTGGAAGGCAGGAGAGATTAGAGCAACAAAAGGGATGATGGACCGAATTGCAATGGTAATGCCAGAGACTTTGAACAAATATTTTGTATCAGTCTTCACGGTAGAAGACACCAAAAACATCCCAATAGTGGATAATCAAGGGGCTATAGGAAGGGAAGAACTTAATACAATCACTAGCACTATAGAAGTAGTACCCAGTAAAATAATGGGACGAAAGGCGGACAAGTCCCCTGGACCTGATGGCCTGCATCCTAGGGTCTTAAAAGAAGTGGCTGCAGAGATAGTGGATGCATTGGTTGTAATCTACCACAATTCTCTGGATCCTGGGGAGCTCCCAGCGGATTGGAAAATCGCAAATGTAATGCCCCTATTTAAAAAAGGAGGCAGACAGAAAGCAGGAAACTATAGACCAGTTAGCCTAACATCCATCGTTAGCAAAATGCTGGAGTCCATTATTAAGGAAGCAGTAGCAAGACATTTGGAAAAGCATGATTCAATCCAGCAGAGTCAACATGGTTTTATGAAGGGGAACTCATGTTTGACAAATTTGCTGGAGTTCTTTGAGGATGTAATGAGCAGGGTGGATAAGTGGGTACCAGTGGATGTGATACATTTGGATTTCCAGAAGACATTCGATAAGGTGCCACATAAAAGGTTACTGCACAAGATAAAAGTTCATGGGGTTGGGGGTAATATATTAGCATAGATTGAGATTGGCTAACTAACAAAAAACAGAGAGTCGGGATAAATGGGTCATTTTCCGGTTGGCAAACAGTAATTAATGGGGTGGCGCAGGGATCGGTGCTGGGGCCTCAACTATTTACAATCTATATTAATGACTTGGATGAAGGGACCAAGTGTAATGTAGCCAAGTTTGCTGATGGGTGGGAGAGCAAAGTGTGAGGAGAACACAAGAAATCTGCAAAGGGATATAGACAAGCAAGGCAAAAATTTGGCAGATGGAGTATAATGTGTGAAAATGTGAGGTTATCCACTTTGACAGAAAAAATAGAAATCAAATTATAATTTAAGTGGAGAAAAATTGCAAAGTGCTGCAGTACAGAGGGATCTGGGGGTCCTTGTGCGTGAAACACAAAAAGTTAGTATGCAGGTACAGCAAGTAATCAGGAAGACAAATGGAATGTTGGCCTTTATTGCAAGGGGGATATAGTATAAAAGCAGAGAAGTCCTGCTACAACTGTACAGGGTATTGGTGAGGCCACACCTGGAGTACTGTGTACAGTTTTGGTCTCTGTATTTAAGGAAGGATATACTTGCATTGGAGGCTGTTCACAGAATGTTCACTAAGTTGATTCTGGAGATGAGGGGGTTGACTTATGAAGATAGGTAGAGTAGCTTAGGCCTATACTCATTGGAATTCAGGAGAATGAGAGGTGATCTTATCGAAACATATAAGATAATGAGAGGGCTCGACAAGGTGGATGCAGAGGGGATGTTTCCACACATAGGGGAAACTAAAACCAAGGGACATAGCCTCAGAATAAGGGGACTGCCCATTTAAAACTGAGATGAGGAGGAATTTCTTCTCTGAGGGTTGTAAATCTATGGAATTCTCTGTGCCAGAGAGCTGTGTGGGCTGGGTCATTGAATATATTTAGGGCAGAGATAGACAGATTTTTGAGTGATAAAGGAATAAAGGGTTAATGGAAGCGGGCAGGGAAGTGGAGCTGGGCCCATGATCAGATCAGCCATGATCTGATTAAATGGCGATGCAGGCTCGAGGGGCCAAATGGCCTACTCCTGCTCCTATTTCTTATATGTGTTAGAAAAACTTTAGTCAAGATAGGGTGTGAATGGCAGAATAATGACCAGCTGCCATTTGAGACAAAAAGAAAAAAAATGGCTCGCGGTGGGGTGGTCTCCTCTGCATTGGGGAGATCAAGTGGAAATTGGGTGACCGCTTTGTGGAACACCTCCGTTCAGTCCGCAAGTGTGACCCTGACCTTCCGGTTGCCTGTCACTTTAATGCTCCATCCAGTCCCACTCTGACATCTCCACCCTCAGTCTCCTACACTGTTCCAACGAAGCTCAACAAGTTCGAGGAACAGAACCACATCTTTCGTTTCGGCACTTTACAGCCTTCTGGACTCAACATCGAGTTCAACAATTTCAGAGCGTAACCGCTGCCAATCTTTGGCTCCCTTCCCACTGCCGCCCTCCCCCCCCCCCCCCCCCGCCCCGCCGATTTTTTTCTCCTTGTCTCTAATTGTAGCCGGTCATTATTCTGCCATTCACACCCTATCTTGCTTAATGTTTTTCTAACTCCTGGCATTACATTTCAATTCAGCCCATCATCCCTTTTGTCTCTCTAATCTCTCCTGCCTTCCACCCTATCACAGACCTTCCCTTTTGTTCTTTCTTTCCCTCCCCCTTCCAGTGCTTGTTAAGAATCTGTTCTTTTCGAACACTCTTCATTTCTGACGAAGGGTCGTCGACCCGAAATGTTAACTCTGCTTTCTCTCCACAGATGCTGCCTGACCCGCTGAGATTTCCAGCATTTTTTGTTTTTATCCCAAATGTTAGTAAATGTTTCCAATTGACACATAGTTTGCACAACATGTACAGCTAGTGGTGTACAATGTTCCTATTAAAGATGGAAATGAGAGAAGGCAAGCCAGCCTGCCTATTCACCCAAAGGTTTGATAATGTCAAATTTATCTGTTTTGTCTTATAACACTGCTGTGAAGCGCCTTGGGACGTTTTACTATGTTAAAGGTGCTATATAAATAAAAGTTGTTGTTGGTTTCCCCAATGTTTAGTCGTCACTCTGAGCACTCTCATTTTGCTTCTGATTTGTCAGCAAACATCTGTCCCTGTTCAAACAAGAATCTACCCATTTCTTTATGGAAAATCCAATCCGGTCAATAAGCCAACATTCAATAAGCTAGATGGTAATCTGTACCCTAAACTAACAACTCTAATCTGTTCCCCAAGATAACGTTCAGTAAGTAGTCATTTGGTTCCGATGAAAAATCAGATGCAAAACTATCTTTCTCTTTCAGATGCTTACTCTCTGATTGTGTATTTCCAGTATTTTCTGATTGTCTGTTCATTATTTGTATTGATCTTTAAATTTAAGATGCATTTGCATATCAGGTTGAGTCGGCTTACATTGTGTTTGTAGGAGTATTTATACATTGATATCTTACAGATCAGTACCGAATTGATCTCTAAGCAACATTTAGTTTCAAAGTACCTCAGGTTTCTAATCATGGATACTAGTCCTCTTCTGGTCCACGCAAACATCCTCTCTGCATCTGCTTCACCAATTCTCTTGATACATTTAAAAGATTGTCTCAGGTTCCCATCCCTAAGTCATTTCACAATGAGAACAGTTTTAACTCCTTTGTGATTTAACACACTATCATTCAGATGGCCCTTCTTTGAACTTTTACAATTCTCAATGTTTTTCATTGGCAACATCCTATGTCGATACACAAGGAAAGTGAAGACCAGGTGTAGACTTCAGGTAAAACAGCTTTCGAGAGTGGGGGGGATAATTGGGCTAGGTAATTCAGCCTTTATATTAAAGTCAGAGGCTTTGGAATTCAGTTGAGTTGTTTGGGTGCTACGGATGCCGAATTTGGACCAAAATGGTGTTAGAGCAGTGCGAGCACACTTCTGGTATGGACTGGACCGGCCACCTTCTTGGTGAGGGCAGTAGGGCGGCCATGAGGAGTGTGCGCTGGAAGTATGGTAAGTAGGCAGATCGTGACAGCAAACAGCGTGCAATGCTGATTTGCCATCAGAGCTGCCATTTTCATCGTCAATGCTGGAACTATTGTGCAGCGTTAACTTTGCACAGCTGAACATGTGTTCAGTGGCAGGAAGGACCCCCTACCAGCAATATTATCAACTTTCAGGTAACTTGCTTTGTGATTTCTACTGGCTCGGTGTAAATTTGTGAAACTGTTTGGAGCTTTCCAGAGTTGTTTAAAGTTGGTGAGGTGACAGGGAGTGGTGCTGCAAGTGGAGAAGGCCTTGCTTCTGACTTCAACGGTTCTGCTCAGACCACTTGCTCCCAGTCATGGATGTGTTCCCACTTGGTTTGCAGTAAATCAGGGAGGTGAAGCAGAGGCAGCGAATAAGAGGAAAAGCTGCTCACAGAGGGAGAAGGAGGAGGGGGAGAAGGGCTCCCAGCAGGAGGCTTTAACCACCTAGGGTCTTCCGAGAACAATTCTCTGACTTCAACTTGAGCCAGGAGCAGTTTTTGAGGCGTCTGCACTTTACGAAGGAGGTGCTCACAGAACTCTGCCACCTCTTGTAACCAGACCTGCAACCTCACTCCAGGGCAAGGACAGCACTGCCAGTAGCTATGAAGGTGACTGTGGCCCTGAATTTCTTCATGTCAGGATCCTTCCAGGGTGGAACACGTGACATCTGTAAAATCTCACAGTTTGCCGTCTACTGCTGCATCATCATCATCATCATAGGCAGTCCCTCAGAATCGAGGAAGACTTGCTTCCACTCTTAACAGGAGTTCTTAGGTGGCTGAACAGTCCAATACGAGAACCACAGTCTCTGTCACAGGTGGGACAAATAGTCGTTGAGGGAAGGGGTGGGTGGAACTGGTTTGCCGCATGCTCCTTCTGCTTCCTGTGCTTGATTTCTGCATGCTCTCGGCGACAAGACTTGAGGTCTTCAGCGCCCTCCCGGATGCACTTCCTCCACTTAGGGCGGTCTTTGGCCAGGGACTCTCAGGTGTCAGTGGGGATGTCGCACTTTATCAGGGAGACTTTGTGGGTGTCCTTGTAACGTTTTCGCTGCCCACCTTTGGCTCATTTGCCATGAAGGAGTTCCAAGTAGAGCACTTGCTTTGGGAGTCTCGTGTCTGGCATGGGAACGACATGGCCTGCCCAGCAGAGCTGATCAAGTGTGGTCAGTTCGTTCGCCCCGCAGGGGGAGTCTTTGAAGCGGTCGACCAGCTCATTTGTAATGGCGAAGCCGACTCCGTGGAGGCGGTATTCCTCCTCTGGTTTCCCTTTCCAAAAGAAGGTGTAACCTCCACCTTGTTCCTTGAGCTGGCCTTCCTCAGCCCGCCGGATCTCGCTTAGGGCGGCGATGTCGATATCAAAGCATCTAAGTTCCAGGGCAACTCTGGCGGTGCGGCATTCCGGTCTGTCGCTGTTGGGGTTGTCCATGAGGGTCCTGACATGCCAGGTCCCGAAATTCATGTTAGAGGAGTGGAAGATGCCTGTGCGTGAGTTCTTTTAACATGGGGTGGTCGCTGCACACCGGCTACCACACGGGCTTAGCTGAGCAAAGTCTTGGTCCAGTGGCAAGGGGGTCCACGACGACTGGAGACCAGGCACTGCTGTATGGATCTAGTTGCCTACGGCGAGATGTTGGCCGCAGGCTCGGTGCTGTGTAGCGCCCTTGATGGTAGGTGGTCCAAGGCTTGGTTGGGGGGCAGGCATTGGTAGGGTCAGTGACCCACTGGGGTTCAGAGTGGAAGGGCAGGGGGGTCACAGCCATGTCACTCACCACATGCTGGAGGAGGAGAGGAGGCCAGGTCATCGGTGGAGGAGAGGTCCAGTCATCGCTGAAGGAGGGGGGGGGTGGGGGGAGGCCAGCCAACCCGGTCGCTGTTGAGGAGGAGGTCGCCTATCAGCACAGGAGGTCCAGCCATTCGACGTGGAGGAGAGGCCCATCTGCCACCGCTTGAGGTTTGGGGGGGGCGATGTGTGGAGGACCGATAGCCAGGCCCAGCCGCCCAGTCACTGCAGAAGGTCCAGCCACGTCGAGTCACCTAGTTGTCGCAGGAGGCCCAGCCGGGAGGCTCAAGTCGCGTCGAGATGCCTGCTGTCTAGCTCACCGGGTGCCGTCAAAGGTCGGGGATTGGGTGGAGCAGCTGGAATGACATCGACGGAGGAGGAGGTCATCGGGGGGGGGAGGGGAAGGTCTAGGCCGATGCTGCAGGAGGCAGGGCGGTTTGGGGTGAAGCCTGAGGTAGGCCCGAATTTTAGGATTCGCAGGGTTCGGGTTTAAGGCAGGAATTTATGCACCTCCTATTAGGGTCTGTTAGGGCTAGGGGGAGTTTAGACAGTGGGAGGGGGCAGATTGAGGGAGGATAGCTGTTGGATGGCAAGGTAAAGTTGATTCGGCAGGGGAGCTCCCGAGGGAACTGCCACCCTCGCGGCCATCTGCTTGGAAGCGGTAACAGCTGCTCTTTATGCCAGGAGGGGGGGGGGGATTCCATTGTCTTCTGTATGACCAGAGAGAAGCAGAAGGAGCATGCACGTGGCATTGCCAGGATAGCGGGCTTCCCCATGGTGCAGGGCATCATTGATTGCACACATGTGATCTTGCGGGTACCATATGATAAATGTTGAGATGTATTGCAATTGCAAAGGTTAGAAACATAGAAACATAGAAAATAGGTGCAGGAGTAGGCCATTCGGCCCTTCTAGCCTGCACCGCCATTCAATGAGTTCATGGCTGAACATGCAACTTCAGTACCCCATTCCTGATTTCTCACCATACTCCTTGATTCCCCTAGTAGTAAGGACTCCATCTAACTCCTTTTTGAATATATTTAGTGAATTGGCCTCAACAACTTTCTGTGGTAAAGAATTCCACAGGTTCACCACTCTCTGGGTGAAGAAATTTCTCCTCATCTCGGTCCTAAATGGCTTACCCCTTATCCTTAGACTGTGTCCCCTGGTTCTGGACTTCCCCAACATTGGGAACATTCTTCCTGCATCTAACCTGTCTAACCCCGTCAGAATTTTAAACGTTTCTATGAGGTCCCCTCTCATTCTTCTGAACTCCAGTGAATACAAGCCCAGTTGATCCAGTCTTTCTTGATAGGTCAGTCCCGCCATCCCGGGAATCAGTCTGGTGAACCTTCGCTGCACTCCCTCAATAGCAAGAATGTCCTTCCTCAGGTTAGGAGACCACAACTGTACACAATACTCCAGGTGTGGCCTCACCAAGGCCCTGTACAACTGTAGCAACACCTCCCTGCCCCTGTACTCAAATCCCCTCGCTATGAAGGCCAACATGCCATTTGCTTTCTTAACCGCCTGCTGTACCTGCATGCCAACCTTCAATGACTGATGTACCATGACACCCAGGTCTCGTTGCACCTCCCCTTTTCCTAATCTGTCACCATTCAGATAATAGTCTGTCTCTCTGTTTTTACCACCAAAGTGGATAACCTCACATTTATCCACATTATACTTCATCTGCCATGCATTTGCCCACTCACCTAACCTATCCAAGTCGCTCTGCAGCCTCATAGCATCCTCCTCGCAGCTCACACTGTCACCCAACTTAGTGTCATCCGCAAATTTGGAGATACTACATTTAATCCCCTCGTCTAAATCATTAATATACAGTGTAAACAGCTGGGGCCCCAGCACATAACCTTGCGGTACCCCACTAGTCACTGCCTGCCATTCTGAAAAGTCCCCATTTACTCCTACTCTTTGCTTCCTGTCTGACAACCAGTTCTCAATCCATGTCAGCACACCACCCCCAATCCCATGTGCTTTAACTTTGCACATTAATCTCTTGTGTGGGACCTTGTCGAAAGCCTTCTGAAAGTCCAAATATACCACATCAACTGGTTCTCCCTTGTCCACTCTACTGGAAACATTCTCAAAAAATTCCAGAAGATTTGTCAAGCATGATTTCCCTTTCACAAATCCATGCTGACTTGGACCTATCATATCACCTCTTTCCAAATGCACTGCTATGACATCCTTAATAATTGATTCCATCATTTTACCCACTACCGATGTCAGGCTGACCGGTCTATAATTCCCTGTTATCTCTCTCCCTCCTTTTTTAAAAAGTGGGGTTACATTGGCTACCCTCCACTCCATAGGAACTGATCCAGAGTCAATGGAATGTTGGAAAATGACTGTCAATGCTTTTTCCAAGGCCACCTCCTTAAGTACTCTGGGATGCAGTCCATCAGGCCCTGGGGATTTATCGGCCTTCAATCCCATCAATTTCCCCAACACAATTTCCCGACTAATAAGGATTTCCCTCAGTTCCTCCTCCTTACTAGACCCTCCGACCCCTTTTATATCCGGAAGGTTGTTTGTGTCCTCCTCAGTGAATACCGAACCAAAGTACTTGTTCAATTGGTCCGCCATTTCTTTGTTCCCCGTTATGACTTCCCCTGATTCTGACTGCAGGGGACCTACGTTTGTCTTTACTAACCTTTTTCTCTTTACATATCTATAGAAACTTTTGCAATCCGTCTTAATGTTCCCTGCAAGCTTCTTATCGTACTCCATTTTCCCTGCCCTAATCAAACCCTTTGTCCTCCTCTGCTGAGTTCTAAATTTCTCCCAGTCCCCGGGTTCGCTGCTATTTCTGGCCAATTTGTATGCCACTTCCTTGGCTTTAATGCTATCCCTGATTTCCCTTGATAGCCACGGTTGAGCCACCTTCCCTTTTTTATTTTTATGCCAGACAGGAATGTACAATTGTTGTAGTTCATCCATGCAGTCTCTAAATGTCTGCCATTGCCCATCCACAGTCAACCCCTTCAGTATCATTCGCCAATCTATCCTAGCCAATTCACGCCTCATACCTTCAAAGTTACCATTCTTTAAGTTCTGGACCATGGTCTCTGAATTAACTGTTTCATTCTCCATCCTAATGCAGAATTCCACCATATTATGGTCACTCTTCCACAAGGGGGCTCGCACAACGAGATTGCTAATCAATCCTCTCTCATTACACAACACCCAGTCTAAGATGACCTCCCCCCTAGTTGGTTCCTCGACATAGTGGTCTAAAAAACCATCCCTTATGCACTCCAAGAAATCCTCCCCCACCGTATTGCTTCCAGTTTGGTTAACCCAATCTATGTGTATATTAAAGTCACCCATTATAACTGCTGCACCTTTATTGCACGCACCCCTAATTTCATGTTTGATGCCCTCCCCAACATCACTACTACTGTTTGGAGGTCTGTACACAACTCCCACTAACGTTTTTTGCCCTTTGGTATTCTGCAGCTCTACCCATATAGATTCCACATCATCCAAGCTAATGTCCTTCCGAACTATTGCCTTAATTTCCTCCTTAACCAGCAATGCTACCCCACCTCCTTTTCATTTTATTCTATCTTTCCTGAATGTTGAATACCCCTGGATGTTGAATTCCCAGCCCTGATCATCCTGGAGCCATGTCTCCGTAATCCCAATCACATCATATTTGTTAACATCTATTTGCACAGTTAATTCATCCACCTTATTGCGGATACTCCTTGCATTAAGACACAAAGCCTTCAGGCTTGTTTTTTTTAACACCCTTTGTCCTTTTAGAATTTTTCTGTACAGTGGCCCTTTTTGTTCTTTGCCTTGGGTTTCTCTGCCCTCCACTCTTCCTCATCTCCTTTCTGTCTTTTGCTTTTGCCTCCTTTTTGTTTCCCTCTGTCTCCCTGCATTGGTTCCCATCCCCCTGCCATATTAGTTTGAATCCTCCCCAACAGCACTAGCAAACACTCCCCCTAGGACATTGGTTCCAGTCCTGCCTAGGTGCAGACCATCCGGTTTGTACTGGTCCCACCTCCCCCAGAACCGGTTCCAATGCCCCAGGAATTTGAATCCCTCCCTGCTGCACCACTGCTCAAGCCACGTATTCATCTGCGCTATCCTGTGATTCCTACTCTGACTATCACGTGGCACTGGTAGCAATCCCGAGATTACTACTTTTGAGGTCCTACTTTTTAATTTAGCTCCTAGATCCTTAAATTCGTTTCGTAGGACCTCATCCCTTTTTTTACCTTTGTCGTTGGTACCAATGTGCACCACGACAACTGGCTGATCTCCCTCCCTTTTTAGAATGTCCTGCAACTGCTCCAAGACATCCTTGACCCTTGCACCAGGGAGGCAACATACCATCCTGGAGTCTCGGTTGCGGCCGCAGAAACGCCTATCTATTCCCTTTACAATTGAATCCCCTATCACTATTTCTCTCCCACTCTTTTTCCTGCCCTCCTGTGCAATAGAGCCAGCCACAGTGCCATGAACTTGGCTGCTGCTGCCCTCCCCTGATGAGTCATCCCCCTCAACAGTACCCAAAGCAGTGTATCTGTTTTGCAGGGGGATGACCACATGGGACTCCTGCACTACCTTCCTTGCACTACTCTTCCTGCTGGTCTTCCATTCCCTAGCTGGCTGTGGACCCTTCTCCTGCGGTAAGACCAACTCGCTACACGTGATACTCACGTCATTCTCAGCATCGTGGATGCTCCAGAGTTAATCCACCTTCAGCTCCAACTCCGCAACGCGGACCGTCAGGAGCTTGAGGTGGATACACTTCTTGCAGATATAGTCGTCAGGGACACTGGTGTCGTCCCTGAGTTCCCACATGGTACAGGAGGAGCATAACACCCGACCGAGCTCTCCTGCCATGACTTAACCCTTAGATACACTTAAATTAGCAACAACAATGTTAAAAGTTACTCACTGTTATAGAAGAGAAAAAAGAAGAGAAAAACTACTCACCAATCACCAGCCAATCACTTACCCTCTTGGCTGTGATGTCACCTTTTGATTTCTTTCTACTTCTTTTTTGCCTTTTCTCCCCGCTGCAGCTGCACAGGTACGCCTCTCGCTGCCGCTGGGCCTTTTATAGGCCTCATCAACGCCAGGAACTCCCGCCTCTCAGACTGCCGCCGCCTCTCGCTGCCGCTGGGCCTTTTATAGGCCTCATCAACGCCAGGAACTCCCGCCTCTCGGACTGCCGCCGCCTCTCGCTGCTGCTGGGCCTTTTATAGGCCTCACCAACGCCAGGAACTCCCGCCTCTCGGACTGCCACTCAGTGAATGTATAGTTTCTGTGCGACCATGTACGTATGCTGGCCATGTGCATTTGGGTTGTGGAGTAGAGTCATGAGCTAGGAATAACCTTTGTCGTCCAGCGGCCACCCTCATGACAGTAAATGCCCGGTATCCTGGCAGCAGTCATGATGCTTTTATTCTGCATCAGTCCACTGTTTCCTCAATCTTTGAGCCACAAAGACAAACCAGAGGATGGCTGCTGGATGACAAAGGTTATTCCTTGACCACCTAGCTCATGACTCTACTCCACGACCCAAATGCACGTGGCCAGCATACGTGCAACGAGAGCCTTGCTGCCACATGAAACATCAAAGAGCAGACCATTGGGGTGCTGAAGCAATGGTTCTGCTGCCTGGACTGCTTTGGAGGAGCCCTACAGTACTCACCGGAGCATGTGTCCTGATTCGTCGTGGTCTGCTGTATCCTCCACAACCTGGCCATCATGAGGGCACAGCCCTTGCTACCAGGGATACAGCCACCCACTCAGGAGCAGAAGGAGGAAGAGATGGAGGAACAGGAGGAAGTGGAAGAGGAGGAGGAGGAAGCAGAAGGATGGAGGCAACCCTGACAGCCCGTTTCTGGCTGGGATATTCGAGATCAAATCATCCACCTGCAGTGCAAACAAACACAACTGCAGTTCCCCATTCATGATTTGTCCTTCTGTTACTGACCATCACAGTGTCCTCTTGGCCACGATGCTGAAATAAAAGCCACCACAAAGCAAACATTCCAATCAAACTTTATCCATACATGCATCCAACATTACATAAAAAAAATTCACCTAATCACCCGTGTGCATTCCCTTAGTGACTGTCTTGCGTGTACCTTCGCCTAACCTAGTGCTCCTACGCATTTCTACCCCAGTGGCTGCAGCATGGCTGGTGGAAGGCTGCTGAATTTCAGTGGGAGAGACTGCAGAGGGCCTTGCAGGATGACCTCGAGCAGCTCTGGGCCTAGCACCTCAGCATGGGCTGACAGTGTAGGCTGGCTGACAGGCAAAAGCAAGGGCACTGGCAGAGTAGCAGTGGTGGGAGGACGAATGCCATCATCCTGAGAGGACAGCAGGTCCTTGCTCCATGGATCCATTGACACTTCACCTGGACAGCGCCACAGCAATCCTCATAGTCTGCTGGAGTACAGACTACTGGACTGCTGTGACACCCTGTAAGCCCCTTTCAACACTGGTAAACACAACCATAATGGCAGCACACTGTGCTTGTGTGACAGCAGTCTGAACATACACTGCAACAAGCTGAGCTTGCATGACTTCAGTCTGAGCTTCCATTGCAGCACTCAGACATTGGATGGCTTCTGCTTGTGCTGCAATGAAAGCTGAGACTTCGGCTATCAGACGTGGTATGAGGGTTAGGTCCACAAGTGTGCTAATGGAGTTGGGCATCACTTCAGTGCTGGAAAGGATGGGCTCCAAGCTCTGCCCAAAGCCTTGTGCGAGCTTAGTGCTGGACTCCTCCATGCTCCTTGACATGGCATGCAGGCTTTCTGGCAGGCCTGCCAATGCACCAAGCATTTCATTGTGCATACCCATCAGTGTTCCTCCATAGGCCACCCCATCAAAGTCTTCATCTGAGTCCTGTGCAGCAGAATTCTTGTGCCACCCTGCCCTCCGGGGAGCTGGTACCTGTAGTGTTTGTGAAAAGGGGCCAACAGATGGCTAGGATTGCTAAGGCGCTGGCCCAGGAGTGTGCCAGAGGTTCCATGGATCACATACCTGCTGTCCTCCCTCTGGTTGACAGCATTCATCTTCCCACCACTGCCACTCCACCACTGCCCTTGCTGCTGCCTGCCTGTCAGCCGGCCAGTCCAGACGGCTGTCGGCTATGCTGAGGTGGTGCAGTCTAAACCCAGGCCTTCTGGGCCCAGAGCTTCTCGAGGTTGTCCTGCAAGGCCATCTGCAGTCTCCCCCACTGAAAGTCAGCAGCCATGCTGCAGCCTCTGGGGTAGCACTTCATAGGAGCACTGTCAGACAAAGGCATATGGAAGACAGGCGCTATGGGAATGCACAAGGGTGTAATGTTGGAAGGATTGATGTATAAATTTGGCTTGGAATGTTTCCTTTGTGGCTTTTATTTCAGCATTGTTGCCAAGAGGACAGTGTGAGTGTCCGGAACAGAGGAAAAGTAAGGTGTGGGACTGTTGGACAATGGGGTCTGGCGCGGGCCACAACAAATTGATGCGAGATCAATTCTTAATTTTAAATTGTTAACCAAAGGTATTAAGGGATATAGGCCAGAGGTGGGTATATGGAGTTAGGTCGCAGATCAGCCATGATCTCATTGAATGGCGAACAAGCTCAAGGGGCTGAATGGCCTACTCCTGTTCCTATGATCCTATGGTGAAAGAGATAGGTTTTAAGGAGCATCTTAAAGGAGGAGAGAAAGTATACATGCAGAGAGGTTTAGTGAGGGAATGCCGAGCTTAGGGCCTAGGTAGCTGAAGGCATGGCCACCATTGATGGAGTGATTAAAATTGAGGATGCGCAAGAGACTAGAATTGGAGCAGTGCAGAGATCTCGGAGGGTTGTCGGGCTGGAGGCAGTTATAGAGATAGGGAAAGGTGAACCTGTTATGTCTTGGATAAAGAGTCAGACTAGATACTGCAAGCTCAAAGTAAGTGTGACCGTAGTCCTTTATTACAAATCTCAGAGTGCCTCTCCAGCCTGTGAGGCCTCCTTATAGACAGGTGCTCCCAATGGATTGTGGGATCCCTTGGGGCTTCACGGAATAAGCCCTCTGGTGGTTAGACATGGTAAAGGTTTACATACATAACACTCCCTCCCAAAGTAAATAGCGGAACTATTTACAATGTGAGTCGATCTGGGGCTTTCAATTCCCTGGTTGATCGACTCGGTGCAAAAGCTGGTTTTGGTGAGTCGTTTGTTGGGCCTTCGCTGGGCTGCTGCACAGCTGGCCTTGCTGGACTGCTGGGGGTGGTGAGTCTTGCTGGGCTGCTGCGGGTAATGGGTTCTGTTTCGTGGTCAACTGCTGGGTCGATTGCCACTTATGTGTGCGTTGGAGGGTCGAAAAAGGTAGGGTCTATTGTGGGTTGTTCTGGATAGTCCGTAAATCTGAGTTTGGTTTGGTCCAAGTGTTTGCTGCAGGTGAGTCCATTTGCGAATTTGACCAGAAATATCCTACTCCCCACTTTGGTCAAGACAGTGCCAGCAATCCACTTAGGACCTTGTCCATAGTTCAACACAAATACAGGATTATTTACTTCAATTGACACATTTGCGTGATCATGATATATATTCTGTTGAAGCCGCCTGCTCTCTACCTGTTCATGTAGATCAGGGTGGACTAACGAGAGCCTTGTCTTAAGTGCCCTTTTCATGAGCAGTTCAGCGGGAGAGACCCCGTGAGCGAGTGGGGTCTTGTGCGGTAACTAAGCAGGACTCGGGATAAGCGAATCTGCAGTGAGCCTTCATTTATCCTTTTCAAGCTCTGCTTGATTGTTTGAACTGCTCGTTCTGCCTGACCATTGGACGCTGGCTTAGATAGGGCAGACGTGACATGTTTGACCCCATGTTTGCGGGTTATGAATTCCTTGAATTCGGCATTGGTAAAGCACGGCCCATTGTCACTTACAAGACAGACTGTGTATGGCAAACATGGCCCGTAGGCTTTCAATGGTGACAGCGGACGTGCTTGCCGACATTATCACACATTCAATCCACTTGGAGTACGCATTTACAACGACTAAAAAATTTTTCCGAAGAATGGGCCGGCATAGTCAACATGAACCCTAGACCACGGTTTGGAGGGCCAAGACCATAAACTTAGTGGTACCTCCCTAGGTGCATTGCTTAACTGGGAATATATATTACATTTGTGCACACAGGACTCTAAGTCTGCATCGATACCACATGTGGGATCTGGCTATCGCTTTCATCATTACAATGCCTGGATGCAGACAGTTGTATGCGGACAACGTGAGCGCCCATCTCTGGATGCGGGCCGATGCATTCGTATTTATCCCCTTATTTTCAGAAAAGATGGATATAAGCGGCTTATGGTCGGTTTCCAATTCAAATTTGAGCCCGAACAGATATTGATGCATTTTCTTTACCTCGTAAACACATCCTAACACTTCTTTTTCGATCATACTGTAGTCCCTCTCAGCCTTAGTCAGACTTCTGGATGCATAAGCAACCGATTGCAATTTCCCAAATTCATTAGCTTGTTGCAATACACACCCGACCCCATATGATGACTCATCACATGCTAGTACCAAAAGTTTGCATGGATCATACAACACAAGCAATTTGTTTGAACATAACAGCTTCCTAGCTTTCTCAAATGCATTTTCTTGGCTTTTACCCCATACCTATTCATCTCCTTTACGCAGTAAAGAGCGCAGGGGTTCGAACAATGTGCTAAGCTCCCTTAAGAAGCTCCCAAAATAGTTCAGTAGTCCTAGAAACGACCACAGCTCCGTCACATTCTGTGGTCTTGGTGCATTCTTGATTGCCTCTGTCTTCGAATCGGTGGGCCTGATGCCATCCGCCGCGATTCTTCTCCCCAGGAACTCCACTTCAGGCACCAAGAAAATGCACTTCGAGCGTTTTACCCTGAGCCCCACACGATTAAGCCGACTAAGAACCTCCTCCAGGTTCTGCAGGTGCTCGACGGTGTCCCAAGCTGTAACCAAGATGTCGTCCTGGAAGACCACGGTGCCTGGGACTGACTTCAGCAAGCTTTCCACGGCCAATCGAATCCCAAACGGGCATCTGTTGTAAACGAAAAGACCTTTGTGCATGTTAATGCAGGTGAGGCCTTTTGAAGATTCATCCAACTCCTGCATGTAGGCCGAGGTCAAGTCCAGCTTCGTGAATGTTTTCCCTCCCGCCAGCGTCGCAAATAGGTCGTCTGCCTTTGGTAGCAGGTATTGATCCTGCAGTGAGAAATGATTGATAGTTACTTTATAATCACCACAGATTCTGACAGTGCCGTCTCCCTTGAGGACTGGAACAATCGGACTGGCCCACTCATTGAATTCGATCAGCGAAATGATGCCCTCTCTTTGCAGCCTGTCTAGCTCAATCTCCATCCTCTTTCTCATCATGTAAGGTACCGCTCTCGCCTTGTGATGGATGGGTCACGCCCCGGAATCAAATGGATCTGCACTTTTGCTCCTTGGAACTTCCCGATGCCTGCTTCGAACAGCGAGGGGAACTTGCTTAAGACCTGGCACATGAGGTGTCGTCGACAGACGAAAGCGCTCGGACGTTGTCCCAGTTCCAGCTTATCTTTCCCAGCCAGTTCGTGGGGCCAACGTGGGGCCCTCGCCCGGTACCACCCAGAGTGGTAAATCGTGCACCGATCAATCATAGGAGACCTTTACGGTAGCACTGCCAATTATGGGAATCAGTTTCTTTGTGTACATTCTAAGTTTGGTACGAATGGGAATCAGGACTGGCCTTGAAGCCTTGTTGTACCACAACTTATCGAAAGTCTTTTTATTCATTATGGACTGGCTTGCGCCTGTGTCCAGCTCCATGGACACCGGAAGTCCATTTAATTCAACCTTCAGCATTATCAGTGGAGACTTTGTGGCAAATGTGTGCACCCCATATACCTCTGCCTCCTCGGTCTCATTTTGATTTGAAAACAATGTTACTTTGTTCACAGTACTTGCAGCAGCACTACTGTGCTGGAAAATTTGTTTCGTATTGTCACTGGTGGAGATAAACGCCTGGGCTATAGCTATGGCTTTACTCAAGGTTGGGGTCTCTACAGTCAAAAGTTTGCGAAGTATTACTTCATGGCCAATGCCAAGTACAAAGAAGTCCCTGAGCATATGCTCCAAATGTCCTTCAAATTCGCAATGTCCTGCAAGGCGCCTTAGCTCGGCGACGTAGCTCGCCACCTACTGGCCTTCAGCCCTCTTGTACGTGTAGAACCGATACCTCACCATCAGAACATTTTCCTTCGGGTTTAGATGCTCTCGGACCAGTGTGCACAACTCATCGTACAACTTGTCTGTAGCTTTTCCTGGAGCAAACAGGTTTTTCATGAGGCCATACGTTAGTGCCCCACAAACCGTGAGGAAGATCGCCCTTCGTTTGGCAGCGTTTCCTTCTCCTTCCAGCTTGTTGGCCACGAAGTCTTGATCAAGTCGCTCCACGAAGGTTTCCCAATCATCTCCCTCTGAAAATTTTTCCAGGATGCCCACAGTTCTCTGCATTGTTCCGTTGGGATTCCTCATCTGTCTCTCATCGCCAGTTGTTATGTCTTAGATAAAGAGTCAGACTAGACACTGCAAGCTCAAAGTAAGTGTGACCGTAGTCCTTTATTACAGATCTTAGAGTGCCTCTCCAGCCAGTGAGGACTCCTTATATACAAGTGCTCCCAAGGGATTGTGGGATCCCTTGGGACTCCAGAGGATAAGCCCTCTGGTGGTTAGACATGGTAGTTACAGGTTTACATACATAACAGAACCCATGTGGAATTTGAAAACAAGGATGAGAATTTTTTAAATCGAGGCTTGGAGCTCAAAGTTATGGACGATGGAAGAACATAAGAAATAGGAGCAGGAGAAGACCATTTGGCCCCTCGAGCCTGTTCTGCCATTTAATCAGGAGTAATGTAACTAATTTTCCTTTAATTATCCCAAAATTCTCCAAAGTGAGCTGTAACAAACAAATAGAGTATGAACACAACACTTTCTCTCCAGGGATGCTGCCTGACCTGCTGAGATTTCCAACATTTTTTGTTTTTATTCCAGATTCCAGCATCCGCAGTATTTTGCTTTTGTCTCTTGCATATCGAATGTTTGAATCTGTTAATGTAGGCTAACGTTATATTTCCTTCGTTTTAACAAATATTACCTTACTTTATCAAATATTTCCCTTTCATTTGCCCAGTTTTTAGACAACTTTTTAGATCTCTTCAATGATATTAGTCTCGTTAGAAAATTCTACTTTCTGACACGATGCTTCATCATGTACATGATGTATTACACACCTTTGAGGTTACTAATCAATATCTAGAAAAGGATTACCAGAAACAACTCATTAGTCTGTTAGTTTGGGTGCACTTATTATATCTATATCATCAACCAGCGGCACTATTTTCCTTCGACTTCACTTCAGATTCAACTCTATGTTTGCGTTTGTAATAAGACTCTGCCCATAACAACTGTTCAGATGCCAAAATAGATCTGAGTGATCTAAGAACTATTTTGTCTGTTTTTCTAAACCTAATTCTGAATCATAGAGCTCAATGTTCCCGACCATGAGAGAGGTAGGCCAACGTCTGTGGCGGGCTGCCACTCCGATCCTGCACCCATAACTTTCCCCTGATTGGGTTTGTTAAACCCGCCCTGTGAGGTTCCCGGCCAATAAAAAGGAAGTGGGTCTGATGGCATCATTTGATGACACATCATCAGCTGGTTTCCATAAAGGGACCATGCCCACATTCATTAGTGTGACTCCCCTTGCAGGGGACATTTATTTAAAGTGCACAACTAAAATAGTTGAACTGGTAATGTGTAGTGTGATTGTTAAACCTTTGCTAATACTGCTACAACTACAGTGAGAGTGAGAGTGAACCCAGGACCCTGTGATAGGAGGAGGAAGAAAAGCTGCCCACATTCATTTTGACAGTTGTGCTATCAGTGTCCTGCAGCATTGAGTTGCTGCAAACACTGACAAGCACTGCACAAAGGTGCACAGCTGCACCCAGGTTCTCCCATAACTCCCTCTATATGCTTATGGAGGGAGTCACAACATACAGGGAGGTTCTCTTGCCTTCTAATGGGCGGAAGAGACCTCCCCAGGACACCAACGCAGCCTGGTTGCACATTGCACAGGAGGGTACAAGCAGGGATGTCGTCAGGAGGACCTAGCTGCATGGCGTAAATCTTTCAATGATCTCAGTAGATCATGAAATGTTACAGCAAAGCCACACTCAACATCATCCTGCTGTGCCACTCATCACATCCCCATCACTCTGTCTTCCCTACCCTACTCCTGCAGATCCTAACTCACACCAATTTGCCTTGCACCTCCACCCATCCCTCTCTCTCTATCTACATTATCACTTCCACTCCTCACACTTACCCTCATCCTTGTTCAATCATACCAACTAACATCACACAAGGGTAGGCACTTGGGTCTTTTAGCCAATGTTCATGTAAAGTTTACGTTGATGTTTTGTCAAACATTGAAATCTTTATTTTCAACACTTTGTGTTCTTGGACAGATTTGTGTGCACCTTTGGAAGTGGCTTAATGAGTTGCAGTGAATGGTGAGACATACCGGTACCCACCCTCCCACCCCCCACAATGGTGATGAGTGTGAAAGGAATGGCATGGGCATTGTAGGGGTGCTTTATGGTGTTGGTGTGGGATAGTGCCAACCTGGCGCATCATGTGGATGCCAGGGATTTCAGTGGCAAGTGAAGTAAAGCTGGCCATGGTGAGGCCATCCCTGGTCTCCCAGTCACCAATGTGGTCAGGTGCTGGTGCCCTGTGTCCTGTGCAGCATGAGGTGATTGCACAGAAGGTTGGTGTTTTTATTGGTGCTGCAGGTATGCCTGGTGATGCTGGTGTGCCTGGTGATGTTGATGTTGGGGCTGATCGTGGTGGGATTTTGAGGACCAAGGTGAGTTTTTTTTCAAGGGCACTGATGCTAATGGAATAGATGGCAGCTGAAGTTAAGGTGACAGAAGCGATCTGTCAGTGCTGAGAGAGGTTGCTCCAAGGAGTTGACACTGGGTAGAGAGTTCACTCCAAACACTTCAAACCTCCATAAAGCTGAAAAGTATCTTCCAAATCGTGAAGGCTCCAACTTCTAAGATTGGAAATGAAACAGCTGTGAAATGGTAGCTTTGATACCACTTTTGCAGATGTCAACTATTCACAGCAATGGAGAATCATTGAGAACCCGACCTCGTAAAAAGTTGGAAAAATGGTTAGTACCCAGTAAAATGCTTTTTAAATAACTTTAAACAATCTGTTAATGATTTGAATTGGCTTCCTCACCACGGTGTCGGGCCTGTGAAGCGCAGGAAGACCCGGCACTTGGGAAACTGACATGGAGGAGGATTCAGAGCGGACTCCCACCCCGCTGTCAATCACTGCCATTTTGCCAGCTGACCTGCCTCAAAACTTGCACTCGTGGGGCTGGTAAAATTCTGACCGTGGTGAGTATTTCCACAGGATAAAGTGGGGTATGATATTTCTGAGCTAAACCTTAACTTTTAGATTTCACAAAATAATTACATTCTAACACTTTCTGCATCATTGAATTTTCAAAATTTGCATGATTTCTTTTTGGAGAAAATTCTACAGAAAAAAATATAAATCTTAAGGGATTTTAATTATTTCTTTTGTGATCCTGTGGGATAATCCAAGGAATTAAATTTTTTTAGACACATAGATCAGCCAAGGCTCAACAGTAACTATTTTTCCACCATTAAATTAATGACAAATGCTATCTGAGATGTTAGACAAAACTTAAATTCTCTCATTTGTATCAAGGACACACAATGGCTTTCAGCTAACATACACTTCAGATGATAAACAGCTGGCTTTATCTGACGCAATTGGAAGAAATGTCCAATTTGCTTCCTCTGCATTTACAAATCTAATTTTTGTTCACCTTTGTTCATCTAGACGGAGGATAAATGTCCTGGAAAACAGGTTATTTAGCTCCTTTATATCCATTTACAATATCAAGGTTTAGGGATAATTACCAGATTACTCAAAGCCCAAAAGAATGTAAATTGAGCTATTTTGGGTTAATCTGCATCGTTCCAATTTGGATAAATTACCTTTTTTTTTAAAGTACCATTTATTCACTCGTAAGTTTTTATTTTTAGTTGTTCACTATCATAGCAGCTGAAGGTTTGTCTCTGTGTCTGAAGCCAGAATGACAGAGGCAGATTGCTAGTTTTAAAATGAAATATTTTAAAATTAAATATACTTCCTCTTTAACTTTTAATGTTAATTTTCATAAAGGAAATATTGAAAAACAGAAATAAAATTAACAAGTACACAACAAAATCTCAAAGAAAAGAATATATAATTTTATAAAAATTCTTATTGTGATGTCAAAAAAGATAAAACAGATAATCTGGTTATTGATTTCATTGCTGTTTGTGGGAGCTTGCTGTGCACAAATTGACTGTCACGTTTCCTACATTACAACAGCGACAACACTTCAAAAGTACTTCATTGGCTGTCATTCACTTTGGGATATCCTGAGGTCATGAAAGGAAGCCACAAGGAGCCCGAAATTCACTGTCCCCGAAGGGGCAGATACCGCGGAGTTTGGGTAGTCAATGGAAAAAAATCGATCGGTTGCTGCGGCCGGGCACTTTTCCCTCCCCAAGCCATATTCAGCTCGGGAAAGATTTCAGCGGTGTTCATTTCCGCCGGAAATGGCGCGGTGAAGCCACTGTAAAGGAAGATTTCCAGCGGTGAGCTCTGCAGTGTGTGGGCCGCTGGAAAGGGACTACCACAGCGAAATTCACCGAGGAAAAGGTAGGACTTTTCCCGGCAGTGCCCCCGCAAGGTTTTCGATGCAGTGCTCGAACGAGACACCGCTGGGGCCCTTTGATAGGTAAATAGTTTTATTACTTATTAGTGTTTTTAATTCATTTTCCAGCATGCATCTGCAGTATTTATCTTCTCATCGAATTTTATTAAATGTTTTGGCTCCATTAAACCTCCTGAGTGCTCTCTGAGGTTTGCACATACCCCTGTAATTTTGTATAATTTTCAGGTCTAACTCTTTAGTGGAGACCTGCTTGGCAGGGTTCACCCTGAGGATGGGAGGAGTGTTGGGAGGGCGACACCTGGTACACCTGGTCAGAAGCAGGGCGGCACACAGGAGAAGGTGTCGCCTTCAGCAACGTGCAGACAGGCAACGGGCAAGGGAGGCAGCATCTATGATTCGTTCATTCTGCACCAGACCAGTGTGCCCGCCGTCTTCACCGGCCCGAATCAGGATTGCGGTTGGCTGCTTGGGGACAAGGGATATCCCCTGTCCACTTGGCTGCTCGCTCCTCTGCGGAACCCCACGGCAGCGCCAGAGCGTGCGTACAATGATGCTCATTGTGCAACCAGGTGCATCATTGAGCAGTGCATAGGCATCCTTAAGCAGAGGTTCCGGTGCCTAGACCACTCTGGTGGCACCTTGCAGTACTCTGCTCAACAAGTCTCCATCATCGTTGTGATCTGCTGCATGCTGCACAACCTCGCCATCATGAGGGGACAGCCACTGGAGGTCGAGCCAGCAGTACCACCTGAGGAGGAGGAGGAGGAGGTGGTGCAGGTAAGGAGGAGGATTCCCGTCGCCCCAGAGCTATGAGACGTCGCCCCATTGCCACCCTGGAAGGGTCGGGTGCAGACTGACCAGCACCCTCCTAGGAGGGTGTGTCCTCACACATATGGAGATGCTTGACACCTCCCCTGCAATCTCCCTCCATGCATTATGAACTGCCTGTCTGCCAGATCTCCCCACGTCAGGAAACAGTATTCTTCTTCTGTCCTCCACACCGTCCTTCAGTGTCTCTAGTTCCATATCAGTGAGCCTGTTGGCTCTCCTTGCACCTTACACCAGGCATCCTTCCAAACTCTTTCCCCCCTCAGGGCCTTGCTGTAAACCCAGGCCTTTAAAAAGGCCAGGGAGCAGCTGGCTCATTAGAAACCCTTACCTGCATGCTGAATTTCTCAATGGTGAAAACGCTCAAATTAAGACAGCCACACCGCTGAAAAATCCACCTTGGAAGGGTTCATTCGCGCTGGAAACCATTTGTTCACTTTTGGAGCTGAATATGGGGTGGCCCAGCCACGAAAAAATTTCGGCGCTAATGGCCATAAAAAGATGGGGGGAGCACCAGCTTTCCAGTGGTACTGAATTTCAGGTCCGAGGAGTCAGTTGTTTGTTTTTAGAAGCAATAGATCCAGTGTTACTCATCTAGAATTCTTTGATGAAGCAACTAAATTGGTGGTAGAAGGCTGTCCAGTGTTTGTAATTTATTGGGTTTTCAGAAAGCATTAAAGTTCTACATGAGAGGCTTTTAAAGATTATGGGATAAAAATTTGTTTGCCCCCGAAAATGGGCGTGGGGATCACAATGTGGTATCAACCCATGTTCGTTCAAAGTAATTCAGGCAGAATGAAACTTCATCCTGCCTGCTGATTAACATGATGTGGCATTCAACCCTGTGCTGAACGCACTGCTGAGTGACTGAACACTCAGCAGACAGCCCAGGTCCATGCGAGGCTAGCACCTCTTAAAGTGGAGATGCATTCTGCCTGCAGCAGGCTGGGGAAGAGTCAGAGCAGCAAAAACAACCAATGATAGAAACATAGAAACTGAGAAATCTACAGCGCAGAAGGAGGCCATTTCGGCCCTTCGTTTCCGTGCCGGCTGACAAAGAGCCACACGGCCCTCAATCAGCAGCCCTGAAGGTTAAAACAGGGGAGAGAGCGTGCTCCAAGATTCTCCAATGCAGCACTGGAGGCCTTGGTGCAGGAGGAGAACACAAGGAAAGAGGTCCTGTTTCCACCGTGGGCCTAGAGGCCCTCCAGGCAAATGCGTAGAAGGCAATGCCAGCAGTATAGCCCCAAGGACTTGGACGCAGTACAGAAAGAAGTTTAACGATCTCACACTAGTGCTCAAGGTCAGTGAATTCATCTTCAAATGTCATATCCCAACATCTGTACCACAAGCCTCATACACTGCTCAATACACCACACCCCCTTGACTCACCTAGCAACAATCTCTACCAAACACGACTCATACCTCAAATTCATAGTTTTACCACACCCTCACACACTTACCACTGCTACAAGCCTCACATCCGCATCTCACAGCTGGCACACACTTTCAGCTATTCAACCATGACAGGCATATCACCAAACACATTGCACCACATTCACTGACACACTTCGCTTTGTCTTGCAGGCCAGGTAATTCACAACTGGTGCAAGCAAAACCTAACCATGATGGACAGGCATGCATGCGTATCCTGACCCCGGTGGAGGTGACAGTGCTGGCCATTATTGGGAGGATAATCGCTGAACCCATGGCCAGCAGCAGGACTGAAAGAAAACAAGATCCTCTATCCTCATGCACAATCTTCCTTCTCAAACCCCACTTCTCCCTCATCCCACAACCTCTTCTGATTTCCATGCTGCACAAGGTGTAAACATGCACTGCTTGCTTCCCTGCACCGCTCTCCTCACCACAACCATACCCTTGTGCCTTTTTTCTTTCAGATAGCCAAGAACTGCAACCTGGCCAGGCACTGATGGAGGAGCCCAAAATAGAAGAGCAACAAGGCACTGATGATGAAGACACATTTTCACTCGATTTCACACTCGCAGCCACCAGCTCAGATACTGACACTCCGCGTAGTTTAGAGGTAGGGTGGATGCAGGATCTGCATGTAGCGAGACACCGGGCATGAGTGGCATGCAGCCAGGGCAGGGGGAGAGGCAGAAGAATGCTGATGGGTATGCACAATAAAATGCTTGGTGCAATGTCAAGGAGCATGGAGGAGACCGGCAAAAAAACTTGGCTCAGGGCTTTACGCAGAGCTTGGAGCCCATCCTTTCCTGCATTGAAGTGATTGACAACTCCAAAAGCGCCCTTGTGGACCCAACCATGATACAGCGTCTCATAGCTGATGTCTCAGCTTCCATTGCAGCACAAGCAGCAGCCACCCAATGTCTGAATGAATCAGTGGCAACTCAGAATGTGGCTGTGGTTACCAGTGTGGAAAGGGACTTGCAAGGTGTCACAACAGTCCAGCACTCTGTCCTCCAACGGATTATTAGGATTGCTGAGGCAACGCAAGGGGGAGTCGCAGTGGCTCCGTGGAACCTGCTGCTCTCTCAGGATGACAGCATTAGTCCTCCCACCACTGTCACTCCGCCAGTGCCCTTGCTGTTGCCTGTCAACCAGCCAGCCCACATTGCTGTCCCCCATGTCGTGGTGGTGCAGCCTGCAGGTGTTCAAGGTTATCCTGCAAGACCAACTGCAGTCTCCCCCACTGAGGGTCGGCAGCCTTCCACCAGCCTGCTGCAGCCACTGGGGTAGCACTTTGCAGCAGCATTAGAACAAGCAAAGGCACATTGAAGATAGGCACTAACAGAATGCACAAGGGTGATTGGTTTACTTTGTTATGTAATATTGGACGGATTATTGGATAAAGTTGGATTGGAATGTTTCTTTTGTGGTGGCTTTTATTTCAGCATTATACCCAAGAGTATGCTGTGATGGTTGGTAACAGAGAGAAAGTAAGGTGTGGGACTATTGTGGAAATTGGGATTGCATTCCATGGTATCGCAGTCAGATGAATCGATCATGGACAACCCGGGCAGAAAGGGCCTGTCTGGGTTGCCTCCTCCCTTTCGATTCCTCCTCTTCTGCTTACTCCTCTTCCTTTTGCTCCTCCTCATCTTCCTCCTCCTCCTCCTCTTCAGTTGATTGCCCTATGCCTGGTGGCAAGAGCTGTGCTCTCATGATAGCGAGGTTGTGGAGCATGCAGCAGTTCACAACAAATCTTGAGACACACTCTGCAGAGTACTGCAGGGCTCCTCCAGAGCGGTCCAGGCAGCGGTAGCGTGGTTTAAAGACGCCAATGGTCTGGTCCCTCAGATTCCATGTGGCAGGATAGCTTTCGTTATACGCATGCTGTCCACATGTGCGTGGGTTACACAGTGAAGTCATTCTAATTGACATCACAATTTTCCACTCAACATACTTCCAGCGAACGCTCTTAATGCCCGCCCTACCGCCCTCACCAAAATGCCATCTGGCGCGACCTGCACACGAAGTGCGCGCGCAGCACGGATGCTATTTTCAACACAACGGCACCCGCACCACTGGAAAAATCAGGTGCTGAATTTGTCGCCAGTAGAATTTCAAATTTGGTAACTGGATTTACAACAATTGGGCAACAAAAAAGAAAAGGTGATGAATATAGTGAAAAGGCTCTTGGGGAAAAAGTCGCCTGGTTTACACCTCCCATTAGCACCTGCGGGAGTGGTAACGGGGCGCACAGGGGTTACCAACCGGGCACAGTGAATTCAGTGACATCCATGAACTTCTCTGGTGGTTTTGTGCTGGGGCTAACACTTACCGGCTCGCTCTCTTGCGTCCCATAGATCGTGACGTCATCTGGTGCGCAGCACCCTGTTCACGCCCCAGATGTGATATTCGCTCCTGCCCCCTGCAGCATCACCGGACATGAACAACGACAACTGCAGGGGGTGTTGTCACCTCGGTTGGCCATTTGGGGAGTGATATTTAAAGGCAGTGGTGGTCAGGTGGGGCAGAATGTAATTCTCTCCTCAGGCTAGTGCCTCCTGATTTCTTTTGACCCCACGAATCCTCAGCCCTGCACACTCTTAGAGTGCTCATGGCTGCTATGCACATAGCGCAGGTCCCATGGCCCCACAGACAGAGCATGATGAGTGATTGAACCCAACATTGGCCCTTCTCTTTAAGCGAGGGAAGGAACCTCTAAAGATGACAGCGCTGCACTGAATATTGTTCAGCGCTCTGCCCCTACTGCCCCTCTCACTCACTTTAGCACTCTGAGGGAAGTGATAGCGCTTGCTTTAGTGCTCCACTTCCCTCTTGGAGCGCTAAAGTCGAAGTTCCCAGGAGGAGCAAAACATTTTTGCCTGGTGGTACTTTTGCGCTCCTTCAAAAGTTATCACGCCAAATGGGGCACAATGCAACTTCTAGCCCTCTGTCTCAAGGAAAGTGACTAATGGCATTTTGAAGGGATCTGTTCTGGGTCTCCTGTATATAATTTTCATGAATGATGTTGATGGTCACTCTTGTGCTACCAAGGTGTGAATTCAGGTGACCAGATTAATAGAAATTATCTTATGAAGTAATTTGACAAATGAAGTGAATGGGATACGGAAGGGCAGATGGATTTTAATGCGAATAAATGTGAAGTGCCCAAAACAGACTTGTGATTATTGACTATTCATGAAACGATTCGGTCAATTTGAAGCTGTTTAAAAACAAGAATATTAGGACAAAAGAAAATCTGAAGCTCAGAAAAATACTATGTGGCCCATTTTAGCTCATCCCTCCAGCTAATGAATTATTGATGATGCAGCTCAAAGGCATTTCATTACAAGTTGACAGAGATTATTTTATTTCCTGAATAGCTCGCTGGTAAAATAATGTTTAGAAAATTGAGTGCCGTTTTTAGTACCCTGTGTTCAAATAAAAAGATTGAAGCTGCAGATTAAATTCAGAGAAGAACAACCAGGATAATTCTGGGGGGCGAAACTATGAAGAAGACCTCACCAAATTAAATATGCTGCCAATGGAATGAGGGTGAAGAGGGTACACAATTCAAGTCTTTGGAATGTTGAGACAGAGCCCAGGATAACATAAATGATAGAAGATGATTTAACTGAGACTACAGTTCTAATTTTAGGGCTTGTTTTTGCATTGTGGTGTGTGAACTGAAATCTTTTAAAAAATGACTATAGAGTAACTGGTTCCATTCCATTATCAAAGCTCCATGCAAACATGTGGTCGAGATTTTTCTATTAGTGTAACAGCTGGACGTTGAAGAGTTTAAAAATAGCTATTAGTGTAAGTCGTAAGAATAGGGTTGGAAGTTCTGTGGATATGGATAAGGATAAACAAAGAGAAGCAAATATTTTATATAACTCTATCGCGTATGCACTTCTGGGATGAAGAATGACTCACTTATGGAATGTAACTGTTCAGAGTTCTAAGCGGCAGTTATAAGGTTGAATGAATGTTCTGCTGTTTTGCTTAATGAACCTTGAAAGTTGAGCTTTACCTTCTCGGAAAATTGCATGTGAATAGTTGCCTCCCTCAGGAGATCAAACAGAATGTGCCTAGTTTGTGGAAAGGATTAGCTTACTGAGTCAAATGGCCTTTTTTTGTGAACCATGCTTTCAGATGCTTATATTCAACTACACTCATCATCATCATAGGCAGTCCCTCGGAATCGAGGGAGACTTGCTTCCACTCTTAACATGAGTCCTTAGGTGGCTGAACAGCCCAATATGAGAACCACAGTCCCTATCACAGGTGGGACAGATAGTTGTTGAGGGAAGGGGTGGGTGGGACAGGTTTGCCGCATGCTCTTTCTGCTGCCTGCGCTTGATTTCTGCACGCTCTCGACAACGAGACTCAAGGTACTCAGCGCCCTCCCGGATGCACTTCCTCCACTTAGGGCGGACTTTGGCCAGGGACTCCCAGGTGTCAATGGGGATGTTGCACTTTATCAGGGAGGCTTTGAGGGTGTCCTTGTAACGTTTCCACTGCCCACCTTTGGCTCAATTTCATGAAGGAGTTCCAAGTAGAGCACTTGCTTTGGGAGTCGTGTGTCTGGCATGTGAACTATGTGGCCTGCCCAGCGGAGTTGATCAAATGTGGTCAGTGCTTCAATGCTGGGGATATTGGTCTGGTTGAGGACGCTAATGTTGGTGCGTCTGTCCTCCCAGGGGATTTATAGGATCTTGCAGAGACATTGATGGTGGTATTTCTCCAGCGACTTGAGGTGTCTACTGTACATGTTTCATGTTTCTGAACCATACAGGAGAGCGGGTATTACTACAGCCCTATAGACCATGAGCTTGGTGACAGGTTTGAGGGCCTGGTCTTCAAACACTCTTTTCCTCAGTCGGCCGAAGGCTGCACTGGCGCACTGGAGGCGGTGTTGGATCTCGTTGTCAATGCCTGCTCTTGATAGGAGGCTCCCGAGGTAGGGGAAGTGGTCCACATTGCCCAGGGCCACGCCCTGGATATTGATGTCTGGGGGGCAGTGCTATGCAGCGAGGACAGGCTGGTGGGAGAATCTTTGTTTTACTGATGTTTAGCGTAAGGCCCATGCTTTCATATGCCTCAGTAAATACGTCGATTATGTTATAAGTAAGTTATCATAGGTGGTCTCTCGAACGAGGATGACTTGCTACCACAAGTTCACAGGTATTTCGATGAAGGACCCGATGTTCCAGTCCTGAACTCCAATTGAGGGGGTGGAAGATGCATATGCGTGAATTTTCTTTAACGTGTGGTGTCCATTACACATAAGCCACCACACGGGCTTGGCAGAGCTAGGTCTTTATCCAGTGGCAAGGGTTAACCAGGACGACTGGAGACCTGCTCTGCTGCACGGACCTAGTGTGCACACATATTGCAGTGTGGGCTGGCCCTGGGCCCTCGGCTCTTCTGGGCCCCATACCCTCATCTTTCGCACCTCCGTCACAATCTCTCACCGCTCCTCCGCCATAAACATTCACCGTATCTCGCCACAAACGCTCGCCACTCATCCGCCCCAACCCTCCAACTCCTCAATACCTGGGCCCTGCCGATGTTCCTGCCCATGTGCCAAAACGGCGACCAGGGTTTTGATGACGTCACCCAGTCATCCATCTCAAAATCATCGTATACTTGGAGCAGCTCGCGCTGGAGGTTGGAGTGGTATGCCACTCCAGCTCTTTTATAGCCCAACCTGCAGAGCTGTTCTCTTGCAGGGTGTTGAATATTGTGTAACATGTTTCATTCCAGTATCAAAGGTCCACGTAAACACTTGGCTAAGGTTTTTCAATTAGCAGTGCAACTTAACAAGATCATATAGATCCCTAATGTAATATAATCCAAAGTTTGAATCTACTCTTAAAAAAAACAATTATTGTTAAAGACTGGAAAATGAAATGGTGAAAGATTAGGCTATCAGTGAAAATATTGATATATTACAATAGGACAATAATTTATTTAAAAGATAATGTGTATGGTTTAATCTGCAAAAAGTTCATTTCTTTAGATACCTTCAGACCAGAAATGCTATCTTCAATGTAATTAAATGCCATGATTTATTATCTAGCTCTGAATTGGAATTTACCTGTACATATGATGTCTAGTGCATACATGTGTTCAATTAATTCAGTGACACGTCAAAAGAAGCATGCAGATGGCACAAGAGAGGGATATTAGGTAATAAATAAATTAAAATAAATTGGAAATCAATTTGGCAAAACTCCTAGTATTTAACCCAAAGTTATTTAGCTTGAGCTTCTTCGCAGGCTCATTTGACATTAAGACATTTGACTAAGATCGATACTTTGATTTCACATAAATATTCAAAGTGAAATTCTACTAAATGAGATATTTTGCATGTAGTTAGGGAATGTCCAGAGCACCAACTATTTCTAGCAATGTAGTGCTGAAACAGTCCCAATTATATCAATGATCCATGGCCTTGGATATGCAAGTTTGGGAACCTTTTCAGTTGGAACGCATGGCAAGTTTTAACATTATGCTTCCTCCTAATGGCTGAAAAGATTATGATGATGACATAGAAATCATCCATAGTGCAATTTAAACAGGACCATCTTTATAAGGGCAGATTGTATAAATGTGCGCTACTGGCAGGGAGCCTTGCTTTTCAGATGCAATTGTCCCGCTTGTCCTTTGAGATGTATCCGTCACACTGCAGCTGTCAAGCTGTTGCACATGCAAATTTTTGTGCCACACTAAAGTATTAAAAACAGTAAACCAATTATTTACAATATGCAGAGGAACTTCCCCACCAACAGAACATACTTCCTAATTAACCTCAAAAGTCACACTTTAAAAAGTAGTCATTTCTAGAAGTAGTAAAGCAACTTGATCTAACAGAGATTGAAGATGATTGACTTCTCCCATTAACCACCATTGGCCAAGAAGCTTTTCACTTTGAGGCAACAGCAGGAGGGTAGTTCATTACCCCCTGGAGTAATTCATATTATTTTACAAATGGTGCATATATTAGTCAGTATCCAAGATTCTTTTTACCAGTAAATTAACCCTTAGCCATCTAGAAACTTGACAATTCAAGTGAATATATAAGCCAGAACCTGCAAACTACAGATCATAGAAACATAGAAACATAGAAAATAGGTGCAGGAGTAGACCATTCGGCCATTCGAGCCTGCACCACCATTCAATAAGATCATGGCTG
Source organism: Pristiophorus japonicus (assembly GCF_044704955.1). Classification (NCBI taxonomy): domain Eukaryota; kingdom Metazoa; phylum Chordata; class Chondrichthyes; family Pristiophoridae; genus Pristiophorus; species Pristiophorus japonicus. Next base: position 265,183,151 of record NC_091980.1, read on the forward strand.
ATCAGTCCCTCAGTACCCCTTTCTTGCTTTCTCTCCATACCCCTTGATCCCCTTAGCTGTAAGGGCTATATCTAACTCCCTCTTGAATATATCCAATGAACTGGCATCAACAACTCTCTGCGGCAGGTAATTCCATAAGTTAACAACTCTCTGAATGAAGAAGTTTCTCCTCATCTCAGTCCTAAATGGCCTACCCCTTATACTAAGACTGTGTCCCCTGGTTCTGGACTTCCCCAACATCGGGAACATTCTTCCCGCATCTAACCTGTCCAGTCCCGTCAGAATCTTATATGTTTCTATGAGATCCCCTCTCATTCTTCTAAACTCCAGTGAATAAAGGCCCAGTTGATCCAGTCTCTCCTCATATGACAGTCCAGCCATCCCTGGAATCAGTCTGGTGAACCTTCGCTGCACTCCCTCAGGGTTAATTCAAACACTTTTTAATCAATAATGTAACATTTGCAAATATTATACTGGCTGCTATATTTATCCAAGCTGTTTGATACATACTGGAAAGTCTCCATTCCAGACAAGTTTTGGAAAGTCTCTTCTGACTCAGGGCTTTTGCCCCCTCCCCTTCACCCACCAATGGCAGTCATGCCATCAGAATTAGAAACAGAACATGCTGGGAATATTCAGCAGGTCAGCATCTGTGGAAAGAGAAACAGAGTTAACATTTCAGGTCGATAATCTTTCATCAGCACTGGAAAAAGTTAGAGCTGTAACAGGTTTTAAACAAGTACAGAGGCAATGGAAAAGGGAAGGTCTGTGATAGGGTGCAAGGCAGGAGGGATTAAATGACAAAAGTTATAATTGTACAAAGCAAAATGAGATGGTAATGGGACAAGTAAAGAAACAAAAGATGCGTCTAGAAGTGATGTAGATGGGAATGGCAGAATCATCAATAACTTCCATCTGAAAAAATAGGAGCAGAGGTTATGGTCTGAAATTGCTGAACTCTATGTTGAGCCCAGAAGGCAGTAAAGTGCCTAATCGAAAGATGAGGTGCTGTTCCTTGAGCCTATGTTGAGCTTCGTTGGAACAGTGCAAGAGGCTGAGAACAGAGAGGTTCGAGTGGAAGTGGAGTGGAGAATTACATTTTCCAGTTCTGACGAAAGGTCACGACTTGAAATGTTTCTTTCTCCACGGATGCTGCCTGACCTGCTGAGTATTTCCAGCACTTTTTGTTTTTAATTCAGATTTCCTGCATCCGCAGTACTTTGTTTATGCCATCAGAATTCCATTCCTAAGCCCCTCTGCATCTGCACCTCTCACTCCTTCCTTCAGATCTTCCTTAATACTCACCTCTTCAACCAAGCTATTTGTCGTCCCATCTAATATCTCCTACTTTGCCTTGAGTCCATTTATTTCTGATTTCGCCTCTGTGAAGAGCATCGTGGTGTATTTCTATGTTGAAGGCACTATATAATTGCAAGTCATTGGTGGAGTATTTAATGTAGTATATGAAACTGGCATAATACACATATTGAGCAGGTTGACATAGAATTATTTAAAATTTACAGCAAAGAATCAGGCCATTTGGCCCAATTGGTCTATGCTGCTGTTTATACTCCACACGAGCCTCCTCCTACACTTCCTACCCTATTCCTGTATCCCCCTATTTCCTTCTCCTTTATATATGCATCAAGCTTCCCTTTAATGCTATCTGCTTCAACCACTCCATGTGGCAGAGAATTCAATATTCTCACCACTCTGTGTAAAGAAATTCCTCTCCAATTTTTTATTTGGTCTGTAGTGGCTATCTTATATTTATGTCTCCTTGTTATGGACTCACCCACAAGTAGAAATAGTTTCTTCACACCCACATATTTATGACTTTGTTGCACAGGGAAAATGGCAGAAATGTTACTCTTTTGTGAGCAATAAATGAAAAGCATACAATCGGACAAATGAGCTCCACCTTCGAACCTCTTCAAAACTTTACAAACGTCTATCAGGTCTCCTCTTAGTCTTTTTTCAAGGGAAACAAGCCCCAAACCTACACAATTGCTCCTGATAGTTATATCCTCTCAATTCTGGTAATGTTCTTATAAATTTTGTCTGTGCCTTCTCCAGTGTTTCAAATCCTATTTGTAGTATGGAGACTAGAACTACACGCAGTAGTGCAAGTGTGATCTCCCAACGTTCGACATAAATTTATCATTTCTCCCTACGTTGGTATTTTATTCCTCTAGAAATGAAGATTAATACTTTGTTTGCACTCTTATAGGCATTATCAAATTGTGTTACTACTTTTAGTGATTTATGTATCTGTATTCCCAGATCGCTTTGCTTCTCCCGTCCATTTATTTTCTACCCTTCCAATAGGTTGCTTCCTTATTCCGCTTACCTAAAGGAACCACCTTGCACTTCACTATATTGAACTTAATTTCCAATTTATTTACCAACACATTACTCGGGTACCCATTTTGAGGCATCGAATCTACTTCCAGATTTGTCAAGAATAACATTATCCTATAGTACTGATTTTTAAAAAACTTGTAGCAATCAGAAAAGGAACATCCACTTTGAAGAAATTAGAGCATTTCGGCCGGGATATTGGAGCTGTTAGTGGCGACCATTAAGGCCGGTTTGCAAGAAGAAATGGCGGCCGCCTCACATCTGGCACAGAATGTGGCGGCTGTTACTTTGGGCAGGTTGGCAGCATGCCACAACCTGTGTTCACTTCCCATATTTAATTGATCTATATCGTGACATCAATCGGCGTGCAATGCTTGAATTGATGCACGATCTGCAATTTTGGACATTGCTGCTCTTAATAACACCCTCTACAAACCATACACGGAATAACATGCATGCAGCAGTACAACAGAGCCGCTGCCAGTGCTTCTTAAAGGGACATACACAACTTTCAGGTAAGTTTAGATTTTTGCTTTTGGACTGGTTTCTTTACATTTCATTGGAGTACTGGCTTGGTGCTATACATTTTAAAAATTGTTAAAGTATGCAGAGAGTGCTGCTGGACATTTGCAAGACTTTAGCTGTTAAAGGAAGACGTCTTAGAAGACCACTTGCTGCCAGTCCTGGGGGCTTCAGTTGCAGACCCATTGCCCAAAGAGCTGGTGGCTGGGAGTGTGAAATCGAGTGACAGTGTTTCTTCTTATCATCCATCTTCCTTTTCTTGGTCAACCACTGGCTGGGCAGCTGGAGTTCTTGGCTGTGCGTAATGAGGAAGGGTAGGGTTGTGGTGAGGGGAGGGGGTTAAAGCAAGAGGTGCATGCTTACACCATGTGCAGCTTATAAATGAGAAGAGATTATGGGATGAGGAGGAAGTGGGATATGAGAAAAAGAATAATATGTGAGGATACCCGCATCTTGTATTTTTTCAGCCCCACTGCTGGCCAAGGGCTCGGCCATGCCCCTGCCAAGAATGGCCAGCACCGTCTCCTCCAAGGGGGTGAGGTGAAGCTAGGAATGTGAGGTGTGCCTCATGTTTGGTAGAGATTGTTGGTAGGTGAGTAATGCAGGGATCGTGCATTGAGCAATGTGTGAGGCTAGTGGTGCAGTTGGTAGGAGACGGGTTTTGAAGATGCATTCACTGACCTTGACCACTCGTCTGAGGTCATGAAAATTCTTTGGGTACTGGAACCATGTCCTGGAAATGACACTGCTGGCAGTGACCGCCTCACCGATCTGGTCCCACATCCTTCTTTCTGGAGGACCTCCTGTGGATAGAGGACCTCACTTCCAGTGTTGATCCCCTGCACAAAGCTGGAGTGCTGCATCCGACGCCCTTTCCCTGACCTATTGAGCTATTTGTGTTAATGCTGAAGTATTTGACCATTTTTGATCAGCGGAAGGCAGCTCACCTTTAAGAGGTGCAGACTACCTAGTGTTGAAGTAATTTAAGTTTTCATTTATCGATAGAAGGTAGCTCAGCTTTAAGAGCTGCAGACTGCCTTGAAGAGGAGCAGGCTAGCTTTAAGCAAAGCTTTAAGTAAAGCTAGCCTCACTCCAATGACCGAGAACTTCGGCCCCCTGCTGAGCACACAGCCTGTCTGCAACACATTCCACGATAGGCTGTGCGCTACTATCATGGTAATGAGCAGGCAGCACAAAGTTGGCATGCTGCCTGCACTTCTTGAACAGGCGCAGGCATATCTTACATCGTGGTGCCTGCACCATTTTCCGGTGGTATGGAATTTCCCTGCCTTTGTCTTGGAAGCAGAGGCTTGTTGCATATATGAAGGAGAAGGGAATAGAAGGATATGGGGATAGGGTGGGAAGAGGTAGGAAGAGGCTCATGTGCAACACAAACCCTTCCAGGATGCGGTCCAACATTCCCTGGCCTAGGATTTCTCTGCTGTAACTTTCTGGACCTTCAGGTTTGGTGGGAAACCTAAATTCGCTGCTAGAGGCACAAGTGCCACTAATCCCATATTGAACAGGAAGCTTTGCAGAAATCCTGTTCGGTTTGCCGATGAATGTTCTGAGCCAGTACATCAAAGACATCACATTCCTTTTTTAGAGAAATTGTAATTTTGTCTACCGTATGTATATCCAGGCCACCACAGTCACAGGATAATACAGTCACAGTCTAATACAGTCCCTAATATTGTAATGGGTATGGGTTTGGACAATGATATAACTGAAAGGGAAATAAAGATAGGAAAGTGCTAAGCTCATTAAAAGTTTTCCAAAACATAATGAGATCGATTCTATCCATTCAAAGCATGCCAACAAGGCAACTAACATACAGTGCCTTGTAACAGATTGAAACACAGCTTTAGTTTTTTGCATCAGCAAATAAATATTAATAAGGTATTTAAATGGATCTCTGGTACATTTTGTTGTCAACAACCCAGTGTAATTTTGAGTCTGTGAGTCAACATGAAAGAATTCACAAGTAATCTTGTGGTGAGAAATAGCCTTGTGCTTGTGTCATAAATAATACTGCCATTTTCTACCAGCTGACAATTATGATTAAACATTTAAAATATCCAAAAAAGAAAATCCAGTTATAAGAACATACCACTACTATTTGGGGGCCTACAAACAACTCCCACCAATGTTATTTGTCCCGTGCTGTTTCTTAGCTCCACCCAAACTGATTCTACTTCTTGATTTTCCGAGCTAAGCTCCTTTCTCCGAAAGGATGTCTTTATCCCATCCTTTATTATCAGCTCTGAATATGGCTTACTCATACAGCTCAATCTTGGCCAGAGGACTTGGAGAAGTGAAGCACTTCTTCAGAAAGGGAGGAAAAATTGAAGGATTAGGAGCTCCTCAGTGCTGCCACATACCTCCCACGGTCCAGGTAATTAGAGACCCCTGGCAATTAGCAGAGGTCTGGATGTTGAAGGGGGCAAAATTTGTGGGAACCCCCACCCCCCCCAGCTGAGGAAAGAGCCATTGACAAAGCTAGAAGGGAAGCAGTGCAAAAGTTACCAGCCCTCAACACAGTAACAGGAGTAAGATCTTTTCTAGGGCTAACTGGGTACTGCAGAGATTTCATTGAGGATTATGCAGCCACAGCAGCCCCTCTGCTCTGACTCCTACACAAGGGAGTAGAGTGGGAATGGGACGAAGGCTGTGAGGCAGCATTTATCCAACTCAAGAAAGATCTGAAGACCGCTCCAGCTCTAGGGACTATCGATGGGGGTAGAGTGTTTTTCCTGGAGGTAGCAGCCAGCAGGAACAGCCTGAGTACAGTACTGCTCCAAGAGCAGCCGGCTGAGACCAGTGGCCTTCACAGGGGGGTCCCCTATCACACTCCTTACCCACCATACGCCCACCTAAATGCTCCTGGACGGGAGAATTAAGGATGGGACAGTGAGCAGTGCCCGCATTGCTCACTGGACCCTGCTCCTCTCCCAAATGGACCTAAGGATAAAGGGTCTCTGCGAGCCAAGACTCGCAACCAACATGCTCTATTCGGGGACAGCCCACCGGTGTTCCATAGAAGGGGTATGGGAAATTAACATAGGCTTTCGGGCTGGGTTACACGCCACAAGCCAAGAGATCTATGCGGACAGTTCCAGCATAGTATCTGCGGGTGAACGACTCACAGGCTGCGGAGTGTATGACCCAGAGGCAGGCATTGTCCTGGCGATTAAACTCCCCAGTACTATGAGCGCCCAGCACACTGAACTGTCTGCGGTGGTGTATGTAGTCACACATCCCGAAGAGTTCCCTACCCCATACATGATTTGCTCGGACAGTATGTTCACATGCAATTCATGTACAGAGTACCTGGCTATCTGGTCCCGCTGCGGATATACATCTGCAGACGGGAGACCCTTGGCTATTAAGCCCTGACTGGAAAAGATCATGACAGCCGTGGGGGAGGGAGGGGAGATCTATATACATAAAATGAAGGCATATTCCACCACTGAACCCCATAGCGAGGGAAACCAGCAGGCTGACATGTTGGCCAAACAGGGGCCCGCACAGGCAAGCTCTGGGATCCGTACAACCCAGGACCTATTGCAGCGGTTAGGGGCAGGATTGGGACAACAGGGACGGCAGGGGTAGCATTGCCTCTGGACCTAAAAACGGTTCAGACCCAGGACCCCGTCCTCAAAACTGTCCTGAACACGCTAGCAAAAGGGGAAAGGGTAAAGGGCCCGTACGGCACCGCAGCGATTGCCATTAAAGAAGGCATGCTGTTCGGGGGGAGCAATGGGCAGTGCCGCAACAACACCGGAGAGAATTCCTTCAGCTGGCCCACGAGGGTCCAGGAGCAGGACACCCCGGTCCTGCGACCACCTGGCAACGGGTGGAACAGGCAGAGTGGTGGCCGGGACTCAGGGAAGATGTCCGCGAGTTCTGTGGCAGCTGTCTGGTGTGCGTGGCCAACAACCCTGACCCCCAGAAAAGAAAGATGTCTATGGGACATATCAGGAGGGTAGAGAGACCCTGGCAGTCGATCCAGATCGATTACATCAGGCCCCTACCCACTGCCCAGGGAGGCTACAAGAACTGCCTAGTATTGGTGGATGTATTCACCAAATGGATGGAAGCCTTCCTATGCCGAACAGCCACTGCCCTGGGAACAGCTAGGATCCTGGTCAGGGAAGTGTTCTCCCGATGGGGACTACCACAATACGTGGAGTTCGACTAAGGGAGTCACTTCACTGGGCAGGTGATGCAGGAAACCCTTAAGGTGCTCGGCATCAAAGGGAAATGGCATGTCGCCCACAATCCGCAGTCATCTGGGCCTGTGGAGCGTTTAAACTGCACTATAAAAGAAAGGCTGCGTAAAGAGACAGGGAACTCACCCAAGAGGTGGGTAGAGGTGCTACCACTGGTCCTCATGGGGATCCTGGCCAGTCAGTCAAAGAGCACGGGGTACTCCCCATATGAGCTCATGACCGGCAGAGCCATGCGAACCCCCACCCATGTATTAGCCCCAGTACTCACGGAAGGTCAGCTTTGGGAAGCGAGCCTGGACAGCTTTGTCAGGAATCTGTTGGAACATCTCAAACAGATTTACTGGCAAGCTGTTAACAACATGGGAAAACAGCATCGGAGCAACCGACTGCTGCTACAACCCCGCAAACACCACAAATGAGAGATTGGGGACCAGGTCATGGTAAGGAATTACGCTCGAGTAGGAGTTTTTGAGGCACTGTACATGGGACCGTACCACATTGTCGAAAAGGCAAGCCCCATGGTCTATGCCATAAAAATGCCCCACAGTGCAAAGTGGTTCCACGTAAACCAGTGCAAACTGTTTAACCCCGGGATAGCAACTAAGCATAAGGTACAGCCAAAAACAGTGAACCGGACGAAAGACAGGGATCCCCAGCCAGCAGCCCCCGACTGTGGAAAACCTACAGGGGACGTCGTAGACCCACAGACTGCACCTAGAGGGGCTGTGGACTGTGTTACTGGAGGGGCTATCCCCCCAATAATTTGGGACTCGGACGCACCCCCAGTGACCAGAGCCCTAAGAAGGACTCTCCGCATGCCACGGCCTAAGACACTGTCATCACCAGCGCCCCAATTTAGGTGGTTCAGCCCCGGGAAAGAGACCAGCCGCAAAAGAAGACCTAAGATCAGGGACCAGCCTGCAAGCAGGGACCCCCAGCCGGTAGCCTTGGGCGACGAGGGACCTCCAGAAGAGATATTGGTGGACAAGCCACCAATTGGGAGTCCCCAGCCCGTAGCCCTTGACCAGGTAGAACCCCCAGGTGATGAACTGAACCGGGCAGCCACCCCCAAAGGAATGGTGTTCTGTAGCACCAGAGGGGACGTTCCCTCAATAGTGTGGGACTCAGACCCACCTCCGGTCAGGACACTCCGGGTCCTGTGGTACAGGCCAACCTACTACCGGCCCCGCTGGAAACCCAGAGGCCCAAGAGGAAATGAGAAGAACAGGGATTAACCTGGCCACCTGGAGACGGATGGCAGATGTACATATATAGCATGATATGAATTTAAGTATGTTTAGTAAAGATCTGGCGTAGTGTATGGTTATCTGTGTAATGATAGTGACATATGTAATAGTTATTGGGGTAAGTGAAAGAATCCATCTGTGCAGCTATTTAAAAGAGGCACAGGCCGGGTAACACCCAGGAGTAGGAAGAATCTACCGGTAAAGTTATTAAGGTAAGCACCGGTAAGATAAGAGTAAAACGGCTGTGAGACAAAAGTTAAAAGCAGACGTCAGTTCCATAAGGAACTGAATAAGACAGCCGGCCGATTAAAGACTGTATTGTGTGTCTGAGAAAAAATTAGCCCAAATTGGAACTCGGTCATCTTTGTCAAGCCAGAGAGCTTTTCTCAGGGTTGGACAATCTGTTTTATGTGCCCCTACAGGAAGGAGAACAACATGAGAAGGGTCCTGTTCCTGCTCACCTGATAAGGATGAGCAGCGGCGGCTGAGGAGATGTGGAAGAATCCCTCATTTATGGGTGCTCGGAGAAAGAGCACCGATCGTGACTGCAGGAGGTGGCACACCGGGTGTGGAAGAGCTCGCCGTTTACGCTCATGAGGGAAGGTATCGAGGGTGGCCGGGGTCTAACTCCACCCGCTACTCCAGCCAGAAAGGGTTTATCTATGGGGAGGCGTCCATTCCATGCCCCAGGATACGGGCCGTTGCTGCGCGGGTCAGTGTTACAGAGGGAAAACGGGTATGTTTGACTTGTAATGGAAAGATTCCCCTGGATAGATGGTGGTGGCTCAGAAAGCTGAGCAAAGATGTGGGAGACCAGAAATTTGACTGGGAAAGACGCGGTAATGACACATACCGTACCATCACGGGGACACTGGGAGGAGTGAAGGTGTGTTGGAACAAGTGGTGGGAGTCTGAACAGGGAATTTACGTTTGCATGTGGGGGGTCAGAGGAGATCTGGCCCGCAGGCATATCAATCGTCTTTGCCAGGCAATGGCAAGATGAGGGGGAAGGGATGGAGTGGGATTCTAGCCTACACGGGTGTGCGATCCCACACTCCCCACTCCCAATTAACGCCACCGAACTAAGATCACACATTAAGAAACCCCTGCTCACGACCCCTCCAATACGCACAGTAATAGAAAGGTGTCCTACCACCACCAAGGGACCAGGGAACGGATTAGTATTGGTAGCGACTGAAAAGGTGTTATACCAGGGGGTACATTATGCAATAGCTTCAGTTATTTTAAACCTCATCGAGGTATACTTACCTGCATAGTGCCCGAAGGAAATAGAACAGCTATACCAGGCCCTACTTAGAGAAATGTTCAAGAAATTTTACGAGTTAGACTTTGGGAATGTAGACAAAGCAGATTTATACCCTATACGCTAGGGACACCATGGGCACGGGGAGACCTAGAAGGGGAACCTCAAACGACATTTTTACTGCATATAATACAGTGTCCTCTGTAATAAATAGCCTATATGATATAGAACTACAAACGCAGATAAGTGGTCTAAAGAACCAACTGAGAAAGGTCCTGAAACAGGAAAACACAGTAGTAGGCTCAGAGCTACACGAGGACCAGGCTATGACAGTTCATTTAAAGGAAATTGTGGCTGAGCTGGAAGAACATGCACAGACAGTGAATGTACTCATACAGGAGGATAGAAATGCTTGAGCAGGCTGCACAGAACGAGGTGTGCGTATTGTATGGGGCATGATTGTTGGGCAAAGGTCGCAACAACCTGGATTTAGTCCTCTCCTGGGTCAGTAACAAGCACCTCGCAGCCCTCCACCCGTACAGTAATTCACTAAGCCCGTGTCAGCTCCGCCTAGCCTTTGAAGCCTACCCTGTCCCAGTAGACTGTGTGAAATCTAACCACACCATCATGGGGATAATACTAACGATGCCACATAGATAGGACTGCCTGACCCGCACCGATGTACAGGGTGGAGAACATTGGAGTCATTCAAGGAGGTGCACACGTTAGTTTTGCAGCGGTCCCACCCTATTTCATAAAGTGGGAGCACGCTATGACGGGTTCTGACCTCTCCGGGTGCCGGAGCCGGGGTGCACACATAATACTGTGCCCCAGCACTTGAATGCCTACTCTAAATCACAGTGTGGGTTCAAAGCTGCTGGCCCACAGCCTATCAACTGTACCATGGAGGTAATGGCACAAGACTACATCCCTCCACAGGTAGCATACATAGGGGGTGGGACATATTGTGTCACCACCAGTGCGCCCCACTACCAACATGGACACTTCTGGTGTCCGGTGAGTGACAGCAGTTTTTGCTTTAAACCTGAGGCATCAATTCAAGTGGCACAGGAACGGATTGACCCCATCCCTGAACCCTCCACTGTCCACCTCACTGTGAAGGAAAACATTACAAACCTGCAGGATTATGTTACACATTTTGGCTATGCAATTCTTACTGCTCTGCTAGCAGCTGCAGTAATCTCGCAAAAACATTTCTATACTCGAGAACAGAAAATAAATGAGATAGGGAGAAAGATTCTAGAGATCACAATTCCACATTGGTGGAACATTTTCACAAATATACAAGTTCCTGCGGGGATCAGATTAGCTTCCCACATTTTGGTTGTCTGTCAACTCGCGATTATTCTTTACTTATGGGCCCCAAGTTTCGTCCCGCGGCGAAAACGGCGCACCTCCGAGCTGGGCGCCTGTTTTTCGTGCTGAAAACTGCGCCTAAAAAAAAGTCCGATATTCTCGAGCTCCTTGGAGCTCGATGTTTGCTTGGCGCAGCGCGCTCTTCGCAGCAGGGGGCGGAGCCTAACACTCGCACTGATTTTCTAAGTAGCAGGGGGCGGGTACAATTTAAATTAGCCTTCGTGGTGCCGGCAAACCTGTGCGTGCGCATTGGAGCGTGTGCGCACGCGCAGTCTCACACAAACATTGGCACTCGGCCATTTTTAAAAATACTGCAGAAAAAGTGAAGATTTGTTTCTTGGACCCCTGCAAAGGCTTGTAATTTAATTTTTTTTTATATTTCTGTGTGTGAGGGAGTGCTTTTAGCAGCACTGCTTAATAAATCACCTACTGAAATTAGTGATTTCAGCTTTTCACTGCTAAATTTGCAGAACCGGTGCTGCATTGGTGCATGCAAATTAAGGACTGTGTGTTTGGAGAAATAAGAGTGCCAATTCAACTTTGCAATGGATCAACAGCCACCAAGAACAAAGATGGCAAACCATTGCATAATACATGGTGTTGACAATGCAGCACCCATTCTGCAAATTTAAATATAAAACTGTCGATGTGGCTTCCTCTCCCTGTCCAAATGGCCTCAGTTCCCCTCACAGCTCGAAGGCTGCTGCTGTATCTTCGGCTGCCGGCCAGCCACTGACGCCGCTGATATCTCATGGCCGAATGGCCTTGGGTCCGTCCGGTGCTGCTTCTTCGCGGCCAGCCACAAAGAGAATGAAGGCCTGCCTCAAGCACTGCAGCTCAGTTCGAAGCTTGCTGTCGCCGCCGTCGAGACACTGACGCCACACCGCTGCCTGTCTCCAACATGAAAGGCCTGCCTGAAGCACAGCAGCTCGAAGGCTGATGCTATTTCACACAGGTAGGAACATGGTTTATTTAATCTTTTCTTTGCTTATAAATTTTTATTCAGGTTGGATTTATTTGTATAATATTTGTATAAGTATAACTAAGGATTGATTGTAGAATTTAATGACTTCCCTTCCCCCCCTCCCCCCCACCTCATTCCCTACGCCTAATTTGTAACCTACGCCTGATTTTTTAAAGTGTAGACAAGGTTTTTTTGAGCGTACAAAAATCTTCACTTACTCCATTCTAAGTTAGTTTGGAGTAAGTTTTCACTCACGAAACTTTGAAATCAGGCGTAAGTGGCCGGACACGCCCCCTTTTGAAGAAAAAATTCTGTTCCAAAGTGAAACTGACTAGAACTGGAGCAAACTAAATGATGAGAATTCCGATTTCTAAGATACTCCGTTCTACACCAGTTGCTCCTAAAAATCAGGAGCAAATCATGTGGAAACTTGGGGCCATGGTGTCTCATCTGCTGAGTGAAATGCAGAGGCCGTCGGGTCAGGCACCAAAGAGTGCTGCACACTCCCTGGCCAAACTTGGGGATCGCACAGGGAGGGGTGACGCCATACTACCATGTATGATTTGTTTTAAGTTCACCTGCTGTAACAACGCAGGAATCGAGTGTTGTAAGAATGTTACTGAAAACCTGTGTTTGACTATATACCGTTATGTTACTTAAAAATGTGTTTGACTAGGTACCTTTATTTTAAGTGAATACCTAAGAATGTGTTTGACTAGGTACCTTTATTTTAAGTGAATACCTAAGAATGTGTTTGACTATGTGTTTTTATTTGACTGTGAAAACAGAGTGATGGAGGGGCATCAGACCCCCTCTATGCTGTAACAGAATTGTAATGACTGTATTTGCCTGTAAACTACATTGCATTTCAAATGGGGATGCACGTTAAAGTTTTAGCTAGGTAAATACAGGGAAGGTTGACTCTAAGGAAATCAGGAATTTTGCTCACCTAGCATGACACTCAAGTGTGTGGAGTGTCAAAGGGGGAACTGAAGGGGGCAAAATTCATGGGATCCCCCCCCCCCCCCAGTGTTTGGACTCATTGGAAAGGAAATTTAATTTGGAACTATCTATCAGAAAATTTGAAATCCTAAAGTACACATGGAAGAAGCTATGAACTTTAATCAAATTTGGGATTTTACAAGACAAATTTAGTCTGTGTGGGCAGACCTAGAGAAACTAAAGGGGTGACTATCCTACAAGGAAACCAGTTTGAGTATTGAAGCTGTCTGGGGTATTGAAACTAATGTAAATTGTCTAGAAATTGTGGATACTCGGAAACCCTTCTCCACAAGAGACATTAACATAGCATCAATCAATTCCGAGATAGCCAGCCATCACTCTGGGCAGGAAACCAATTCAGCCCATGCATAATAACAAAAGGCCCAATCCATCCTGCATACAAAACCTAAGCACAGACAGACATTGCAAATGCCAAGCTAATATTTTCATCAAGGAATAGATTTAGAAGATCGGCACACCCAAAATAAGTTAACATTTTAATGAGGCCGCCAAAATATGACAAAGAATTATCGAGCCTGCCAAAATTAAACAAATAATTCTGGACTGATTTGGTGCGAAGATTAGGACAACTCAAACAATATAACTGGCCCCCGTTTTCACAAAGGGTATGCTTGTGCTTGTGCTATGGTATGCTAAGGTATGCTATCCACAAAACAGCCTAGTATCAAGAAGAGAGAGAGACCACCACAGCAGTTGTAACTAACTTCTCCAGCCTCAACATCCTGAAATCGAAAAGGAAGGAAGAACATCACCATCGCGGCAGCAACCAACCATAGTCAACATGGTACCACCAAAAACCACCGCGATCGACCGATTTCAAAACAAAACTCCACAAGGAAGAAACCGAAGAATCAAAAGTTTCCACTCTACAATCTAAGGCCTGACTACCAACAGATGAAAACATTACCTAAAGAGACTTTGAACCTATTTCTAACAAAGGAAAGCGGATACTTATCCCATAGATCTAAAACGCGCCCTACCGCATCAGCGGACACCACCCAACTGAAGACTACGCAGTGAGAAGTCCACTACGACGTTCGGGGTATAGCAAGCAGAACCGACAGAATACAGCGAACCCCGAAATCACGAACAGTAAAGGGTTGATAAGCATAGTCCCCGTTTGCCCTGGAGTCTAATCTACTCATTGTAAGGTATTGGGAGGTGAGAGGTGTATTATTCACTGTAACCCCATTTGAATGTGTGATGTACTGTTCTTTATTTTAAGCGATTATATGTGTGACATTGTATTTTCTTGTCTCTAATAAAATCAAAGTTCTTTTGACCAAACCAGTTATCCTTTGCACTTTATCACATCCCCTAAATAAATCCAGAGTCTAGAACCCAAGGGAGTGGGAGCGATTCGAACTGCTCAAGAAGGTCAGAGGTGAACCTGACTCTCTAGACCACCCCTTACAGGGGCCAAGTTTCGGCCTGAGTTGCTCCTGTTTTTTTGGAGCAACTGGTTTAGAATGGCGTATCTTAGAAATTTGAATTCTCGGCATTTAGTTTGCTCCAGTTCTAGTCAGTTTGAACAGTTTCACTTTGGAACAGAATTTTTTTTTCAAAAGGGGGCGCGACCGGCCACTTACGCCTGTTTTCAAAGTTTAGGCAATGAAAACTTACTCCAAACTAACTTAGAATGGAGAAAGTGAAGATTTTTGTACGTTCGAAAAAACCTTGTCTACACTTTAGAAAATCAGGCGTAGGTTACAAATTAGGCGTAGGGAATGGGGGGGGGGGGGTTTAAAGGGACGTTTACAAACATTAAACACTTCACTTTTACAAATAAAGAGCAATCATCAATAATAAATGATAAATACATCAATAAATCAACCAATAAATCAATCAAAAAAATTAATAAAAAATAAAAAAAAATTAAAAAAATCAATAAATAAAACATTTTCTACTTACTGACTGCAGCACCGGGAGTCCTCCAACAGCATGCTGGGACGGCCCCCCCCAGTGTGTCTCTGTCAGTGTCTCTATCTGTCTGTCTGTGTGTGTGTCTCTCACTCTCTGTCTGTCAGTGTCTGTGTTTCTGACAGCGAGGGGAGGGGGAGAAGGAGGGTGGGAGGGGGAGGGGGAGAAGGGGGGTGGGGGGAGGGGGAGAAGGGGGGTGGGGGGAAGGGGGAGAAGGGGGGAGAAAGGGGGGAAAGGGGGAGAAGGGGGGAAAGGAGAGAGGATGTAGGGAGGGAAGGAGAGAGGAGGGAGGGAGGGAAGGAGAGGAGGGAGGGAGAGAGGGAGGGAAGGAGGGAAGGAGAGAGAGGGAGGGAGGGAAGGAGAGGGGAGTGAGGGAGGGAGGGAAGGAGAGAGGAGTGAGGGAGGGAGGGAGGGAAGGAGAGAGGAGTGAGGGAGGGAGGGAGGGAAGGAGAGAGTGGGGGGGGGAGGGAAGGAAGAGAAGGGAGGCTGAACGGCCGGGCCCAAGACATCGGGCTGGATTTACAGGTAGATGGTGTCGGGTCTCGGGGGGGGGGGGGGGGGTGTCATGGAGGTCCGGGGGGGGGGGCGGTGTGGGAAGAGTCACGGAGGTCGGGGTGGGGGGGAGAGTCGTGGAGGTCCGGGGGGGCGGAGAGAGAGAGAGAGTCGCGGAGGTCGGGGAGAGGGGGAGAAGGGGGAAGGGGGTAGAGGGGGAGAAGGGGGAGAAGGGGGAGAGGATGTAGGGAGGGGAGGAGAGAGGGAGGGAAGGAGAGAGGGGGAAGGAGAGAGGGGGGAAGGAGAGAGGAGGGAGGGAGGGAAGGAGAGAGGAGGGAGGGAGGGAAGGAGAGAGGAGGGAGGGAGGGAAGGAGAGAGGAGGGAGGGAGGGAAGGAGAGAAGGAGAGAGGAGGGAAGGAGGGAGGGAGGGAGAGAAGGAGAGAGGAGGGAGGGAGGGAGGGAAGGAGAGGGGGGGAAGGGAGAGAAGGAGGCTGAACGGCCGGGCTCAAGACCTCGGGCTGGATTTACAAGTGGGTGGCGACGGGTCTAGGAATGGGTCGCAGAGGTCCGGGGGGGGAAGAGTCACGGAGGTCGGGAGGAGAGTCGCGGAGGTCCGGGGAGGGGGGGTCAGCAGAGGTCGGGTCGCCGGGGGGGTGCGGGGGTCGGGTCGGGTGGGCGGAGCCTTATCCACACAGCCCCAGTGAGGCCATTCAGCCAGGGCTACGGGCTGCGTGCTTCGGGCCCCTCCCACACAGTTTTGGGCACCTGGAGCTGCTGCACATGCACGCCCACTGTAGCGCGCCTGTGCAGAGGTCCTGGCACTGATTTCAGCACAGGGACCTGACTCCGACCCCTACAGCTCGTGCTGCGCTACGCCCAGCTCCAGAGGACCTGCAGGGAGCCGGACAATAGGTAAGTATTTTTTAGGCGCACTTTCTGGCGCGAAAAACGGGCGTTCAGGTCCGGGCTATGCTATTTTAGGCACAGCCCAAAACTTGGGCCCACAATGTCTGCCTTTTGGGCAGGACTCAGACAAGCATGGAGTGGGGAGGGACAGTTTATAAACATTTTGTTAAAACTGATTTTGGTGAATTTTATGTCCATCAGGATGAAGGCTGCTGAAGGTTGTTAGTGCTGGGAAATTGAATACTTTCCATTTTGGACATCCCCTGTCAACATCAAGCATCCCGAAGTCAGGAACAGTATGACGCCCAAAATCCAGAAACCTCGGGACCGAGGCGTTCCGGATTCCGGGTATTTCCGGATTTCGGAATATCTTTGGCTGGGCCAAGGTAGGTGGGGTTGGGGGGAGGCGAGGTTGGGCTGCTGAGGGCCATGATGAGGTCAGGCCGCTGATGCGGGGGAGTCCGGATTTCAGAACATTTTCCGGTTTCCGGACGATCCTGCCACGGATCGGCCTGATGTCCAGATTCCGGAACATTCCGAATTTTAGAACTCCAGATTTCGGACGCTCAACCTGTATTACGCATAGATTTCAGATGTCTGTTCTGCCCCCAATCACATGCCTTCACTTCAGAAGAGCAACTCTTTCAAGAGAAATGTGGTATTTTGTATTTCTTGTACTAGCAATTCAGTGGCCTCAATGAAAGAGACTGCCAATTTATAGATTGAAATCATGTTCTGTTATGCTGGTGATAAAAACATCAACATGTTGATATGAAATTCCATTGCCCACTAGTTTAACGATTGACATTTGCTCCTTGCAGGTTTCAGCTTTGGACCTGGATATCATTGTCCTATTTCCCATTCCAGCTTTTAGCTTCACCCTACTTGTTCCCAAACTTGTGCCCTTCTCCCTCTGCCCAGCGTGGAACCTGCAGCCTCCTTGTTCAGGGCACAGCCTTCTGCTCCTATCCAAGTCCATATTTGCAGGTTCTCTGGGCTTTGTGAGCATATTACAGAGTCTTACAGCAGTAAGAGTTAGGTGAAACCATGTTGACTGCAAATTATTTCACATGACTGCTTGTTCATCTGTTTTTGTAAATAAGCGGTTGCAAATTCGGTACCGCCCATTTTGAGGCAATAATGGAGGCGGGATGGTAAATTTTGCGCCGGGAAATAGTTTGCATCTGCAGCCACAAAATTCATCAGCTGGACCCTGAGTGTGGAGCGCAGTGCTAATGGAGGCATTCCACAGCTCTTTTAGGGCACTAGGCCTGGCTGAGCAACTAAAAATCCCGAGCTAAAGAGCCGGCCTCAGAGCGCCCTAAGAGAGGTTTCCCTGGGAAAAATAATATCGGCAAAAAAACCATCAAAAACATGACTTTATTGACGCCACATAAACCTAAATCGCAAAAATAAAAAAATTAAAAACAATCACACTTATCTCAGGTAGACATTCCTTCCCTCACTGCGGCCGGTACAGCTCAGACCTCCAGTTTTCACAGGCGATCCCACTAGGGCGCTACAGGGTGCTGCGGATCACGCACAAAACAAATTTTGAAACGGTGTTACAACCAGGAGCGTTGCACACTGGCTCGCCTCTCCCGGGCAGTATTGCTTCGTGTCCCCGCAAAACCAGCACCGATAGTCCCGGTGGGGCGCTGGTAGCTGGCTGTCCACTATGAAATGATCACCGCCGTCATTACTGCCCTCCTTGCAAACAGAGGCAGCAACAGACCGAATTTCCACCCCCAAATATTTTTAACTTAAACCTTAACGCCTCGATCTCCTGCGGCCCAGAGATCGTGATGTCATCCAGTGCGCAGCACCCAGTTACCGCTCCGGAGAGTAAATTCGCCCCCACCCCCTGCATCATTGCCGGGCGTCAACAACAACAGCTGCCGGAGGCGTTGTTACCTTGGCCGACCGCCCCTCTCTGCTCGATTTTGAATTTTTCCAATGCCTCGATTGATCAGCCCTGCACTCTGTTAAAGTGCTTGGGGCTGATCGCCGAGGATCACAGGTGCCATTGCCAACCAATCGAATCCTTACCTTGCAACGCCCTCAGCATTGGCCCTTCCCTTTAAGGGAGAGTAAGAGCCTGTGATTCTTGCTGCGTGAGATGGGACATTGAGCAGCGCTCTGCCGCTACCATCCCTCTTGCTTCGTTTAGCGCTCCAAGAGAAATGGTAGTGCTTTATTTGGCACTCCACTTCCCTCCTGGAATTTCGCATCTGCTGGAAATGGGAAAGTGCCCGGCGATACTTTAATGCTCCCACAAAAGTTAACGCCCCAAACGGGGCACTATGCAGTTTCTAGCCCTAGGTCTTTTATGCCTCCCCCCCCCCCAAAATTTAATTAATGAGAACTGACATTAATCTAAAAAATAAATAAAACTAGGGGAAGAAATTCAGGTCATTTGCACCTCCCAATAGCGCCCCTGGGGGACGCTACATAAAGGGAAGGTGCCTCCTGCACAAACAACAATTGGCCCATTGAATTGTGCAATGCGTGGTCCATGCCGCGATCTTGCAGCCCGGCACTGCGCTTGAGTGCTGGGTTGTTGCCATGGCACCCCGCTCCCCGGTGGTCCAGGTCCGGTGACCCACAGAGTCAGCAGCTTGGCCCTCCCCTTTAATGAAGGGGAGGGTCCCTTCTACGCAACAGCACATAGCGCTGCGCCCCTCCGTGTGCTTCCACCCCGCTCACACCCCACAGAGCAAGTGGAGCACGTTATTTTGCATTCCATTTGCTCTCGGGGGCGGTAATGCCAATATCGCAAGTGAGGTGGGACTTCCACACCTGGTGCAGGAAGTCCTGCCTCGCGGCTGTTACCGCCCTCAAACGGGGCGCTACGCAACTTCCCCCGCTAAGAGTAAACTCTTTCCACTTCCCCACTAACCTGCAGTATACATCAGCTGAGGCTTGCAAAGATTTGCTGCTGCATTTCAATTCCACCCCAATCCCTAATATTTTTCTGGCGAAATTAGTTGACTTTTAGCCATGTTCTCTCATCTTCTTTACTTCCTACTCGCTGGTTAGTAAGTTTCCAAACACATCCGTTAACTCCGAGAACACACCTGGAATTGCTACAAATTGTATAATTCTTCCTCCAATGTTATTATTTTTAGTATTTTCTTGTCTCTCAGACAGAAATAATTCTGATAGGTTACAACTATTTTACACATTATTTTCCACTCATACGTGGTTGGTTCTGTATTTCTCCACTTTCACCACATGTAACTATAACATTTTCACACATAGGCACCTGATTTTCAAAACTCAAGGAAATTCCTGGGCACATTTATTCTCCAACTCTAACACTAAGGACCGGTTGTTGCCCTGAAATATTAACCGTGCCTTGCACCTCTCTCCGCAGATGCTGTCTGACCAGCTGAGTGTTTCCAGCATTTTGTGTCTTTATTTCAGATTTACGGCATCTGCAGTGTTTTGTTTCAGGGAAGTTCTTCACTGACTCCAAAAAGCCAGCTCCAGGAAACCAAGATTGCTTTCGATCCATCATCGGTGAAGTTAATTAACCCACATACCCCCAAAATGCCCCAATGTCCTCTCTCGGGAGCTTGTCACAACCTTTCTTAAAAAGACTGTAACGCGCACATAATCGCCAGTTCTTACACTTTGAGTGGTTTGAATGCAGACTCAAAATGATCTGATTATTCATCCCTAAATACTGATGTTCACGGAAGAATACAAATGTAAATTTCTTCCAGGAAATATCGCAGCATTCTTTTTGAACAATGGTCTTGAAGGAATTAAGAGTTCCTTTGAATACTGCTGTTAGGCATAATTTCAATTATGTTTTATTATCAATTGTAGAATGATATGTTCAAGTAATGGATTACATCACAAAGTTAATAAAATGAAAAGGAACATTACACTTTGTTATACTCTCTGGATCAGTGCACAAAAGGCCACCTTTTAATTAAACCTATATTGGGATGAATAACTGCTGGAATTACTCATTGATTTTGTTTCCCATAGTCCTTTCCCCTCTCTGCCACTCCTGAGAATGTATTTATAGTTCCTTATTGTAAACACGCTGCTTCTAAATTAAGACAATTTAAATAAATCAATTTCCAGAGGATGATAAATGTGCTCCCAGGATGTCATTAAATAATTGAACAGTATGCCAATTTCGCCGAGCTGACACTGGAAATGAAGGCACAAAACTCCAAGGTGCTGTGTCACCTCAGTTTAGTCTCCAACTCTAATACTGCGTCCTTGGCAAAAGGCAGGAACAGAATGCAAATACACCAATCCACATGCTTGTGGCGCTCAGAAATTCTTATCATAAGTTATTGAACTGCGGTACCAAACTGGGTATTCATTGCTCCATTTTTTTTATAATCCACTGTGTACTCCAGCCCACAAGATGTTAGATCTGGCGTCAATAGAACTTTCATTACTTATTTCGAACAGGATTGTGAGGCAATTTTAAAATTGAAAGCACTGATCAATGGCAACTGTGAGTACATCATGGCTGGAATTTTCATTACCTAGGTAAGTCGGGTGTGGGCAGTCAGCGTGGCAGCTCGGGACCCCATTGTTCTTTTCATTGCGCTCCTCAGAGCGACTTTCCCTTAATGGCGCCTATTAAGGCAGGCTTGCGCAATTCCCGGCCCTATTAAAAGGCAGGTAACTATAGGCCGGTTAGTTTAACATCTGTAGTGGTGAAAATGCTTGAAACTATCATTAAGGAAGAAATAGCGGGACATCTGGATAGGAATAGTGCAATCAAGCAGACGCAGCATGGATTCATGAAAGGGAAATCATGTTTAACTAACTTACTGGAATTCTTTGAGGATATAACGAGCATGGTGGATAGAGGTGTACCGATGGATGTGGTGTATTTAGATTTCCAAAAGGCATTCGATAAGGTGCCACACAAAAGGTTACTGCAGAAGATAAAGGTACGCGGAGTCAGAGGAAATGTATTAGCATGGATAGAGAATTGGCTGGCGAACAGAAAGCAGAGAGTCGGGATAAATGGGTCCTTTTCCGGTTGGAAATCAGTGGTTAGTGGTGTGCCACAGGGATCAGTGCTGGGACCACAACTGTTTACAATATACATATATGACCTAGAGGAGGGGACAGAGTGTAGTGCAACAAAATTTGCAGATGACACTAAGATTAGTGGGAAAACGGGTTGTGTAGAGGACTCAGAGAGGCTGCAAGGAGATTTGGATAGGTTAAGCGAATGGGCTAAGGTTTGGCAGATGGAATACAATGTCGGAAAGTGTGAGGTCATCCACCTTGGGAAAAAAAACAGTAAAAGGGAATATTATTTGAATGGGAGAAATTACAACATGCTGTGGTGCAGAGGGACCTGGGGGTCCTTGTGCATGAAACTCTTTTTGGAGTTCACCTGCAAAAACATAAAACATTAAACCATGCCACCCGACCTGGGTGACACACCAGACATTTACAAGGCCCTTTTTTCATTTTTTTGTTTTTTTTTTGTGTTTTTCATTTTTTTTTGGTTTTTTTTTTTGGGCGCTAAAATCACATTTTTCCAGTGCCCCCTATAAAAGGGAAGGGGACACTAAAAGCACCGGCAATTAAAACAAATTAAACTTTAAAACGTAAAATCAAATTAAAATTTGGTTGCCGGGCGTGATGATGCACTCCAGTCCCTCCGGTGCCCACCTCTCGCGGAAGGCCGCGAGCGTACCGGTGGACACCGCGTGCTCCATCTCCAAGGACACCCTGGACCGG
Source organism: Pristiophorus japonicus (assembly GCF_044704955.1). Taxonomy (NCBI): domain Eukaryota; kingdom Metazoa; phylum Chordata; class Chondrichthyes; family Pristiophoridae; genus Pristiophorus; species Pristiophorus japonicus. The sequence continues at coordinate 265,205,192 of NC_091980.1, forward strand.
ATGTAAGAGCGGAAGAGAGGCAGGCAGTCAGGTTGAACGACCCCCTCGACCGCCCGCTGCCTGGACCGGCTGATGGCACCCTTGGCCGTGCCCAGGAGCAGTCCTACGAGGAGGCCCTCGGACCTACCCGCTCCCCTCCGCACAGGGTGCCCAAAGATCAGGAGAGTGGGACTGAAGTGCAGCCAGAATTTCAGGAGCAGCCCCTTCAAATAATGGAACAGGGGATGCAACCTTGTGCACTCAATAAAAACATGGAACACGGACTCCTCCAGACCGCAGAAATTGCAGGCGGCCTGGGAGTCTGTGAACCGGCTTAAAAATTTGTTGCACGGCACTGCTCCGTGCACCACCCTCCAGGCCAAGTCCCCGATGAATAGTGGGAGGACCCCTGCGTAGAGTGCCCTCCATCGGGGACCCCCGCCTCCTCCGGACGGCATGGCGTGTCCGGACGGCCGGCGAGGATGGCAAAGTTGAGGGTGTGCAGGAGCAGCCCGTACAGGAAACCCCTCCGCGCGGAACTGAAAGGCACGGAGGGGATTTCCCCGAGGCGGCTCAAGTTGTGAGGCGCCGGCCCCCGAGGGAGGTTCCGGGGTTTGGCGCCGATGAGGAATTCCGTCCGGACGGGGGTCAGTTCGGACGGGATCTCCCCACATGCTTGAGCCTCCTCGATGCACCTAACGGAGTCAGGGCCCAGAGCTGTTTTTAGCGAATCGATGGCATCGGCCGCGTGGCGGACGTTGGGCAGAATTTAGGCGCCGCGCCAGCGTGTCTGGCGCCATCCAGCCCGCTCCTCCGCCATCGAGCAGGTCCCTGACCCTGGTCACCTCACCAGCCACAGCCCTCTCTTCCGACCGCCACATGAAACCTCGGCCGTGGAGGTACGGATTCCCGAGCAGCGGTTCCTGCAGGACGGCCGCCACTCCAGCCGGCGGAGAGCTGCGCTTGGTGGAGACTTTGTTCCAGACCCTGATGAGTTCCCTGTAAAAGACAGGCAGCTCCCGGAGGGCGGTCCTGGCACCCCCCAGGTTCACAAACAGGAGCTGCGTGTCATAATTGAGGTCGCGCTGCTGGCGGAAGAAATACCTTGCCAGAGCGCACCACCTAGGAGGGGGCTCGACGTAAAGGTATCTCTGCAGGGTCTGAAGACGGAAAGTCGCGAGCTGGGCGCTGACGCACACCAACGACTGACCGCCCTCCTCAAGCGGGAGACTCAAGACCGCGGCAGAGACCCAGTGCTTCCTGTTGTTCCAGAAGAAGTCCACCAGCTTCTTCTGTATCTTGGCGACAAACGCAGGGGGAGGGGTCAAAGTGACCAGCCGGTACCACAGCATTGCGGCCACCAGCTGGTTTATGACTAGCGCTCGACCCCTGTAGGACAGCACTCGGAGCAGTCCTGTCCAGCGCCCTAGGCGAGCGGTGACCTTGGCCTCCAGCTGCTGCCAGTTCGCCGGCCAGGCTCCCTCGTCGGGGCTAAGGTAGACTCCCAGATAGAGGAGATGGGTCGTGCTCCAGGCAAAAGGCCTGAGCTCCTCCGGCAGGGAGTCCACCCGCCACTGACCCACCAGGAGTCCGGAACATTTCTCCCAGTTGATCCTGGCGGAGGACGCGGCCGAGTAAATCTCCTGGCACTCACGCATCCTCCGCAGGTCAGCGGGATCCTCTACCGCGAGGAGCACGTCATCGGTGTAAGCCGAGAGGACGACCTCCACGCCCGGCCCTTGCAGAGCCAGTCCCGTCAACCTCGTCCGCCAGAGGCGCAGGAAAGGCTCCACGCAAACGGCGTATAACTGGCCGGACATGGGGCATCCCTGGCGCACCCCTCTCCTAAAGCGAAGGGGCGCCGTCAAGGACCCGTTAACCTTAATCAGACACTCCGCGGCGGCGTACAAAAGTCGGATCCGGGCGACGAAATGCGTCCCGAACCCGAAAGCGCGCAGAGTTCCGAGCAGATAGTCGTGATCCACCCTGTCGAACGCCTTCTCTTGGTCGAGGGATAGGAAGGCGACCGACAGACCAGCCTCCTGGGAACAATGGATGAGGTCCCGGACCAGATGGATGTTATCGTGGATTGTCCGGCCCGGGACCGTGTAGGACTGGTCGGGGTGGATCATGTGGTCCAGCACGGCACCAAGGCGAGCAGACATCGCCCTGGCGAAGATTTTGTAGTCCGTGCTGAGGAGGGAGACCGGGCGCCAGTTCTTAAGGAGGCGGAGATCGCCCTTCTTAGGCAGCAGGACGATGACTGCCCTGCGCCAAGAGAGGGGCATCTCCCCGGTCGCCAGACTTTCCCCCAGGACCCGCGCGTAGTCGCTCCCCAGGACGTCCCAGAACGCCCTGTGGAACTCCACGGTCAGCCCGTCCAGCCCCGGGGATTTTCCCCTCGATAGCCGGGCGAGGGCACCGGTCAGCTCCGCCAGGCTTAGCGGAGCTTCCAGATTTTCGGCGCCCTCCGGGCTGACCTTCGGCAGGTCCTCCCACAAAACTCTACGCGCTTCCTCGCCGGACGGATCCGGAGAGAACAGAGCCCCGTAATATTCACGGGCCCTGTTGTTGACGCCCTCCGGATCCGAGACGAGAGAGCCGTCGTCGGCCAGCAGCGTCAAGAGCTGCTTACGGACACTCTGCCTTTTTTCCAGCGAGTAGAAGAAGGGGGAGCCACGGTCCAGATCCCGCAGGAACCGGATCCGCGACCTCACGAACGCGCCTCGGGACCCGACGAGCTGCAGGTCCTTCAGCGCAGCCTTCTTCGCTTCGTACACCGTCCGCAGGGCCGGGTCCTGGACGACTTGACCGAGACGGGCTTCCAGGTCGAGCACCTCTTTTTCTAGACGCCCGACTCTGGCCGCCCGCCTCTTGGTCGACCCCCTCGCGTACTCTTGACAGAAGACGCGGACGTGAGCCTTGCCCACGTCCCACCATAGCCTCAAGGAGGGGAAGCCCCCCTGCTTCCTTCTCCAGTCGGACCAGAATCGACGGAACGAGTCCTGGAACCGCACGTCCTCCAGCAGCCGGTTGTTAAAGTGCCAGTACGCGGACCCCGTCCTCGCGCGGAGTGAAGCGAGCTCCGCCCACACCAGGTGGTGGTCCGAACACGGCACCGGCCGCATGGAGGCCGCCGGGACGCAGGAAACGTACGCCCGAGACACGTAAAGGCGGTCGACTCTAGACCATCCAACTCCAGGCCTCACCCAAGTAAAGGCACTGGAGTCGGGGTGGAGATTTCGCCAGACGTCCACCAAGTCGAAGGACCCGACCAGGTCCCTCAACTTCTCCATCGCCGTCATGCATTGCGGGGCACCGGAGCGGTCCCTCGCCTCGAGGGTGCAGTTAAAATCCCCCCCGAGGACAATGCAGTCGCCGATGTCGACGGAGCCAAGAAGAGCGGATACCTCTTCAAAGAAGCGCGTTTGCTGCGGGCCGGGCTGAGGGGCGTACACGTTCACGAGATGGAGCGGCACGTCCCCCAGGCGAACCGTTACGTGCAGGAAGCGGCCTGGCACGGGCTCCTCGACCCCCAAGATCTCCGGCTGAAAATGCGGGCCCAGCAAGATGGCCACCCCACTAGAAATGGCGGTGAGGTGGCTCATGCGGACCTCTCCTTGCCATTCCAGGAGCCACGTGGCTTCGTCTCCCAGAACGGTGTGGGTTTCTTGCAGGAAGCACACCGCATATTTCCCCTCCCGCAGGAGCGAAAAATTGTCAAATCTACGGCGTGCCCCTCTGCCGCCGTTGATGTTGAGGCTGGCTATGGTTATCTTCATGGCAAAAGCATAGTGCAACCTCTACCTTAACCTATTGTGGGGGAGGGAGCGGAGTCTTTTGTTGAACTCCGCTCCCTCCGCAGCCCAGCGAGGAGTCCCTCGAGCCCTTGTGCATGAAACTCTTTTGAGTTCACCTGTGAAAACATAAAAACAATAAACGGTGCCACCCGACCTGGGTGACACTCCAGACATTTTCAAGGCCCTTTTTTTCCCCCCTTTTTTTTTTTTGGTTTTTTTTTTTGTGTTTTTCTTTTTTTTTTTGGTTTTTTTTTTTGGGCACTAAAATCACAATTTTCCCCAGTGCCCCCTATAAAAGGGAAGGGGACACTAAAAGCACCGGCAATTAAAACAAATTAAACTTTAAAACGTAAAATCAAATTAAAATTTGGTTGCCGGGCGTGATGATGCACTCCAGTCCCTCCGGTGCCCACCTCTCGCGGAAGGCCGCGAGCGTACCGGTGGACACCGCGTGCTCCATCTCCAAGGACACCCTGGACCGGATGTAAGAGCGGAAGAGAGGCAGGCAGTCAGGTTGAACGACCCCCTCGACCGCCCGCTGCCTGGACCGGCTGATGGCACCCTTGGCCGTGCCCAGGAGCAGTCCTACGAGGAGGCCTTCGGACCTACCCGCTCCCCTCCGCACAGGGTGCCCAAAGATCAGGAGAGTGGGACTGAAGTGCAGCCAGAATTTCAGGAGCAGCCCCTTCAAATAATAAAACAGGGGCTGCAACCTTGTGCATTCCATAAAAACATGGAACACGGACTCTTCCAGACCGCAGAAATTGCAGGCGGCCTGGGAGTCCGTGAACCGGCTTAAAAATTTGTTGCACGGCACTGCTCCGTGCACCACCCTCCAGGCCAAGTCCCCGATGAATAGTGGGAGGACCCCTGCATAGAGTGCCCTCCATCGGGGACCCCCGCCTCCTCCGGACGGCAAGATGGTACGCCATGGCGTGTCCGGACGGCCGGCGAGGATGGCAAAGTTGAGGGTGTGCAGGAGCAGCCCGTACAGGAAACCCCTCCGCGCGGAACTGAAAGGCACGGAGGGGATTTCCCCGAGGCGGCTCAAGTTGTGAGGCGCCGGCCCCCGAGGGAGGTTCCGGGGTTTGGCGCCGATGAGGAATTCCGTCCGGACGGGGGTCAGTTCGGACGGGATCTCCCCACGTGCTTGAGCCTCCTCGATGCATCTAACGGAGTCAGGGCCCAGAGCTGTTTTTAGCGACTCGATGGCATCGGCCGCGTGGCGGACGTTGGCAGAATTAAGGCGCCGCGCCAGCGTGTCTGGCGCCATCCAGCCCGCTCCTCCGCCATCGAGCAGGTCCCTGACCCTGGTCACCTCACCAGCCACAGCCCTCTCTTCCGACCGCCACATAAAGCCTCGGCCGTGGAGGTACGGATTCCCGAGCAGCGGTTCCTGCAGGACGGCCGCCACTCCAGCCGGCGGAGAGCTGCGCTTGGTGGAGACTTTGTTCCAGACCCTGATGAGTTCCCTGTAAAAGACAGGCAGCTCCCGGAGGGCGGTCCTGGCACCCCCCAAGTTCACAAACAGGAGCTGCGTGTCATAATTGAGGTCGAGCTGCTGGCGGAAGAAATACCTCGCCAGAGCACACCACCTAGGAGGGGGCTCGACGTAAAGGTATCTCTGCAGGGTCTGAAGACGGAAAGTCGCGAGCTGGGCGCTGATGCACACCAACGACTGACCGCCCTCCTCAAGCGGGAGACTCAAGACCGCGGCAGAGACCCAGTGCTTCCTGTTGTTCCAGAAGAAGTCCACCAGCTTCTTCTGTATCTTGGCGACAAACGCAGGGGGAGGGGTCAAAGTGACCAGCCGGTACCACAGCATTGCGGCCACCAGCTGGTTTATGACTAGCGCTCGACCCCTGTAGGACAGCACTCGGAGCAGTCCTGTCCAGCGCCCTAGGCGAGCGGCGACCTTGGCCTCCAGCTCCTGCCAGTTCGCCGGCCAGGCTCCCTCGTCGGGGCTAAGGTAGACTCCCAGATAGAGGAGATGGGTCGTGCTCCAGGCAAAAGGCCTGAGCTCCTCCGGCAGGGAGTCCACCCGCCACTGACCCACCAGGAGTCCGGAACATTTCTCCCAGTTGATCCTGGCGGAGGACGCGGCCGAGTAAATCTCCTGGCACTCACGCATCCTCCGCAGGTCAGCGGGATCCTCTATCGCGAGGAGCACGTCATCGGCGTAAGCCGAGAGGACGACCTCCACGCCCGGCCCTTGCAGAGCCAGTCCCGTCAACCTCGTCCGCAAGAGGCGCAGGAAAGGCTCCACGCAAACGGCGTATAACTGGCCGGACATGGGGCATCCCTGGCGCACCCCTCTCCTAAAGCGAAGGGGCGCCGTCAAGGACCCGTTAACCTTAATCAGACACTCCGCGGCGGCGTACAAAAGTCGGATCCGGGCAACGAAATGCGTCCCGAACCCGAAAGCGCGCAGAGTTCCGAGCAGATAGTCGTGATCCACCCTGTCGAACGCCTTCTCTTGGTCGAGGGATAGGAAGGCGACCGACAGACCAGCCTCCTGGGAGCAATGGATGAGGTCCCGGACCAGATGGATGTTGTCGTGGATCGTCCGGCCCGGGACCGTGTATGACTGGTCGGGGTGGATCATGTGGTCCAGCACGGCACCAAGGCGAGCAGACATCGCCCTGGCGAAGATTTTGTAGTCCGTGCTGAGGAGGGAGACTGGGCGCCAGTTCTTAAGGAGGCGGAGATCGCCCTTCTTAGGCAGCAGGACGATGACTGCCCTGCGCCAAGAGAGGGGCATCTCCCCGGTCGCCAGACTTTCCCCCAGGACCCGCGCGTAGTCGCTCCCCAGGACGTCCCAGAACGCCCTGTGGAACTCCACGGTCAGCCCGTCCAGCCCCGGGGATTTTCCCCTCGAGAGCCGGGCGAGGGCACCGGTCAGCTCCGCCAGGCTTAGCGGAGCTTCCAGATTTTCGGCGCCCTCCGGGCTGACCTTCGGCAGGTCCTCCCACAAAACTCTACGCGCTTCCTCGCTGGACGGATCCGGAGAGAACAGAGCCCCGTAATATTCACGGACCCTGTTGTTGACGCCCTCCGGATCCGAGACGAGAGAGCCGTCGTCGGCCAGCAGCGTCAAGAGCTGCTTACGGACACTCTGCCTTTTTTCCAGCGAGTAGAAGAAGGGGGAGCCGCGGTCCAGATCCCGCAGGAACCGGATCCGCGACCTCACGAACGCGCCTCGGGACCCGACGAGCTGCAGGTCCTTCAGCGCGGCCTTCTTCGCTTCGTACACCGTCCGCAGGGCCGGGCCCTGGACGACTTGACCGAGACGGGCTTCCAGGTCGAGCACCTCTTTTTCTAGGCGCCCGACTCTGGCCGCCCGCCTCTTGGTCGACCCCCTCGCGTACTCTTGACAGAAGACGCGGACGTGAGCCTTGCCCACGTCCCACCATAGCCTCAAGGAGGGGAAGCCCCCCTGCTTCCTTCTCCAGTCGGACCAGAATCGACGGAACGAGTCCTGGAACCGCACGTCCTCCAGCAGCCGGTTGTTAAAGTGCCAGTACGCGGACCCCGTCCTCGCGCGGAGCGAAGCGAGCTCCGCCCACACCAGGTGGTGGTCCGAACACGGCACCGGCCGCATGGAGGCCGCCGGGACGCAGGAAACGTACGCCCGAGACACGTAAAGGCGGTCGACTCTAGACCATCCAATTCCAGGCCTCACCCAAGTAAAGGCGCTGGAGTCGGGGTGGAGATTTCGCCAGACGTCCACCAAGTCGAAGGACCCGACCAGGTCCCTCAACTTCTCCATCGCCGTCATGCACTGCGGGGCACCGGAGCGGTCCCTCGCCTCGAGGGTGCAGTTAAAATCCCCCCCGAGGACAATGCAGTCGCCGACGTCGACGGAGCCAAGAAGAGCGGACACCTCTTCAAAGAAGCGCGTCTGCTGCGGGCCGGGCTGAGGGGCGTACACGTTCACGAGATGGAGCGGCACGTCCCCCAGGCGAACCGTTACGTGCAGCAAGCGGCCTGGCACGGGCTCCTCGACCCCCAAGATCTCCGGCTGAAAATGCGGGCCCAGCAAGATGGCCACCCCACTAGAAATGGCGGTGAGGTGGCTCATGCGGACCTCTCCTTGCCATTCCAGGAGCCACGTGGCTTCGTCTCCCGGAACGGTGTGGGTTTCTTGCAGGAAGCACACCGCATATTTCCCCTCCCGCAGGAGCGAAAAATTGTCAAATCTACGGCGTGCCCCTCTGCCGCCGTTGATGTTGAGGCTGGCTATGGTTATCTTCATGGCAAAAGCATAGTGCAACCTCTACCTTAACCTATTGTGGGGGAGGGAGCGGAGTCTTTTGTTGAACTCCGCTCCCTCCGCAGCCCAGCGAGGAGTCCCTCGAGCCCTTGTGCATGAATCGCAAAAGGTTAGTTTGCAGGTGCAGCAGGTAATCAGGAAGGCAAATGGAATGTTGGCCTTCATTGCGAAAGGGATGGAGTGCAAAAGCAGGGAGGTGTTGCTGCAACTGTATAAGGTATTGGTAAGGCCGCACCTGGAGTACTGTGTGCAGTTTTGGTCACCTTATTTAAGGAAGGATATACTAGCTTTGGAAGGGGTACAGAGACGATTCACTAGGCTGATTCGAGAAATGAGGGGGTTAACTTATGATGATAGATTGAGTAGACTGGGTCTTTACTCCTTGGAGTTCAGAAGGATGAGGGGTGATCTTATAGAAACATTTAAAATCATGAAAGGGATAGACAAGATAGAGGCAGAGAGGTTGTTTCCATTGGTGGGGGAGACTAGAACTAGGTGGCACAGCCTCAAAATACGGAGGAGCCAATTTAAAACCGAGTTGAGAAGGAATTTCTTCTCCCAGAGGGTTGTGAATCTGTGGAATTCTCTGCCCAAGGAAGCAGTTGAGGCTGGCTCATTGAATGTTTTCAAGTGAAAGATAGATAGATTTTTAAGCAATAAGGGAATTAAGGGTTACGTGGAGAGGGCGGGTCAGTGGAGCTGAGTCCACGACCAGATCAGCCATGATCTTATTGAATGGCGGAGCAGGCTCGAGGGGCTAGATGGCCTACTCCTGTTCCTAATTCTTATGTTCTTATGTTCTTAAATGGTGCGAGTCTGATGACGTCATCGATGACTCATTTCCAGCTGAGATATTTAAAACAGTCTTGCCCACATTGCATTTGGAAGTTCATCTAGGAGTATGCAGGCAGTTTATAATCATCATCTGGTTAGTGCTCAGCCTTGCACAAATGGCTTCACAGAAACAGAGGGCTGCACCCAGGTTTTCAGATGGCTCCCTACATATTCTTATAGAAGGAGTGAGAGCACGCAGGGAGGTCCTCTTCCCTGCTGATGGGTGGAAGTGACCTCTCCATGAGACAAAGGGAGTCTGGCTCTAAATAGCTGAGAAGGTGAACAACAGGGATGTGGTGAGGAAGACCTGGGTGCAGTGCCGGAAGTGCTTCAATTATCTCATTAGATCAGGAAAGGAGAGTGCAAAGCCACACTCAACTTCATCCTGCTGTGCCCGTCATCACATCCCATCAGTCTGCCTTCCCAAACCTACTCCTGCACATCATTCCTCACACCAACAAACCTTACACATCCACCCATCCTCTCTATCTACATTATCACATCCACATCTGACTAACCACCCCTCACACTCATCGACATCCTAATGCAATCATACCAATTAACAACACACAATGAGGGCACTTGGCACATTCCTTGCATTCATGCCATCACTCTCACTCAAACTTTTCTTCTTTCCCTCCTTGGAGGAGAAGCGAGACCACAACAAAAGGGAGAGGGAGCGAACCGGAGGTGGCCCTCCATCCTTCTCCACTTTGACAGCAACAGAGGAGTTCACCCTGGAGGTCTCAGGCATTGCGGAGCAGGTGGTGGTGGGAGACGGAGAGAGGGGGACCTCTAATCAACCTGCTGACAGAATTACATCTCATACAGCCATATGATGTGCAGCAGACACTCATATGGGGACTGATGTCAGCAGCCAGTGAACGTTCATCATGTGCATAATGGTGTCGTTAACCATTCTTAATATAACATTTCTAAATTATCTCTTTACTCTCCCACAGGTCCATCGGGAGCCCCCCACACTGTCCGGGTGGAAGAGCAAGATGAATTCTCAGAGTAGCCTCCAGCCTCTGAGGGCGCAGCGCCACCAGCCCCAAGCACACCCAGCACCACCCCTTACCTTAGTGAGTTTTACGCGAGATAGATTATTATTGTCACCTGGTGTGTCACGGGTGAGCAAGAGGAGATGGTGGAGACAGGGACAGCAGTGGAGACTCCCAGGATGCTCTCAGCTCTGCTCAGCTGCATCCAGACACTGAGCCTTGGGGGCCATCCAGAAAGAGGATGATCCTGGAGGTGCAGGATGAAGTATAGGGGGCTCTGACAGGTTTTGTGACCGTGATGTATAAAATGTGCAAAGAATGGAGGAGTCCATCTCCAACATGAGAACGACTGTGTCACAGGTGATGGGGACTGTAGGCTCTTCCATGGAAAGGATGGCCACCTGCATGGAGTAGATAATGCGTCACTCACATGAACACATGCTATCTATGGAGAATAGATGGCGGAGGCTCATAGACCTCCTCTCTCGGAGGGATCTAATTGTAGACTTGGGTCTTCCCTTGCTAGCAGGGAAGTGTGGTGGCCCATGAGAGGGATGACTGTGAGAGGGGACATGGAAGTGGGGGCTCCTCTCAAAGTGTTCACATTTCTCCCCCATTGCCTCCCCTTCAGCCAGAGCCCCAGATGCCTCCTGTGATCGTGATGGCTGAGTCTGCCCCTGCAAAGTTGCAGGAGGAGCAGACTTGGCGGAGCCATCAGAGGCTCCAAAACCCAGAAGACGTCCGCCAAAAGGGTCTATGCAGTCGCAGTAGAGAAGTGAGCAGGTTGCCTCTACCTCTGCTGAAGCCACAGGGGTTACACCTCGGAGAAGCACGTGTAAAATAAAAATGACACAGAAGTAGATGCACAACTGTAAACACTTGGGTGTTTAAAGAACTGTTTCTGTTAAGGTTCTGTTACTCTTATGTCACATAAAAAAAACTCTTTATTTTCACCACTTTCTGGTCATGCCCAATTTTGTCTGCTACTTTAGAAGTGGCTTAGTGAGTTGGAGTGAATGGTGAGGCATAACGTTACCTATTGCAATGGGGGTCAGTGTGAAAGGAATGGCTTGGTCATTGCTGGGATGCTTTATAGTGTTATTGTGGGGAGGGGGGGGCCTGGCAAACATATGGCATGCATATGGGGTAATGCAGGAAGAATGTAAATCTGGCCATGATGAGACCATCCCTGCCTCCCAGGCAGCAATGTGCTTGGGTGCTGCTGGCATCTGGACCTCAGATTCCTCCTGCTCCTCATCATCTTCCAGCTGATGCTCCTCCTCCTCCTCTGAAGAGGCTGTGCGCTCTGCACCTTGCTCCTCATGCAGTGCCAATCCTCGTTGCTGCACTATGTTGTGCAGCGCACAGCAAACCGCAGTGATTCTGGAGACCCTGGCTGATGCCTACTTAAGGGCTCCTCCAGATCTGTCAAGGCATCTGAAGCACATCTTCAGCATGCCTATTGTTTGCTATATGACACATCTACTGGACATGTGGCTTTCATTATATCTCTCCTCGACCTCAGTACTTGGCCTCCTCAAAGGTGTCATGAGCCACATCTTTAGTGTCTCCAAGCAGCCAGCTGGTAAGTGTGTTTGGCTGTGTGAACAGCTGAGGGAGGGTGGATTGGTGCAGGACGAAAGAGCCATGGCAGCTGCCAGGGAATTTTGCACATACATGCATGATGATCTTCCTATGGTTGCAGATGGGCAGCATATTAAGGGAGTGGAAGCCCTCGTGGTTGACAAACAACCCTGGGTGATGATGGGGTGCCCTGATGGCCACATTTGTGCAGTCGATGATGCCCTGTACCCGTGGGAACTCAGCCAGAGCTGGAAAGCAAGTCGCCAGCTCAGTAACACTGGCTTCATCAGTGGCAAAGATCATATAATTGGCTGACTTGACAAACATGGCATCTGTGACCTATGTGATGCATCTGTGGGAGGTCAACTGTGAGATGACGCAAATGTCTGCAATAGATCTCTGGAAGCAGACTGAGGTGAGGAAGTTGAGGATGCTGGTGACTTTGACAGCCACTGGTAAGGCATGTCCACCGGGTCCTCTGGGCTGCAGATCTTGCTCCAGCAAGCTATAAATGTCTGCGACAACCTGGCATGATAGCCTGAGCCTCCTTTGGCACTGCTGCTCAGTCATGTTGAGGAAGCTCATCCTCTGCCTTATACCCTGTGTTGGGGGTGTCGCCTCCGCGGCAGTGCAGCCCTGCGCTGACGCCCTCTGTCCTGTGGGGCATCAGGTCCTGAAGAAGCAGGTTGTTGATGCTTGTTATATATGTAAACCTGTAAATACCTTGTGTAACCACCAGAGGGTTCATCCCCTGAAGTCCCAAGGGATCCCACAATCCCTTGGGAGCACCTGTACTTAAAGAGGCCTCACAGGCTGGAGAGGCACTCTGGAGACCTGCAATAAAAGACTAAGGTCACACTTTACTTTAACAGTATCTGGTCAGACTCTTCATTCACACATAACAACTGGCGATGAGATACAGATGACGAACCCAACGATGCAGAGAACAGTGGGCATCCTGGAGAAATTTTCAGAGGAAGATGATTGGAAAACCTTCGTGGAGCGACCCGACCAATGCTTCGTGGCCAACGAGCTGGAAGGAGAAGCAAACGCTGCCAAACGAGGGGCGATGCTCCTCGCCGACTGCGGGGCACCAACATATGGCCTCATGAAAAACCTGCTTGCTCCAGCGAAACCCACGGAGAAATTGTACGATGATTTGTGCACACTGGTCCGGGAGCATCTGAACCCGAAGGAAAGCGTTCTGATGGTGAGGTATCGGTTCTACACGTACAAAAGGTCTGAAGTGGCGAGCTATATCGCTGAGCTAAGACGCCTTGCAGGACATTGCAAATTTGAAGGACATTTGGAGCACATGCTCAGGGACTTCTTTGTACTTGGCATTGGCCATGAAGTGATACTTCGCAAACTTTTGTCTGTAGAGACCCCAACCTTGAGTAAAGCCATAGCGATAGCCCAGGCATTCATTGCCACCAGTGACAATACCAAGCAAAACTTTCAGCACACAAGTGCTGCTACAAGTACTGTGAAAAAAGTATGTTGTTTTTGAATCGCAATGTACATGGCAGGCCTCACATGCCTGCAGCTGCATGTCTTCAGATGTCTCAGAGTCCACCATCAAGGGTGATGAATGCTAGGCCGTTAACACCTTGTTGGCACTGCGAGGGTACCATCGTTTCCATTCATGCCGCTTCAAAGGCTACGTTTGCAAGGGCTGTGGAACAATGGGACATCTCCAATGTATGTGCAGGCGAGCTGCAAAACCTGCTAATCCTGCAAACCACCATGTTGCAGAGGAGGACAGATCCACGGCGGATCACGACAAACCAGAGCCTCAGGCCGAGGAGGCAGAGGTATATGGGGTGCACACATTTACCACAAAGTGTCCCCCGATAATGCTGAAGGTTGAATTAAATGGACTCCCAGTGTCAATGGAGCTGGACATGGTCACAAGCCAGTCCATTATGAGCAAAAAGACTTTTGATAAATTGTGGTGCAGCAAGGCCTCAAGGCCAGTCCTGACTCCCATTCGCACTAAACTGAAAACTGTGCCATTGCCCACCACGGGGGTGGAAATGGCACAATCCGCAGATTTAGTCATGGTAATGGAAGCATTCGAGAGTGAGCAATCATCCGTTACCACCTGACAGATTAGAACCTGGACGAGCCAGGACCGTTACTGTCCTTAGTAAAAAACTGTGTGCTCCACGGGAGCTGGTCCAGTGTCCCATTAGAAATGCAGGAAGAAATAAAGCCGTACCAGCGGCACAAAGATGAAATGTCTATACAGGCAAACTGCCTTCTGTGGGGTAATCGGGTAGTGGTACCCAAAAAGGGCAAGGACACTTTTATTAGTGATCTCCACAGTACCCACCCAGGCATTGTAATGATGAAAGTGATAGCCAGATCCCACGTGTGGTGGCCTGGTATCGATGTGAACTTAGAGTCCTGCGTGCACAAATGTAACACATGTTCACAGTTAAAAAATGCACCCAGGGAGGTGCCACTAAGTTTATGGTCTTGGCCCTCCAAAACATGGTCTAGGGTCCATGTCGACTATACAGGCCCATTCTTGGGTAAAATGTTCCTAGTGTTGTAGATGCGTACTCTAAATGGATTGAATGTGAGATAATGTCGGCAAGTACATCCGTTGCCACCACTGAAAGCCTGCGGGCCATGTTTGCCACGCACGGCCTGCCTGATATCCTTGTGAGCGATAACGGGCCGTGTTTCACCAGTGCCAAGTTCAAAGAGTTCATGACCCGCAATGGGATCAAACATGTTACATCTGCCCCGTTCAAACCAGCATCCAACGATCAGGCAGTGAGAGCAGTGCAAACAATCAAGCAGAGCTTGAAGAGAGTAACTGAAGTCTCACTGCAGACTCGCCTATCCCAAGTCCTGCTTAGTTACCGCAGGAGACCCCACTCACTCACTGGGATTCCACCTGCTGAACTGCTCATGAAAAGGGCACTTAAGACAAGGTTCACATTAGTCCACCCTGATCTACACGAACAGGTAGAGAGCAGGTGGCTTCAACAAAGTACATATCATGATAGCGCAAATGTGTCAAGCGAAATTGAAATTAATGATCCTGCATTTGTGTTGAACTATGGACAAGGTCCCAAGTGGCTTCCCGGCATTGTTGTGGCTAAAGAGGGGAGTAGGGCGTTTTGGGTCAAACTTTCAAATGGACTCATCTACAGGAAACACTTGGACCAAACCAAATTCAGATTCACGGACTATCCAGAGCAACCCACAATAGACCCTATCTTTTTTGACCCCCCAACACACACAATAGTGGCAACCGACACAGCGGTTGACCATGAAGCAGAACCCATCACCCGCAGCAGCCCAGCAGGACTCACCACACCAGGCAACCCAGCAAGGCCAGCTGCACAGCAGCCCAGCGAGGGCCCAACAAATTACTCACCAAAACCAGCAGTTGCACCGAGATGATCAACCAGGGAAAGAAAGGCCCCAGATCGACTCACCCTGTAAATAGTTACACTATTGACTTTAGGGGGGGGTGTTGTTATATATGTAAACCTGTAAATACCTTGTGTAACCACCAGAGGGCTCATCCCCATTGAGTCCCAAGGGATCCCACAATCCTTTGGGAGCACCTGTACTTTAGGGGGCCTCATAGGCTGGAGAGGCACTCTGGAGACCTGCAATAAAAGACTATGATCACACTTTACTTTGAGCTCACAGTATCTGGTCAGACTCTTTATTCATACATAACAGTGCTGATGTGACTGCTGCTGCTGGTGTTGGGGCTCATCCTGTTCCGATTCTGAGGACCAAGGTGAGACAGTATAAACGGCACCCATGCTGATGTAATAGATGGCAGGTCAAGTAGAGGTTCAGAGAAGCAATCTGTCAATGGTGTGACAGGTATAGCAATGTTGTGAGAGTGACTTCAGAATTTGCAGAAAAGACTTGCTGTGGACACCTAAATCTGTGCTCAAAATGCACTCGGCAAGAGCCTTTCCCTTATGCAAGTAAGCAGGTGTCATGTGACAGTATTTATTGTGCTTTCCATGCTCTGCAGTAATGACCTTGATCAATGGTCATTGAGCTTCCGCCTCAGCTTGACAGACGTGGTACCCGAGCTGCGTGATTCCCGTGGTCATGCAGAGTAATACAAAAGGTCTGGTTAAAAACACTGTTAAATGTCTGACAACAAGGTATTGAGCTCAATGAGATCGCCTGCCTCTGCTGTTCGGGTCTATGCTTCGGTGGCAAACGCACCCGTTAAAGGCACGAGATGGTGGGGATGATGGTGGCATTCCGACACCCTCCCAATTCTTTTTGAATTTTACTCCCAACCCGCTTCCAATCCCGTACGCACGGCAGCATGAAAAATCCGGCCCATGTGTCACCTCACACAAAGAACCAGATTGTGAACTTGGGTCAGTGATAATGCTCTTGTTTTGGAGTCAGAAAATTGTGGGTTCAAGCTCCAATCCAGTATTTGAGCACATAATATAGGCTGATGCCTGAGTATAATACTGAGGGAGGGCTGCATTGTTACAAGTGTTGTCCTTCTGATAAGATGGTAAACTATGGCCTTTTCTCATTATGGAACATGGTGAAATGATTCCCTATTCCTTTAGTTTCCGGATCTTCGCCATGTAACAAAACATATCTGCTAATTGTCCAATACTCCAGCAGATCTCTTATTAAACCAAGGTTACGTGCTAATGACAATCTGTTTTGATGGAATGGTGTATTTGGTTTGCACCCAAATGAAGTCAGGGTCTTTTGACAGGTAAGCATCTGATGTAGTAACTAGCTGTTTGAGATGATTTCACTAAGTTTCTCAAAACTTACACATTGGTATTCTTGGAAGGGTGGCAATTAAAAGGACACTTGGGCACAAACAAAATGGTGGTCAACTGTGGCAACAGGTACTTAGTTGAACATGATTTCAGTTATGTTTTCAGCATGAAAAATCAAGACTTAGGACCCATTCACTAGGAAAGCACAATTAATGTTGTTAACTATCTACTAATCCGGACTGGGATAGTTACTTAAATTGATTAAAACACTAATCAATTGGTCGCCAGCTAGTATCTTATTCTGTTCTCAATCCCCTGTCTCTTTAAAAAACTCAAGCCATCAGACAATATAGATATACTCAGCAGTATATTTCTAGCACAGGCAGATTCAACTTGAAATTCATCCACAATCTTTAATATTCACTTGTAATTTATAATAGTTTTTTGTGCCTTGAATTTGATACCTTATTATTGGGCACATACATCTCCATATTATGAATAAATAATTAATGGAATTAGACATAGAACACAGAATTATCATTAACTGGCATAGTGGAAAAAAGCTTCCACTGACATTGAACTGTTTATTAACTTAAATTGCATTTTATGATGTGCCTGTAAAGAAGAAACAAACAGCAAGTTGGGAGAAATCAGAGTCAGTATTCCAAACCATCAAACTACCAGTTTTGAAGGCAATTGCAAAATTAACAAGAGTTTAATTAGTGGATAAATGCATAATGTGATGTGATGCTGACCCCTGCAAATCACGAATGTCCCAGGTTAGATTTGCAGTTTGCACTGAATTAGCTGAACTCAGCCAGGGTTAGAGAGAGAAAAGATCAATCAGGGTTCCTGCTGCTTAATGCTATCCAATTAACCCCTGTTAGAAAGTGGACGATGAATGAGGTCAGGATTATGTTAAACTGTGATGCAACCAACAAACAATCAGCCTGCCAGAATTTACTGTTTCAGCTCCCGTGAGGAATGGCTACTTGGGTGAGGTATGAGAAGATTGCTGGCATCTGTGAAAGCATACCAAGGAAATGTCCCTCATTCTTTATTACCTGTGAAATCATGCCTCATATATGTCCCTCAGACTTTGTTACAGAAAGTTAACATGCAGGTACTGCAAGTAATTAAGAAAGCAAATGGTATGATAGTCTTTATTGCAAGGGGATTGTAGTATAAACATAGAAACATAGAAAATAGGTGCAGGAGTAGGCCATTCGGCCCTTCAAGCCTGCACCACCATTCAATAAGAGTAAGTCTTGCTGCAATTATATCATCATAGGCAGTCCCTCGAAATCAAGGAAAACTTGCTTCCACTCTAAAAGTGAGTTCTCAGGTGACTGTACAGTCCAATATGGGAATTACAATCTCTGTCACAGGTGGGTCAGTCAGTCGTTGAAGGAAAGGGTGGGTGGGGAGTCTGGTTTGCCGCACACTGTTTCTACTGTCTGCACTTGATTTCTGCATGCTCTCGGCGACGAGACTCGAGGCGCTCAACGCCCTCCCGGATGCTCTTCCTCCACTTAGGGTGGTCTTGGGCCAGGGACTCCCAGGTGTCGGTGAGGATGTTGCACTTTATCAAGGAGGCTTTGAAAGTGTTCTTGAAACGTTTACTCGGCCCACCTGGGGCTTGCTAGCCGCATAGGAGTTCCGAGTAGAGTGTTTGTTTTGGGAGTCTCATGTCGGGCATGTGGACGACATGGCTCACCCAATGGAGTTGATCGAGCATGGTCAGTGCTTCGATGCTGGGACTGTTGGCCTGAGCGAGAATGCTGACGTTGGTACGCTTATCCTGCCAATCGATTTGCAGGATCTTGCGGAGATAGCATGGTGGTACTTCTCCAGTGCTTTGAGGTGCCTGCTGTAGATAGTCCATGATTCTGAGACATGTAGGAGGGTGGGTATCACTACTGCCCTGTTGACCATGAGCTTGGTGCCGGGTTTGAGGTTCTGGTTTTCAAACACTCTCTTCCTCAGGCGACCAAAGGCTGCACTGGCGCACTGAAGGTGGTGTTGGACTTAGCCATTGAGGCCTGCCCTTGTTGGCAGTAGGCTCCCGAGGTATGGAAAATGGTCCACGTTGCCGAAGGCCTCTTCATGGATTTTGATAATTGGGGAACAGTGCTGCGGAGCAGGCTGGGAAAAGACCTTTGTCTTACAGATGTTTAGCATAAGGCCCATGCTCTCGTAGTGCTAGTGCTGTTAGGGAGGGGTTAAACTAATATGGCAGGGGATGGGAACCTATGCAGGGAGACAGAGGGATGCGTGCAATAAGGGTACAATCAAAGGTGACTTTAATCTACATATAGATTGGGCTAACCAAACTGGTAGCAATACGATGGAGGAGGATTTCCTGGAGTATATTAGGGATGGTTTTCTAGACCAATATGTCGAGGAACCAACTAGAGGGCTGGCCATCTTAGACTAGGTGATGTGAAATGAGAAAGGACTAATTAGCAATCTTGTTGTGCGAGGCCCCTTGGGGGAGAGTGACCATAATATGGTATAATTCTTTATTAAGATGGAGAGTGACGCAGTTAATTCAGGGACTAGGGTCCTGAACTTAAGGAAAGGTAACTTCGATGGTATGAGATGTAAATTGGCTAGAATAGACTGGTGAATGATGCTTAAAGGATTGACAGTGGATAGGCAATGGCAAACATTTAAAGATCACATGGATGAACTTCAACAGTTGTACATCCCTGTCTGGAGTAAAAATAAAACTGGGAAGGTGGCTCAAACGTGTTTAACAAGGGAAATTAAGGATAGTGTTAAATCCAAGGAAGAGGCATATAAATTGGCCAGAAAAAGCAGCATGCCTGAGGACTGGGAGAAATTTAGAAATCAGCAGAGGAGGACAAAGGGTTTAATTAGGAGGAGGAAAATAGAGTATGAGAGGAAGCTTGCTGGGAGCATAAAAACTGACTGCAAAAGCTTCGAGAGATACACGGAGAAAAAGATTAGTGAAGACAAACGTAGGTCCCTTGCAGTCAGATTCAGGTGAATTTATAATGGGGAACAAAGAAATGGCAGAGAAGTTGAATAAATACTTTGGTTCTGTCTTCACGAAGGAAGATACAAATAACCTTCCAGTAATACTAGGGGACGAGGGCCGAGTGAGAAGGAGGAACCTAAGGAAATCCTTATTAGTCAGGAAATTGTGTTAGGGAAATTGATGGGATTGAAGGCCGATAATTCCATGGGGCCTGATAGTCTGCATCCCAGAGTACTTAAGGAAGTGGCCCTAGAAATAGTGCATGCATTGGTGATCATTTTCCAACAGTATATTGACTCTGAATCAGTTCCTATGGACTGGAGGGTAGCTAATGTAACACTACTTTTTAAAAAAGGAGGGAGAGAGAAAACGGTTAATTATAGACCGGTTAGCCTGACATCAGTACTGGGGAAAATGTTGGAATCAATTATTAAATATGAAATAACAGCGCATTTGGAAAGCAGTGATAGGATCGGTCCAAGTCAGCATAGATTTATGAAAGGGAAATCATGCTTGACAAATCTTCTAGAATTTTTTGAGGATCGAAGTGGTAGCGTGGACAAAGGCGAACCAGTGGATGTGGTGTATTTGGACTTTCAAAAGGATTTGACAAGGTCCCACACAAGAGATTGGTGTGCAAAATTAAAGCACATGGTATTGGGGGTAATGTACTGATGTGAATAGAGAACTGGTTGGCAAACAGGAAGCAGAGAGTCGGGATAAATGAGTCCTTTTCAGAATGGCAGACAGTGACTAGTGGGGTGTCGCAGGGCTCATTGCTGGGACACCAGCTATTTGCAATATATATTAATGATTTAGATGAAGGAATTCAGTGTAATATTTCCAAGTTTGCAGATGACACTAAGCTGGATGGCAGTGTGAGCTGTGAAGAGGATACTAAGAGGCTGCAGGGTGACCTGGACAAGTTAGGTGAGTGGGCAAATGCATGGCAGATGCAGTATAATGTGGATAAATGTAAGGTTATCCACTTTAGTGGCAAAAACACGAAGGAAGAATATTATCTGAGTGGCGGCAGATTAGGAAAAGGGGAGGTGCAATGAGACCTGGGTGTTATGGTACATCAGTCATTGAAGGTTGGCATGCAGGTACAGCAGGCGGTGAAGAAGGCAAATGGTATAGAAACATAGAAACATAGAAAATAGGTGCAGGAGTAGGCCATTCGGCCCTTCTAGCCTGCACCGCCATTCAATGAGTTCATGGCTGAACATGCAACTTCAGTACCCCATTCCTGCTTTCTCACCATACCCCTTGATTCCCCTAGTAGTAAGGACTTCATCTAACTCCTTTTTGAATATATTTAGTGAATTGGCCTCAACAACTTTCTGTGGTAGAGAATTCCACAGGTTCACCACTCTCTGGGTGAAGAAATTCCTCCTCATCTCGGTCCTAAATGGCTTACCCCTTATCCTTAGACTGTGTCCCCTGGTTCTGGACTTCCCCAACATTGGGAACATTCTTCCTGCATCTAACCTGTCTAACCCCGTCAGAATTTTAAACGTTTCTATGAGGTCCCCTCTCATTCTTCTGAACTCCAGTGAATACAAGCCCAGTTGATCCAGTCTTTCTTGATAGGTCAGTCCCGCCATCCCGGGAATCAGTCTGGTGAACCTTCGCTGCACGCCCTCAATAGCAAGAATGTCCTTCCTCAGGTTAGGAGACCAAAACTGTACACAGTACTCCAGGTGTGGCCTCACCAAGGCCCTGTACAACTGTAGCAACACCTCCCTGTCCCTGTACTCAAATCCCCTCGCTATGAAGGCCAACATGCCATTTGCTTTCTTAACCGCCTGCTGTACCTGCATGCCAACCTTCAATGACTGATGTACCATGACACCCAGGTCTCTTTGCACCTCCCCTTTTCCTAATCCGTCACCATTCAGATTATAGTCTGTCTCTCTGTTTTTACCACCAAAGTGGATAACCTCACATTTATCCACATTATACTTCATCTGCCATGCATTTGCCCACTCACCTAACCTATCCAAGTCGCTCTGCAGCCTCATAGCATCCTCCTCGCAGCTCACACTGCCACCCAACTTAGTGTCATCTGCAAATTTGGAGATACTACATTTAATCCCCTCGTCTAAATCATTAATGTACAGTGTAAACAGCTGGGGCCCCAGCACAGAACCTTGCGGTACCCCACTAGTCACTGCCTGCCATTCTGAAAAGTCCCCATTTACTCCTACTCTTTGCTTCCTGTCTGAAAACCAGTTCTCAATCCATGTCAGCACACCACCCCCAATCCCATGTGCTTTAACTTTGCACATTAATCTCTTGTATGGGACCTTGTCGAAAGCCTTCTGAAAGTCCAAATATACCACATCAACTGGTTCTCCCTTGTCCACTCTACTGGAAACATTCTCAAAAAATTCCAGAAGATTTGTCAAGCATGATTTCCCTTTCACAAATCCATGCTGACTTGGACCTATCATATCACCTCTTTCCAAATGCACTGCTATGACATCCTTAATAATTGATTCCATCATTTTACCCACTACCGATGTCAGGCTGACCGGTCTATAATTCCCTGTTTTCTCTCTCCCTCCTTTTTTAAAAAGTGGGATTACATTGGCTACCCTCCACTCCATAGGAACTGATCCAGAGTCAATGGAATGTTGGAAAATGACTGTCAATGCATCCACTATTTCCAAGGCCACCTCTTTAAGTACTCTGGGATGCAGTCCATCAGGCCCTGGGGATTTATCGGCCTTCAATCCCATCAATTTCCCCAACACAATTTCCCGACTAATAAGGATTTCCCTCAGTTCCTCCTCCTTACTCGACCCTCCGACCCCTTTTATATCCGGAAGGTTGTTTGTGTCCTCCTCAGTGAATACCGAACCAAAGTACTTCTTCAATTGGTCCGCCAATTCTTTGTTCCCCGTTATGATTTCCCCTGATTCTGACTGCAGGGGACCTATGTTTGTCTTTACTAACCTTTTTCTCTTTACATATCTATAGAAACTTTTGCAATCCGTCTTAATGTTCCCTGCAAGCTTCTTCTCGTACTCCATTTTCCCTGCCCTAATCAAACCCTTTGTCCTCCTCTGCTGAGTTCTAAATTTCTCCCAGTCCCCGGGTTCGCTGCTATTTCTGGCCAATTTGTATGCCACTTCCTTGGCTTTAATACTATCCCTGATTTCCCTTGATAGCCACGGTTGAGCCACCTTCCCTTTTTTATTTTTACGCCAGACAGGAATGTACAATTGTTGTAGTTCATCCATGCGGTCTCTAAATGTCTGCCATTGCCCATCCACAGTCAACCCCTTCAGTATCATTCGCCAATCTATCCTAGCCAATTCACGCCTCATACCTTCAAAGTTACCCTTCTTTAAGTTCTGGACCATGGTCTCTGAATTAACTGTTTCATTCTCCAACCTAATGCAGAATTCCACCATATTATGGTCACTCTTCCTCAAGGGGCCTCGCACAATGAGATTGTTAATTAATCCTCTCTCATTACACAACACCCAGTCTAAGATGGCCTCCCCCCTAGTTGGTTCCTCGACATATTGGTCTAAAAAACCATCCCTTATGCACTCCAGGAAATCCTCCTCCACCGTATTGCTTCCAGTTTGGTTAACCCAATCTATGTGCATATTAAAGTCACCCATTATAACTGCTGCACCTTTATTGCACGCACCCCTAATTTCATGTTTGATGCCCTCCCCAACATCACTACTACTGTTTGGAGGTCTGTACACAACTCCCACTAACGTTTTTTGCCCTTTGGTATTCTGCAGCTCTACCCATATAGATTCCACATCATCCAAGTTAATGTCCTTCCGAACTATTGCCTTAATTTGCTCCTTAACCAGCAATGCTACCCCACATCCTTTTCCTTTTATTCTATCTTTCCTGAATGTTGAATACCCCTGGATGTTGAGTTCCCAGCCCTGATCATCCTGGAGCCACGTCTCCGTAATCCCAATCACATCATATTTGTTAACATCTATTTGCACAGTTAATTCATCCACCTTATTGCGGATACTCCTTGCATTAAGACACAAAGCCTTCAGGCTTGTTTTTTTAACACCCTTTGTCCTTTTAGAATTTTGCTGTACAGTGGCCCTTTTTGTTCTTTGCCTTGTGTTTCTCCGCCCTCCACTTTTCCTCATCTCCTTTCTGTCTTTTGCTTTTGCCTCCTTTTTGTTTCCCTCTGTCTCCCTGCATTGGTTCCCATCCCCCTGCCATATTAGTTTAACTCCTCCCCAACAGCACTAGCAAACACTCCCCCTAGGACATTGGTTCCGGTCCTGCCCAGGTGCAGACCGTCTGGTTTGTACTGGTCCCACCTCCCCCAGAGCCAGTTCCAATGCCCCAGGAATTTGAATCCCTCCCTGCTGCACCACTGCTCAAGCCACGTATTCATCTGCGCGATCCTGCAATTCCTACTCTGACTATCACGTGGCACTGGTAGCAATCCCGAGATTACTACTTTTGAGGTCCTACTTTTTAATTTAGCTCCTAGCTCCTTAAATTCGTTTCGTAGGACCTCATCCCTTTTTTTACCTATGTCGTTGGTACCAATGTGCACCACGACAACTGGCTGTTCTCCCTCCCTTTTTAGAATGTCCTGCACCCGCTCCGAGACATCCTTGATCCTTGCACCAGGGAGGCAACATACCATCCTGGTTGCGGCCGCAGAAACACCTATCTATTCCCCTCACCATGGAATCCCCAATCACTATTGCTCTCCCACTCTTTTTCCTGCCCTCCTGTGCAGCAGAGCCAGCCATGGTGCCATTAACTTGGCTGCTGCTGCCCTCCCCTGATGAGTCATCCCCCTCAACAGTACCCAAAGCAGTGTATCTGTTTTGCAGGCGGATGACCACATGGGACTCCTGCACTAACTTCCTTGCACTGCTCTTCCTGTTGGTCATCCATTCCCTATCTGGCTGTGGACCCTTTCCCTGCGGTACGACCAACTCGCTACACGTGATACTCACGTCATTCTCAGCATCGTGGATGCTCCAGAGTGAATCCACCCTCAGCTCCAACTCCGCAACGCTGACCGTCAGGAGCTTGTGCATATTAAAGTCACCCATTATAACTGCTGCACCTTTATTGCACGCACCCCTAATTTCATGTTTGATGCCCTCCCCAACATCACTACTACTGTTTGGAGGTCTGTGCACAACTCCCACTAACGTTTTTTGCCCTTTGGTATTCTGCAGCTCTACCCATATAGATTCCACATCGTCCAAGCTAATGTCCTTCTGAACTATTGCCTTAATTTCCTCCTTAACCAGCAATGCTACCCCACCTCCTTTTCCTTTTATTCTATCTTTCCTGAATGTTGACCTTCATAGCTAGGGGATTTGAGTATAGGTGCAGGGAGGTCTTACTGCAATTGTACAGGGCCTTGGTGAGGCCTCACCTGGAATATTGTGTTTAGTTTTGGTCTCCTAATCTGAGGAAGGACGTTCTTGCTATTGAGGGAGTGCAGTGAAGGTTCACCAGACTGATTCCCGGGATGGCAGGACTGACATATGAGGAGAGACTGGATTGACTGGGCCTTTATTCACTGGAGTTTAGAAGGATGAGAGGGGATCTCATAGAAACGTATAAGATTCTGACGGGACTGGACAGGTTAGATGCAGGAAGAATGTTCCTGATGTTGGGGAAGTCCAGCAGCAGAGGACATAGT
This sequence comes from Pristiophorus japonicus, assembly GCF_044704955.1. NCBI lineage: Eukaryota > Metazoa > Chordata > Chondrichthyes > Pristiophoridae > Pristiophorus > Pristiophorus japonicus. Next base: position 265,230,089 of record NC_091980.1, read on the forward strand.
CTAAGGATAAGGGGTAGGCCATTTAGGACTGAGATGAGGAGAAACTTCTTCACTCAGAGAGTTGTTAACCTGTGGAATTCCCTACCACAGACAGTTGTTGCTGCCAGTTCATTGGATATATTCAAGAGAGAGTTAGATATGGCCCTTACGGCTAAAGGGATCAAGGGGTATGGAGAGAAAGCAGGAAAGGGGTACTGAGGTGAACGATCAGCCATGATCTTATTGAATGGTGGTGCAGGCTCGAAGGGCCGAATGGCCTACTCCTGCACCTATTTTCTATATTTCTATGTTACTATGTGATGGTGATGGTGTTGACGATGGCTTGGAGTTCAGCCTCAGAGTGTGTGCAGACGCAGGCATAGTCTGCTTACTGTAATTCGATGACAGAGGATGGGACGACATTGGATCTGGCCTGGAGGTGGCGGAGGTTGAACAGTTTTCCGTTTGTTCTGTAGATTAGCTCCACTCCAGCGGGGAGTTTACTGAGGGCGAGATGGAGCATTGCAGCAAAGAAGATCGAGAAGTGCGTTGGTGCAATGACACAGCCTCACTTGACTCTGGTCCAAATGTGAATTGGATCTGTTGGTCAGGATCAAGGCTTGCATGTCATCGTGAAACAGATGAAGGATGGTGACAAACCTTTGGGGGCAGCTGAATTTGAGGAGGATGCTCCATAATCCCTTATGGTTGACAGTGTCGAAGGCCTTTGTGAGGTCAAAGGTGGCCGGCCACGAAGGGTTGGTGCTGTTCCCTGCATTTCTCTTGGATTTGCCACACGGTGAAGATCATGTCCATTGTGCCCCTTAGTGGGTGGAATCTGCATTGCGACTCTGGGAAGAGTTTGTAGTGTCCTAACACCTTACTATGGAATCACACGAGGCATGTATTGCAGACAAGGTCAGTACATGACCTGAACCTTTATTCCGAGGACCAAGAAGTGCTGACCCTGCGTGGGACCTCCCTTTATATACCTGGATGACCAGGTGAGGAGTGTCTCCCACAAGTTCACCCCCTGTGGTCAAGATGTGCATTACTCAGGTGTATACAGTGTACAGTGTTGTTACATAAAGGTTACAGTTATGTGAAGGTTATAAACATGACATCACCTCCCCCCAACGTCTTTGGGTCAAAGATTGAGTCTTTCAGGCGGTCGACGCTCTCTCATGGAGCGCCACAGTTGAGGCTCTGGTGGTTGGGCCTTGGCATGCGTCTCTGTCGCCTGAGGTGATTCCGGCCTGTCCGGGCTGGCTGCAGGGACTGTGCATGCTGGTGAATGTCCTTGTTGCTCGTTCACTGGCAGTGGTGTGGGTGACATCTCATGATCTTCCTCAGGTTCCTCAGTGTCCATGCTGAACCTTTTCTTTACTTGGTCCAGATGTTTGTGGCATATCTGCCCATTGTTAAGTCTGACCACTATGACCCTATTCCCCTCTTTGCCAATTACAGTACCCACAAGCCACTTGGGTCCCAAAGCATGATTGAGAACAAATACAGGGTCATCAATTTCTATGCATCTCCCCACTGAGTTGTGATCATGGCACTCGATTTGGGACTGGCGCTTGCCCTCAACAATGTCTGACAGGTCTAGGTGAATGAGGGACAGCCGCTTTTTAAGCATGCGTTTCATGAGTAGTTCCGCAGGCGGGACTCCTGTGAGCAAATGCGGGCGGGACCTATAGGCCAGCAGGAGGCGCAATAAGCGGTACTGAAGGGAGGGTCCTTGAATCCGGAGCATGCCCTGTTTTATGACTTGAACTGCACATTCCGCCTGGCCATTGGAAGTCGGCTTGAACGGTGCTGCCCTGACGTGTTTGATACCATTACCCGACATAAACTCCTGGAATTCATAGCTAGTGAAACACAGGCCATTATCGCTAACCAGGATGTCCGGCAAGCCATGGGTCGCAAAGACCGTACGCAGACTTTCCACGGTGGTGGATGTCATGCACGAATTCAATATGTTGCGCTCGATCCATTTCAAGTATGCATCGACAACAATCAGGAACACTTTTCCCATGAACGGGCCCGCGTAGTCTACATGAATACGTGACCATGGCCTGGTGGGCCAGGGCCATGGGCTGCGTGGGGCCTCCCTTGGGGCATTTCCCAGCTGAGAACACGTCATGCACCTGCGAACCCAGTGTTCCAGGTCTGAGTCAATTCCTGGCCACCATACATGTGACCGGGCAATGGCCTTCATTAGCACGATGCCTGGGTGCTCATTGTGGAGTTCCCTGATGAATGCTTCCCTTCCTTTCTGGGGCATGACTACCCGGCTGCCCCATAGCAGGCAGTTGGCTTGGATGGAGAGCTCGTCCATCCGTCTTTGAAACGGCCTGACCTCCTCGGGACACGCTCCGTGTGCGGGCGCCCAATCCCCAGTCAGGACGCATTTCTTTATCAGGGATAGGAGGGGATCTCTGTTGGTCCAGATTTTGATCTGGCGGGCTGTGATGGGGGAGCCTGCTGTGTCAAAAGCCTTAACAGCCATGACCATCTCGGCGCTTTGCTCCGACGCCCCCTCGGTGGTGGCCAGTGGGAGGCTGCTGAGCGGTCAGCACAATTTTCGGTGCCTGGCCGGTGCCATAAGGTGTAGTCATACACAGCCAGCGTGAGGGCCCACCGCTGTATGCAAGCTGATGCATTGGCATTGATAGCCTTGCTGTCAGACAACAGTGATGTTAACGGTTTGTGGTCCGTTTCTAACTCGAACCTTCTGCCGAAAAGGTACTGGTGCATCTTTTTCACCCCGTAGACACATGCGAGTGCTTCCTTTTCAACCATCTCATATCCCCGTTCTGCCTGGGAGAGTGACCTGGAGGCATAAGCCACAGGTTGAAGTTGGCCCTCATCATTACTCTGCTGCAACACGCACCCAAACCCATAGGATGATGCATCACACGTTAAAACCAGTTTCTTACAGGGGTTGTACAAGGTCAACAGCTTGTTAGAACAAAGCAGATTCTGTGCCCAATTGAAAGCCCATTTTTGACAGTCCCCACAAAACTATTCACAACCCTTACGCAGGAGCACATGCAGCGGCTCCAACAATGTGCTTAAGTTCGGCAGAAAGTTCCCGAAGTAGTTCAATAGTCCCAAAAATGACCGCAACTCCGATGTGTTGCCGGGCCTGGGCGCACGACGGATCGCCTCGGTTTTGGATTCGGTGGGCGGGATCCCATGTGTGGCAACCCTCCTGGTCAAAAACTTGACCTCTGGGGCCAAAAACACACACTTGGACTTCTTTAGTTGCCGGCCAGCCGGTCCAGTCGGCGCAGCACCTCCTCCAGGTGTTCCTCGGTGTCTCGACCCATGATAAGGATGTCATCTTGGAATACGATTGTTCCAGGGATGGATTTAAGCAAGCTTTCCATGTTCCTCTGGAAGATAGCGGCTGCTGAACGAATGCCAAATGGAAACCTGTTGTAAATGAATAGCCCCTTGTGTGTAGTGATGATGGTCAGAAGCTTGGATTCTTCAGCCAGTTCCTGAGTCATGTAGGCTGAAGTGAGGTCCAACTTGGTGAACAGCTTGCCACCTGCCAGCGTGGCAAAAAGATCCTCCGCGGGTATTGGTCCTGTAGTGACACTCAGTTGATGTTGGCCTAGTAGTCACCACAAATCCTGACTGAGCCATCCGCTTTAAGGACAGGAACGATGGGGCTTGCCCAGTCACTGAATTGAACAGGCAAAATTATGCCCTCTCTTAGCAGCCTGTCCAACTCACTCTCAATTCTCTCATGCATCACATGCGGCACGGCTCTGGCTTTGTGGTGCACTGGTCTGGCGTCCGGGGTGATGCGTATCACTACTTTAGTGCCCTTAAAGGTCCCGACACCTGGTTGAAAAAGTGGTTCGTATTTCTGTAGGACCTGTGAGCATGAACTTCGCTCCACAGATGAAATGGCGTGCACATCCTCCCCCAATTTCTAGTTCATCTTGGTTAGCCAGCTCCTCCCCAAGAGCGCGGGACCATTCCCCGGGACAATCTAGAGTGGCAGCCGGTTCTCCGTTCCATTGTATGTGACCACCAAGTTTGCACTGCCTAGTACTGGGATGATCTCTCTGGTGTACGTCCATAGCTGCGTGTCAATGCGTTCCAGTCTGGGCCTGTTAGCTTTGAGTGGCCATAGTTTTTCAAATTGTTGGGCACTCATAAGTGACTGGCTGGCTCCTGTGTCCAGCTCCATGCGTACCGGGATGCAATTTAATAGAATTTATCATCATCATAGGTGGCGTTTTGGTGTACGAGCTGTGGACATCTGCCACATGAACCCGCTGGACTTCAGCGTCCATAGCTTTGCCCCAAGCATCACCCTGCCTTGCAGACCCCTCGTCTGGTTACTCTGCCTCGTAAACTAGCCTCGCTATGGGCTTTCTGCACATTCTGGCCAGATGTCCACTGAAGTTACAGTTTCTACAGATAAATTGTTGAAACCTAAGGTTCTCGCAGCATGTCTGCCACCACACCTTCAGCATGAGCTGAGATTGTTGTGAACAAAGGAACTGTTAACAGGCATTCCTCTCTGATTGTCTCTTTGATTACTCCTGAGCACTCTGTTGCTGAGTGTCAATGGTCCCATCCCGGGACGCATTGTCCCTTGTGATGGTGTGAATTGCCGATCCCCCTGCCATTGTCTCTGTTGCTGGCCCACTCTAGAGCCTGTTGCTGCCTGGGTGGTGTTGAATTGCCCTTGCTTGCCTGCGGGGTTCTGTGTCTCATTTACAACGTTAACTCCCTGGTCCATCGCCACGTTGGAACCAGGGCTGCGTGCATAAATTATCTTGGTCTCCTCTTCCCCTGCCATCAAGATCTCAGCTATCAGCGTTGCCCTTTCCAAAGTCAAGTCCTTGGTCTCAATAAGCTTCCTGAAAATCCTGGCATGACCAATGCCCTCAATGAAGAAATCCCTTATCATCTCCCCCTTGCAGGCATCTGTGAACTTAGAGGCTGGCCAAACGCCGAAGGTCCGCAACGAAGTCCGATATGCTTTGTCCCTCCCGACGCCGGTGTGTATAGAACTGGTGCCGGGCCATGTGTATACTGCTCGCCGGTTTGAGGTGCTCACCGATCAGAGTGCTGAGCTCTTCAAAGGACTTGTCTGCCGGCTTCTCGGGTGCAAGCAGGTCTTTCATCAACGCATACGTCTTGGATCCACAGCTAGTCAGTAGATGTGCCCTCCGTTTGCCAGCCGCTTCCTCTCCCAGCCAGTCCTTCGTGACAAAGCTCTGCTGGAGCCTCTCAATGAAATAGCCCCAGTCCTCACCAACACAGTACCGTTCTTCTGTGCTACCGGTGGCCATCCTCGTGGGTCGTTGATTCCTGTTTCTCGCCGCCAAATGTGGTATCCTTACACCTTACGATAGAATCACACGAGGCATGTACTGCAGACAAGGTCACAACATGACCTGAATCCTTATTCCCAGGACCAAGAAATGCTGACCCTGCGTGGGACCTCCCTTTAAAAACCTGGATGACCAGGTGAGGAGTGTCTCCCACAAGTTCATCCCCTGTGGTCATGGTGTGAATTACTCAGGTGTATACAGTGTACAGTGTTATTACACAAAGGTTATAGTTATGTGAAGGTTACAAACATGACAGAGTTCTTCAGTCACAGGGAGAAGGCAATTGAGGATTCTTGCGATGACTTTCCCTGTGACAGACAGCAGGGAAATTCCTCTGTAGTTACCGCAATCGGACTTGTTGCCTTTCTTGAAGATGGTCATGATTACCACGTCTCTGAGGTCCCCTGGCATGCTCTCCTCCTTCCAGATGAGAGAAATGAGATTGTGTATTCACGCCAAAAGTGCTTCTCCACCATGTTTTAGTGCTTCGGCAGAGATTTCATCTGCTCGTGAAGCCTTGTTGTTTTTCAATTGTCGGGTGGCCCTTTCTACCTCGTGCTGAGTTGGGGTTGTGCTGAGATGGTGGTGGGTAGCATGCTGTGGGATGGAGCTGAGGACACTCACGTTGAAGTCAGAGTCTCGGTTGAGGAGGTCTTCGAAGTGCTCTTTCCAACGGGCACTGACTGCCTCTCTGTCCTTGATAAGTACCTCTCCATTCTTTGCCAGCAGTGGAGTAGGGCCTTGGGTGCTTGGGGCCACTTGAGAGAGCCTCAATTTAACGTCTCATCCAAAAGACGGCACCTCCGACAGTGCAATTAACCCATGGCCCTAACTTTTCACAATTAATGAGGTGTTTAAGTTAATATTCTGCTTGATGGTGTAAATTCAGACATTTCTGACCTACTTTATAAAATGTAACAGTAGTCAAAGCGCCATAGAAATGTCAGTACAAAAGGTTGCTACTCTTTCCATCGTGTCTGTGCCTGTGCCAGTTTGAGCTATCTATTCTAATGTGATTTTCCTGCCTTATCCCCATACTCATAATATTTCTTAAATGTTGTTATTAGCTCAGCTTTGAAAGCTTCTTATCCTCCTTGTTACTCACACACCAACCAGTGGAAATAATCTTTCATACTCTTCCGCAATCCTTTTATAATTTTGAACAATTAGAATCAGACATTTACAACAGTGAAGTCGGCCATGATGTGTGTCCCAGCTAATTGTTAGAGGTATTAGGTCTCCACTTGACGTTCCTGCTTTGGTACGTACAACCTAGTTTATTCAAATCTTTTTCGTAGCAACATTTTCTTATCACTGAATCATGCCAGCAAATCTATACTGTGCCTTTTCCTTGGTTCTAATATATCTTCTTTAGTGACATGCAGGACGACATGCAGGCCGTGATCCTTGCCAATGGATCCATTACAGATCTAATCCACGTCCGGACCGGGGTCAAACAGGGTTGCATCATTGCCCCAATCCTCTTCTCAATCTTTCTCGCTGCTATGCTCCACCTCACAGTTGACAAGCTCCCCGCTGGAGTGAAACTAAACTACAGAACCAGTGGGAATCTGTTCAACCTTCGTCGTCTCCAGGCCAGGTCCAAGACCACCCCAACCTCTGTCATCGAGCTACAGTACGCGGACGATGCCTGCGTCTGCGCACATACAGAGGCTGAACTCCAGAACATAGTCAGCTTATTTACTGAGGCATACAAAAGCATAGGCCTTACGCTAAACATCTGTAAGACAAAGGTCCTCCACCAACCTGTCCTCGCCGCACAGCACTGCCCCCCCGCAATCATCAAGATCCATGGTGCAGCCCTGGATAATGTGGACTATTTCCCATACCTCAGGAGCCTCTTATCAACAAGAGCAGATATTGATGAGGAGATTCAACACCGCCTCCAGTGCGCCAGTGCAACCTTCGGCCGCCTGAGGAAAAGAGTGTTCGAAGACCAGGCTCTCAAATCTACCACCAAGCTCATGGTCTACAGGGCTGTAGTAATACCCGCCCTCCTGTATGGCTCAGAGACATGGACCCTGTACAGTAGACACCTCAAGTCGCTGGAGAAATAGCACCGACGATGTCTCCGCAAGATCCTACAAATCCCCTGGGAGGACAGACGCACCAACATTAGCATCCTCGACCAAGCCAACATCCCCAGCATTGAAGCACTGACTACACTTGATCAGCTCTGCTGGGTAGGCCACATTGTCCGCATGCCAGACACGAGACTCCCAAAGCAAGCGCTCTACTCGGAACTCCTTCACGGCAAACGAGCCAAAGGTGGGCAGCGGAAACGTTACAAGGACACCCTCAAAGCCTCCCTGATAAAGTGCAACATCTCCACTGACACCTGGGAATCCCTGGCCAAAGACCACCCTAAGTGGAGGAAGTGCATCCAGGAGGGCGCTGAGCACCTCGAGTCTCATCGCCGAGAGCATGCAGAAATCAAGCGCAGGCAGCAAAAAGAGCTTGCGGCAAATCTATACCACCCTCCCTTACCCTCAACGACTATCTCTCCCACCTGTGACAGGGACTGTGGCTCTCGTATTGGACTGTTCACCTAACGACTCATTCTAATAGTGGAAGCAAGACTTCCTCGATTCTGAGGGACTGCCTATGATGATGACTGTGCCTTTTCCATGGTTCTAATATATCTTCTTTAGTGATGTGCCCAAAATTGCATGTAATATTCCAGCTGCACCTAAGCAATAGCTTGTGCAAAGTCATCATAATTTCCTTGCTTTTGTACTCTGTGCTCTTTTATATAAAATCCAGAAAACCATTAGCTCTTTTTATATCCTCTACTGGGGAGTTATGTTAAACTGGAACCTGAAACCTACTTCAGACGTCCCTGAGTTGCATAAAAAATTTATTTTTTTTTTTAATTTCTGTTGCCTGTGGAACCTGTATATGATCACATTCTGAGAATGATTGCACAGACCCCACTGTGAGAAAATCATCAAGGCTTCCTCTGCTGATCTCTCAATGCTGGATGCTAGGGCCTAATAATGGCCCTGGTGTTGGAGTGTTCAAATTGGGTAAATGGTGGAAAGTATGGCAGCGGTCGTGTTTTCTACATCTCAATAAGATTTACAGGAGCCCGCCCACATAAGGCCAGGCTGGCTCTCTGGGATGCGGCTCCATTTGCCCCATTTGCCCTAGTGCGGCAGGATCAGAAAGCATAGGTCAACATCTCAAGATTGCAACTGAAAAAGCTTAAATATCACATCAATATCACACAACAGTCCCCTCAATTTGTATCACATTAAGGTCCGCACTGAGTTTTCCCTGCTGGCAGAGAGCATAGAATCATAGACTGATACAGCACAGAAGGAGGCCATTCAGCCATCGTGCCTATGATAGAGCAATCCAGTTAGTCCCACTCCCTTGCTGTTTCCCCATAGCCCTGCATATCCCTCCTCCCCGCCCCCCCCCCCCCAATTATGTTCACACCAGGGGCCATAAATTCTGCAGGAGTTCTCCCATAACTTTGGTAGGAGATCAGCGGAAGGCACAAAAGAAATGGCATCATCATTCGTTTCCACCATTCTGTTTCTCTGGGGATTTCGCCGGTTAGAACAGAAAACTAGGAGAACCCCTGTACCATTTCAGGGCCTTGGTGTTTCTGTAAACCCAATATGACTGCCCCTTTTTGATCGCATAGCCTACTCAGAAGTTGAACGATCGAATCACACAGCACAAATGAGGCCATTTGGACCAGTGTGTCTGTGATGGAGAGACCAAATTCAACGCCTTAACCATTGGGCTATGCAGCCATTGATTGCAACCTGTTCTCAGCCACTGCTGAAGTAGAAAAACATTTGTATAAAATAATTTGATGTAATTCATTTGCAAATTTTCAGCTCTAGTACAAACATGGCTTGAGATTAATATGGATTGAGATTCCCCCATGCACTATTTTAGCAGATTGGCTAATATGTGTCTGATAAATCATTTTGTTAATCAGAATGGCACACAGAGGTACATTGATCCTATGATTTTTTTTATTGGTCTATTTAGGCTGAATTAACAAATATCAACTATTAGTCTGATAAATGACTGAAAGATCATAAAAAGCTAAGAGCAAGAAAAAAAATAATTTAATCCTGTTTAAGTTCACTTACAGGACTAAGTTGAACATTTTTATAAGGATTTATTAGAAGAACAACAACTTGTATTTATAAAGCAACTTTAACATAGTAAAATGCCCAAAGGCGCTTCACAGGCGTGTTATAAGACAAAAAATTTGACAGCAAGCCATATAGGAGAAATTAAGCCAGATGACCAAAAGTTTGGTCAAAGAAGTAGATTTTAAGGCTGAACCTGACGATGCCTGGAGCTGAACCTGATGATGCCCGGGGCTGAACCTGACGATGCCCGGGGCTGAACCTGACGATGCCCGGGGCTGAACCTGACGATGCCCGGGGCTGAACCTGACGATGCCCGGGGCTGAACCTGACGATGCCCGGGGCTGAACCTGATGATGCCTGGAGCTGAACCTGACGATGCCCGGGGCTGAACCTGACGATGCCCGGGGCTGGATTAACAGCAGTGTAAAGTCAGCATAGGTGCCAAGTATTGACTTTTTGAGCAAATGCCAGTGTTTTCAATCCGTTTCTATGATCTGTACAGTGCTTCATATATTCACACATTTCTGGAATTCTAAGATCATCCCATTAACTTTACACTTGATTTCTTTCATTAGAAAATCAAGTGCCATGAAATGCGAATTCAGGACAGGTTACCCTAATTGCTTTTAGTTCCTTTGGTTCAAAAAGTAAGATCTTTTTGGTTATCATTAAAGACCTTTGAAATCACATTTTACCAATTTCCAGCAGTAAAAAAGTTATTTTTTTTACCATTTTTACCTATCTAAAGCCTGAATTCTTCTGCTCAAGATGTGTGCATGCATGCTGGTTCCGTAATTTCGTATGTTGTGTGATGCATCATCATAGGCAGTCCCTCGGGATCGAGGAAGACTTCTTCCACTCTTAGCATGAGTTCTTAGGTGGCTGTACAGTCCAATACGAGAACCACAGTTTCTGTCACATGTGGGACAGATAGTCGTTGAGGGAAAGGGTGGGCAGGGAGCCTGGTTTGCCGCACGCTTCTTCCGCTGCCTGCACTTGTTTTCTGCACGCTCTCGGCGACGATACTCGAGGAGCTCAGCGCCCTCCCGAATGCACTTCCTCCACTTAGGGCAGTCTATGGTCAAGTACTCCCAGGTGTCAGTGGGGATGTCACACTTTATCAGGGAGGCTTTGACGGTGTCTTTGTAACGTTTCCTCTGCCCGCCTTTGGCTCGTTTGCCGTGGATGAGTTCCGAGTCGAGCGCTTGCTTTGGAAGTCTCGTGTCTGGCATGTGAACTATGTGACCTGCCCAGTGGAGCTGATCAAGTGTGGTCAGTGCTTCAATGCTGGAGATGTTGGCCTGGACGACGATGCTAATGTTTGTGCGTCTGTCCTCCCAGGGGATTTACAGGATCTTGCGGAGACATCGTGTGATGCATGCAGGTAACGTCATCATCATCATCATCATCATAGGCAGTCCCTCGAAATCGAGGAAAACTTGCTTCCACTCTAAAATTGAGTTCTCGGGTGACTGTACAGTCCAATACGAGAATTGCAGTCTCTGTCACAGGTGGGGCAGCCAGTCATTTGAAGGAAAGGGTGGGTGGGGAGTCTGATTTGCCGCATGCTCCTTCCGCTGCCTGCGCTTGTTTACTGCACAGTACAGAGTTCATTGTATCATTTCATACACCACACTCTCGGCAACGAGACTCAGTGCCCTCCTGGATGCTCTTCCTCCACTTTGGCCAGGAATTCTCAGATGTCGATGGGGATGTTGCACTTTATCAAGGAGGCTTTGAGGGTGTCCTTGAAACGTTTCTGTTGTGTATGTATATACCCTGTACACTCAATGTAAAGTTACATAAGACCATTGAATGTATCTTCACACTTTATACAATATGCCTGTACCACCAGAAGGTGCAACTGGTGGAGACCTAGATGTCACCTGCACACTGCAGGTAACCAAGTACAAAAGGGAGCTCACCTTACTGTAACCTCATTCAGGAGCTGCAATAAATGGACTAAAGTCACAACAGTTCAAGTGCAATACCTTACCTCGTGGAGTCATTATTGGAGTGCTTACAGAGCTAACAATTGGCGACGAGAATACGAATTTCCATGCGAAAAATGGCTAACCTTGGCAACTTTCAACAATTCGCTGATGGGGAAGATCGGGATGCCTTTGTGGAAAGGCTAGAACACTACTTCATCGCGAATGACCGGGCTGGGAACACACTGACCTCACTAGCTGATAAGCGCTGAACTATCCTGCTCAGCAGTTGTGGGCCCACCGTTTATGGCCTTGTCAGGGACTTGCTAGCCTCAGAGAAGACAACAACCAAAACGTACGCAGAGCTCGTAACGTTGATACAGGAACAGCTCGAGCCGAAAGAACATAAGAACATAAGAATTAGGAACAGGAGTAGGCCATCTAGCCCCTCGAGCCTGCTCCGCCATTCAATAAGATCATGGCTGATCTGGCCGTGGACTCGGCTCCACTTACCCGCCCGCTCCCCGTAATCCTTAATTACCTTATTGGTTAAAAATCTATCTATCTGTGACTTGAATACATTCAATGAGCTAGCCTCAACTGCTTTCTTGGGCAGAGAATTCCACAGATTCACAATCCTCTGGGAGAAGAAATTCCTTCTCAACTCGGTTTTAAATTGGCTCCCCCGTATTTTGAGGCTGTGCCCCCTAGTTCTAGTCTCCCTGACCAGTGGAAACAACCTCTCTGCCTCTATCTTGTCTATCCCTTTCATTATTTTAAATGTTTCTATAATATCACCCCTCATCCTTCTGAACTCCAACGAGTAAAGACCCAGTCTACTCAATCTATCATCATAAGGTAACCCCCTCATCTCCAGAATCAGCCTAGTGAATCGTCTCTGTACCCCCTCCAAAGCCAGTATATCCTTCCTTAAGTAAGGTGACCAAAACTGCACGCAGTACTCCAGGTGCGGCCTTACCAATACCCTATACAGTTGCAGCAGGACCTCCCTGCTTTTGTACTCCATCCCTCTCACAATGAAGGCCAATATTCCATTCGCCTTCCTGATTACCTGCTGCACCTGCAAACCAACTTTTTGGGATTCATGCACAAGGACCCCCCAGGTCCCTCTGCACCTCAGCATGTTGTAATTTCTCCCCATTCAAATAATATTCCCTTTTACTGTTTTTTTTTCCCCAAGGTGGATGACCTCACACTTTCCGACATTGTATTCCATCTGCCAAATCTTAGCCCATTCGCTTAACCTATCCAAATCTCTTTGCAGCCTCTCTCTGTCCTCTACACAACCCGCTTTCCCACTAATCTTTATGTCATCTGCAAATTTTGTTACACGACACTCTGTCCCCTCTTCCAGGTCATCTATGTATATTGTAAACAGTTGTGGTCCCAGCACCGATCCCTGTGGCACACCACTAACCACCGATTTCCACCCCGAAAAGGATCCATTTATCCCGACTCTCTGCTTTCTGTTCGCCAGCCAATTGTCTATCCATGCTAATACATTTCCTCTGACTCCGCGTACCTCTATCTTCTGCAGTAACCTTTTGTGTGGCACCTTATCGAATGCCTTTTGAAAATCTAAATACACCACATCCATCGGTACACCTCTATCCACCATGCTCGTTTTATCCTCAAAGAGAGCATCCTCACAGCCAGATACCGATTCTACACACACCGGCGGCCCGAAGGCCAAGAAATCGCAAAACATGCTGCAGATCTGAGACGATTGGCTGCACCTTGTGATTTTGGAGACCACCTCACTGAAGCACTGAGGGACATTTTTGTTATTGGAATCAGCCACGAAGGCCTCCTCCACAGGCTGCTCTCTGCAGACACCACAGTCACCCTGCAGAAAGCAATTAACGTGAGCCAAGCATTCATGGCCTCGGCCTGTGATTCCAGAAGGATGATGACTCAACCCCAGGACTCTAACATGGCAAGTACAGTGAACCAACTGGCGCCTTTCAGAGGCAAAACTGCGACCCCGAGCCCCGCAACCCTGAGTCCGCCGCAGGGGACCAACTGGCCAGCCCCATGCTGGCCCTGTGGATGAAATCACAGAGCCCACCAGTGCAGATACCGAGACTATAATTGCGAAGGCTGTAACACTAAAGGCCATCTCCAGTGAATGTGCAAGAGAAATTTTACTCACCGAGTCGCTGAAGAGTTGGCCGATCACCCGGGCTCCAGCGCTGATGAAGACGAAGAGAGAGTCCAGGAGGCAGCTCAGCCCCAGGAAGAGGTGTACATTGTGTTTACCTGCTCCACCGAGAGTTCCCCGTTGACAATAGAAGTCGAAATCAACGGTGCTCCAGTCTCGATGGAGGTCGACACAGGGGCAAGCCAATCACTGATAAGCCAGGCTGCCTTTGAGAAACAATGGGACAATCCTATCAAACAACCCAAAATGCTACCGATCCAGGTGAAGCTGCTCACCTACACAAACTATACCATCCCAGTCGTTGGCAGCGTGGATGTCCAGGTGTCCCATGGCGGCGCGATGCACAAGTTACCTTTGTGGATCGTTGCTGATGATGGTCCAACGCTGCTAGGAAGAAGATGGATGAAACAAATCCAAATCTGTTGCAGCTGGGAAAGCCTCCAGGCCCTGGCGACCGACGTCCTATGCGGCCACAAATTTGGATTCATCGCAGCACCTGAAAATCCTCCCATCCAACTCGACTGCACTGCGACGACACAGACCGCACTACCCAATGGCGAGATGATCCAACCCGAATGACCAGACCTCACCTTCCGGCCGTGGCAGGCCTCCAAAGGAAGAAGATCAACGCAGAAGGTAAATTCCCGGCTTCAGTGGCAGAACCTGGGGAGAAAAGGATCACCGCAGCCTACCTCGTGGAGAGAAAGAAGATGGCGCCCGCACCACGAGGTGATGCGCCTGAAATCACGATGGCCATGACCAGACCACGAGGGGCAGTGTTGAGGGAGCAACACGTGATGCCGAGCAGCGAACTGGATTGGGGTAAAGATTGCAAGACCCTTTTAAAGGGGACCGGCAACCCAGAACAATTAAAAGGACAGCTCCACTTTTTGTGCAGCGATGCTGGTGATACTAATGTGAGAGATGTAATTAACAAATGCAAGTATCTAAATGCACCATTGAACAGCGATGCCGGCAGGATACATGGAAAAGATGTAATTGATGAATACAAGTATCTAAATGTAATATTGTACAACGATGCCGGTAATATACAGGGAAAAGATGTAATTGACAAATGTGAATTAGTACCTGAGTGCGATCGGAGCCAATGTATCATGAATGTAAACGATGGAATAATGTGCGATGCCGGGTTCAATAAGCACAGCGACAAAACCAAGGGCAACCTCCCATTTGAAGCACCCAGATCCAGCGGGCTACCCGATCATGTAGCCTGCGCCTCTGGGACCAATGTGATGCCCCAGGGAGTGTGGTCACACACATTAGGAGCATACCCACTGCAGGCCCAGCGATCAGCGGAGGGCACAGACACCACTACTGGCACCCTGCCCCAGATCTGCCCTACCTCTCTGGGCACCAGGGCCAGTACCGGAGCAAGAGGTCAGCATCCTTCAGCATTCCCGATGGGACCTGGGATGACCAGGCTCCCACGACTGCTGAAGGGCAGCAGGGAGACTTTGCAGCCCTCAAAGGAGGACAGGGAGGCCACACATTCCTGTGGCTCTGCCCACCACTAGACAACGGCAAAGGCCCTGAGACCCAGCCAGGGGAGCGATCCGAGCCCACCCAGCTGGCAGGGGGCGCAGTGCCGCCATCAAACAACCTGGACACAGTCCGGTTACTCTGGACCTGGCGTCCTCACCCACCTGCACCAGGGGCAAGACACTAATACCATGTATGTACCTTACCTGTCATATGTTCTCAATCTACTTCTGCAAGACCCAAAGAGTGATGTAACCAATCCTACCTTTTTTTTTTCCATTCTCTCTACATGTATATAAATACAGATGTCAAGCCACACACATGGTCTATATATGGGGGGGGGGGAAATTGGGGTATGTAGCCATGGACACACATGGATCACACCCACAACCCACTCAAACCCCCACTGCAACCTCCAACCATCTACTGCTGACCATTTCCCAATGTCATGGCAATAAGAACTTGGGGGTCTACAGGGAGAGAGCCATTCCCAAGCACAGACAAAGAGCAAGGGCTTTGGGCACTCAAGTCGAGGGCCAGAGCACCCAGTGCAAAGGCCAGTGGCACAAGACTTAGGGGGGAGTGATATTGTGTATGTATATACCCCTGTACACTCAATGTACAGTTACATAAGACCATTGAATGTGTCTTCACACTGTGTATAAAATATGCCTGTACCACCAGAGGGTGCAACTGGTGGAGACCTAGAGGTCACCTGCACACTGCAGGTAACCAAGTATAAAAGGGAGCTCACCTTACTGTATCCTCATTCAGGAGCTGCAATAAATGGACTAAGGTCACAACAGTTCAAGTGCAATATCTTACCTCGTGGAGTCATTACTAGAGTGCTTACAGACTTAACGGTTTCCTCTACCCACCTGCCGTGTGTTACATGTGCACCCCGAGATCAACTTTTGGTGCCAAACTCTAGAGGGAGTTGCCTTCTTAGTTCAGTGCTTGTGTTGTTGTTGCTGGTCATATGGCTAAAAGCGTGTTAAACAAGCTTCTCTCTTACTGCTTCGCGTGGGATAAAACTGCTGGGAGCAGAAGCAAAGTGTACCCTTGAGATCACCATTAGCTGAAGGGCCTCCAAAGAAAAAATTGTTCCGTGTATGGAATGGCAGATGATCAAAAAAGGAGAAAATACTTTAGTAACAGAAGCTTTGGGACCTTTTGGCAGGAGGGGGCTTTGCCTTGCGGCGGTCAAATGCAAAGGTTCATTTTGGGGCCCCTACCTTTTACTAGTATACTTAATAATACACATGTAAGATCATGGGAACATAGGAATTGCTAGATGAAAAGACCAAGGTCCATCTAGTTTGTCTTTTACCATCCTGGTAGTCACATGATGCAATGATAATTAAGTTGTTGATTAATCATAGCAATCAATCTTGGCAATTATGTCAACTTCGTCTGTGATGACCCCAGTCAGAATGAGCGGGTGCTCTGGTTTGCATCTCTGGCTGGCTTCCCACAGGTGCAGGGCATCACTACTGCACGCACGTAGCAATCCGCACGCCTTCTGATCAACCAGGCGTATTCGTAAACCGCAAGGGGTTCCATTCCGTCAATGTGCAGCTGGTGTGCAACGACAAGAAAAGGATTGTGCAGGTGTGTGCCAGATTCCCAGGGAGCTGCCATGATGCTTTCATCCTGCGGATGTTCAAACTCCCTGAACTCAATGGACGTGCCAGCAGGCTTAAGGGGTGGCTGCTAGGAGGCAAAGGATACCCCCTTCAAATTTGGCTGATGACACCTGTGAGAAACCCAACCAATAAAGCCCAAGAGTGGTACAACGAAAGCTATGTGACCAGCAAGTGGTCATTGAGCAAGGGATCGGCATGCTCAAGATGCGCTTCAGGTGCTTGGACAGATCTGGAGGCGTCCTTCAGTACTCACCAGCCAGGGTCTCCAGAATGATCGTGGTATACTACAGTCTGCACAACATTACGCAGTATTGGAGCTGGAGGAGGAACAAGGCGGTGAGCACACATGGTCTGTGGACGAATCCAATGAGGAGGAGGAGGAAGATGGTGGCCCAATGCAGTACCAGCCACTTAGTTGCTGCTCGGGATACCAGGGGGCCAAAATTCAGGGTCCGGATACAGCCCGTTACTGCCATTTTGCGGCGGAGTCAAGTGGCCGCCGCATTGCAGTCCATTGGCCGCCCCGACCCAAACTCAACTTGAGAAATTTTTGGCCTGTGCCCACTTCCGCCCTGCTGCTGCTGACCGCTGCAAGCACGTCATCAAAACGTGCACCGCCGCTGTCCCTCACCTCCACTGCAGTCCGTCCCAAATTTACTCTAAAAAAATCCACAAGCCGCTGCACGGTGCCCCCGATATCTTTTCCTGTCGGTGCACCTTGTCTGCTCTCGCTCTCTCTGCCCTGGCGGTGCGGCAGCCATTAAAGGCAAGGGCCAAATGCCGAGGCCGACATCTTATTTTCCATGTCAGCCGGATTATTGGCCACCTGGCTCCCCCGTTGGCCTGGCTGAAACCCTCCCTGGTGGTTCTGAATGGCGAATGCTCTCCCCTTTAAGTGAAGAGAGCGTGGTGATGCACACGCGTCGTGACGTCATCTCCGCTCCGCCACTGAGTGACGGCGGCGGAGACTCGGTCTCGCCCCAACTTCAGCCCCTCACCAGGAGTTACCACCTCACTTCTGCCCCCACTATGACCGACTTCTGGTCCAATGCGAAAAAAAGTTTAAAGTGGAGAAAATCGCTCGGAAGGCCGCCGCATCATAACCGCCGGTAAAAAAAAAGGTAAAAAATCATGGGTGTGCCAGCTTTCTGGCGTGCCTGAATTTCGGCCCCCCAGGGATTCCTAAAAGCTGCAAGGTTCAGTTAGTCATACCACTGGACTGAGTTAACCATCACATCCAATGGCCACTCTTTCCCCCACCCCACCACTCAATCCCACTGACACAAAGCAGTCCAGTAACCAACCATCCACTGATTGCACATCTCCCCATTGGTCCCTGTCAATTCATGTCTTCCCAGTCACCAACAAGCAACTGAAAAGATGAATTGCCAGCCAGCAACCAAGAATGGGCAACATGGGAAAGTGGTGCAAAGTAATACATTTTATGTGATTGTACTAAACAACGGAAACTTAACAACGTAACATTTTCACGCACACCCATGTGCATTCCTTTGTGCGATTACAAGGCTTTATTCTTTGTTTTCCTACCACTTCTGTGTAGTGCAACCCCTGTGGCTTCAGCAGAGGTTGAGGCAGGCTGCTCAGATCCCTGCTCTGACTGTTGTGATTCTATTGGCCAAGGACCTCTGGGTATTGGATCGCGTGAGGGCCCCGCCAAAGACTGCTCCATCTGTACCTGTGCAGGGGCGGACTCAGCCATCGGGACACAAGGCAGCATGTCAGATATTGGCTGAGGGGGGGAGGGGGGCAATGGGTGAGAAGTGAAAATCTTTTGAGTGGAATTCTCAATTCCATGTTCCCTTTCGCCATCATCTCTCTCATGGGCCAACCGCACTTCACTGCTACCATTCTGCTGGAGAACAGCTTGGTGAAGATCAGTGATGTGCTGTAAGGCTAAGGTGTCTGTCATCCTGTTTAAAACAGCAAATATGTTGGCATCCAGAGACTACCCGGCCGTGGTCAAAGTCTGCATGGACTCATTTGATTGCTGCAAATGGTGTTCCACAGTGTTGACTAATTTATCCACAGATGTAGAATACTCTGCGACATCAACCCACTCATGCTTGAGCTGGACTGCTCCATTCTTTTTGCAATCATGAACAGTGTGTATGAAAGGCCTGCCAGTACGTTACAGATTTGCTGCTTCCCCTCAATGATTATTCTCTTCATCAATGGCTCCTGGGGTACAGCATCTGATTGGACAGATGGAGATGTGAGGAAGTGTAGAGAAAGAGAGTGATGCATAAGTGGGTGTGAGGAGTGATGTGATGGAGTCGGCTTGACAATGCAGTGTGCGGGGGTGGGGTGATGCGCACAACAGGATGTAGGATAATGTGCAACTGTGCTCGCCTTTCCTGACCTGTTTAGATCATTAAAGCGCTTCCTGCACCGAATTTTGGAACATGGCACAATGCTCCTGCTGCTGACCACGTCCAGCCATGCCGTCTTTGTTGCAGCAGCAGGTTTCGTCCTCCTGTTGCTGGGGAAGAGCATCTCTCTGCGTCTCCTCACTGCCCCCAGCAGTTCAGCAAGCGATGCATTGTTAAGTCGAGACACAGCCTCAGAAGCTAAAAGTTCTTCTGGGTTTCCGACCCGATATCGCATGTCCCTTACGCCCCCCCCCCTCCCCCGACAACCCCACTCCAAAGGCACCCCAGAGATATTTTCAGGGCCAATGCTTCCACAGATTATGAAAAGGTATGTTTGCAATAGGTAATATAAAATAGTTGCCAAAATCAGGGGTTTGCTCTTCCCACTGCACAGGTGTCCTTTCACTGGGTCCACTCTGAGCCCTTGGCTGGGTGTGTGATGAGAATGCTGAACGGTGGAGGGAAGCTACTGCTTATATATAGGCTTGGGTCCATCTTCAGCCACCGACACCAAGAGTCTGTAGATCGGACTTGATTTACCTGTAGGTTACAGATTTAAGAGGTTCTTACAAATTCAGATGTTGAAAATTCTACAATTGGACACCTACGGTTTGGAAGGCTTTTAAAACATCTGTTTTTAAATGTGTAATTTGATGTAATGCAGGTAAATGGAGTCAGAGCTACAGCAACATAGTTGACCTTCGAGCTAAATTTTAGCAATTTTAAAAATGTTATATTCAACTCTTGTTTCTATCACTAGAATACCAAAATTAATTTAATAAATGGAAGAACTTCATAAATGAAGGTTTTACTGTAAAATTCGCTTAGCTATCCCTGCATATGAAATTAATCTGGAATCATTACTGATGCATATGAAATGCCAGGCACATGCCCCAAAGTTATTTTTAATTTGTGCACTCTATTAAATTTGTTGTGTGCAAAGTAGCTGCTTAAATTGTGGTCAAAACCTCCTCCACTTTTGTCTGGAGGTTGACAGTGATTTAAACTACAACTTTTTATGGCTGGCATTTAATCTATAGCATAAATCACTCTGAAAGCCAATTATTCCTCAGTTGTCATTTCTGGAAGCCAAGGTTACAAAAGCCTTAAAATGGTACAACGTGAAGAGCCAAATACAATTTTTTTTTGCTAATGTGATGACATGCATTACATTTTATTAGTTCCGTGACTGGTGCGTAGGCTGTGGAAGAAGCAAATAATATTTTATACAGTCATTCCCATATTTCACATTGCTTTGCAGTTAGTCTTCTTAAAGCTTGAAAAATGTTCTGGCCCAGATTTTACGGTCAACGGCGAACGAATGACGCTCACTGTTCATTAAGCTTACGGCTGCCCACAGACTTTTCGTGGGCTTCTGCACGGCCACTTACGGTAATTAGAAATCTATTTCAGCACAGCGCACTCTACAGGACATCTGTGGCTGAGGGAGCAGGCAAAGCAACAGATTGCCTTTTCAACCAATCAGATTGAAGAATCCTCATTGAGACACGGAGGGAGTTAAATTAGATAAGGCCCGAAAACGGGCGCGGGGATCGCGATGTGAAAACTGTCCGCGACTGTTGAAAGCAGTGTAGGTAGCACTCAAAATTCATGCAGCCTGTTCATTACCATGATTGTAGTGCTGTGATCAGCGCTAAACACACTGCTGGTTGGCTTAGCACTCAACAGGGGGACCAATATCATGGGAAGTCTGCTTTCTATTTAGAAGTTTCCTGCAGGATGAAAACCTGTCTGCACTTCATAAAGGAGAGGTGCTTTGTGAGAGAAGTACCTCATTTTGACGAGAGCTGGAAGCTAGCAATGTCTCAGCAGGGTAGAGAAAGGGTACTTTGGTTCTCCGATGCACCACTGGAGGCCTTAGTGTTGGGAGTCCATAGGAGGAGACCACAGGGGACCAGGAAGCCTTCAAGATACACTGTTCGAAGGCAATGGGAGGAAAGAAAGAAAGAATTGAATTTTTATAGCGCCTTTCATGACCAATGTATGTCTCAAAGCGCTTTACAGTCAATGAAGTACACTTGGAGTGTAGTCACGGTTGTAATGTGGGAAATGCAGCAGCCAATTTGCACACAGCAAGCTCCCACAAACGGCAATTTGATAATGACCAGATAAACTTTTTTTGTTAGGTTGATTAAGGAATAAATATTGGCCAGGACACCGGGGATAACTCCCCTGCTCTTCTTTGAAATAGTGCCATGGGATCTTTTACGTCTACCTGAGCGGGCAGGCGGGGTCTCGGTTTAACATCTCATCCAAAAGACGGCATCTCTGACAGTGCACTGGAGTGTCAGCCAAGAATTATGTGCTCAAATCCCTGGACTTGAATCCACAACCTTCTGTCACCGAGGTGAGGGTGCTACCCACTGAGCCACAGCTAGGAGCACTAGAATAGGCAAAGGAATACAAAAGACAGACACGAAGGGAATGCACAACGGTGATTGGTTGGCTTTGTAATGTAATATTGTAATTAATCATTTATTATTTATGTTTGGAATGTTTGATTTCTGCCAGTTTTCATTTCAGCATTGTGGACAAGAGTGTGCTGTGATGTTCCATGACAGAGGGAAGGTAAGGTGGAGAAGTGTTGAACAACGGGGATCTTGGGTTTCATCCAGGGGAACCGGAGTTTGATGCGCTCATGGACAGCCTGTTTGAGACGGGGATTTGCATGCTGCCTCCTCCTCTTCCTCCTCCTCTTCCTCTTCCTCCTTCTCCGAATGTGGTCATGGAACCCATGGTGATGAGGGCTGCCCTCTTGATGGCCAAATTGTGGAGGATGCAGCAGATGACACGATAGGCGGCATTGTAGGAAGTGTTGATGAAAGCATAAAAGTACAAAGAAATATTGATAGATTAAGTGAATCAGCAAAAATTTGGCAAATGGATTTCAATGTAGACAAATGTGAGGTCATCCACTAAAAAGGACAGAACAGGGTACTTTCTAAATAGTAAAGAGCTAAAAACAGTGGAAGTCCAAAGAGACTTAGGGGTCAGGTACATAGATCATTCAAATGTCATGAACAGGTACAGAAAATGATCAATATAGCTAATGGAATGTTAGCCTTTATATCTCGAGAACTAGAATACAAGGAGGTAGAAGTTATGCTGCAGCTATACAAAGCCCTGGTTAGACTACACCTGGAGTAATGTGAGCAGTTCTGGGCACCACACCTTAGGAAGGATATTTTGGCCTTGGAGGGAGTGCAGTGTAGGTTTGCCAGAATGATACCCGGACTTCAAGGGTTAATTTACGAGGAGAGATTACACTAATTAGGGCTGTGTTCCATGGAATTCAGATGGTTAAGGGGTGATCTGATCATCATGATGTGCTGGCCGTGATCATACACCAACTGCACATTAAGTGAATGGTAGCCTTTGCGGTTATGATACATCTCAGCATTGATATGCGGCTCCTGCAAAGCCATGTGTGTGCAGTCTATGGCATTTTGTATCATGGGGAAACCCGATATCCTGGCAAACCCACGTGCATACTCCTCCTGCTTCTCTCTGTTTAGAGAGAAGACAGTAAAGTCCGTTCTCCAAGATTACAGAGCCTCTGTGACATCTCGGATGCAGCGATGGTATATTGGCCTTCATAGCTAGAGGATTTGATTATAGGAGCAGGGAGGTCTTGCTGCAGCTGTACAGGGCCTTGGTGAGGCCTCACCTGGAATATTGTGTTCAGTTTTGGTCTCCTAATCTGAGGAAGGATGTTCTTGCTATTGAGGGAGTGCAGCAAAGGTTCATCAGACTGGTGCCCGGGATGGTAGGACGGCATATGAGGAGAGACTGGATCGACAGGACTTGTATTCACTGGAGTTTAGAAGGATAAGAGGGGATCTCATAGAAACATATAAAATTTTGATGGGACTGGACAGGTTAAATGCAGGAAGAATGTTCCCGATGTTGGGGGAGTCCAGAACCAGGGGTCACAGTCTAAGGATAAGGAGTAAACCATTTAGGTCCGAGATGAGGAGAAACTTCTTCACTCAGAGTTGTTAACCTGTGGAATTCTCTTCTGCAGAGAGTTGTTGAGGCCAGTAGTTAGATATATTCAAGAGGGAGTTGGATATGGCCCTTACGGCTAAAGGGATCAAGGGGTATGGAGAGAAAGCAGGAAAGGGGTACTGAGGTGAATGATCAGCCATGATCTTATTGAATGATGGTGCAGGCTCGAGGGGCCGAATGGCCTAATCCTGCACCTACTTTCTATGTATCTATGTTTCTGTAACGAACTGCGAGAAGTTTGCTGTCGCCTGTTCCAGCCTGGAAGGATCTGCTGGCGAAAAAAATTCAGGGTCATGCTCACATTGAAGGCCACTGGCAGAGCCGTCATTGCCCTGCTCTGAGGCTGTAGGCCTGGTTCCAAGAAGTAGCAGATTTCTGTGACCATCTCCTTGGTGAAGCGAAGCCACCAAATACACTGCTCTTAGATTACGTACTGGTTGGAGAAGTGCTCCCCAAAGACCCTAGGTGGGCAAAGCTTCCTACTGAGAGCCCACCTCCCCCTCCTCCCTCTGTGAACACCTTGTCTTTGCTGCCCCTGCCCCACCTCCCTGTCATGCTGCAGCGTGAGCGGGACTGCAAGCAGAGCTCGCATGACTGAGAATAAGTGATATAGTCAAAGGCCTTCCAGTTGCAGCCAACACTTTTCCAACATCCAGCAGCACTCCCTGCACACATTAACAATGTTATAAATGTCTTCCAGCAAGTCAGTATTGATATAAACTCGACAAAGAGCCAGTACATGAGAAATAATCAACTTGCCTGCAAGTTGGATGTATCCCTTTTGTGCTTGTGGGGGGATCCCTCAGCTGTGCATGTTTAGGAGAGTACATTGTTTGGAACCGCGACATCCAAAATGGCAGGTCATGCTTCAAATCAGCGTTACACACACACTGATGTCACGTTCTGCCCACTCTGAAAACTGCCAGTGCACTCTCCTTCAGCCAACACTACTACCTTCAGCAAGATGATGACCTGAATTGGGCTGGAGTGATGCAGCCACCAATTTTTTCTTGAAACCAGCCTTAACTGTCAGCGCCATGGTGCTGAATTTCGCAGCCGCAGAGTCTAAATGAGGAAGTATAAACTAGAATATTTAATTTAATGTAAAATCATGTGCAGAAAACAAAATAAAGAGAGGGAAAGAAAGTTAGAATCATAGAAATTTACAGCACGGAAAGAGAAAAATTCGGCCCATTGCGTCTGGGTCGGCCGACAGAGCCATCCAGCCTAATCCAACTTTCCAGCTCTTGTTCCATAGCCTTGTAGGTTACAGCACTTCAAGTGCACATCCAATTACTTTTTAATGTGGTGAGGATTTCTGCCCCTACCACCATTTCAGCAGAGGGTTCAAGATCCCCATCACCCTCTGGGTGAAAACATTTCCCCTTTAAACCTACTTCTAATTACTTTAAATCAATGCCGCCTGGTTGTTGACCATTCTGCTAAGGGAAATAGGTCCTTCCAATCCACTCTATCTAGGGCCCTCATAATTTTATAGGATTAAGGGTGAGAGCGATAAAAGAGATAGACAGAAAATGTAAAAAAATATAGAGATTTTTTTTTAAATCTCAAAATCTGAAGGAATGAAACTCCACGCCCAGCATGTTAAAAAATCATTTACACTTGAATGGATACATCCTAAACTTTTCTGGCATGTTTAGTGGGTATCTAGTAACATAGAAACATAGAAAATCGGTGCAGGAGTAGGCCAATCGGCCCTTCGAGCTGATTCAATATGATCATGGTTGATCATGCAACTTCAGTTGACGGCACAAATCATTACAAATGGGTATGATTTGGTGGCCATTACAGAAACGTGGTTGCAGGGGGGCCAAGACTGGGAATTAAACATACAGGGGTATCTGACGATTCGGAAAGATAGACAAGAAGGGAAAGGAGGTGGGGTAGCTCTGTTAATAAAGGATGATATCAGGGCAGTTGTGAGAGATGATTTTGGCTCCAATGAACAAAATGTTGAATCATTGTGGGTGGAGATTAGAGATAGTAAGGGGAAAAAGTCACTGGTGGGTGTAGTTTATAGGCCCCCAAATAATAACTTCATGGTGAGGAGGGCAATAATCAAGGGAATAATGGAGGCATGTGAAAAAGGAACGGCAGTAATCATGGGGGATTTTAACCTACATATCGATTGGTCAAATCAAATCGCACGGGGTAGCCTTGAGGAGGAATTCATAGAATGCATACATGATTGTTTCTTAGAACAGTATGTTATAGAACCTACAAGGGAGCAAGCTATCTTAGATCTGGTCCTGTGTAATGAGACAGGAAAAATAAACGATCTCCTCGTAAAAGATCCTCTCGGAATGAGTGATCACAGTGTGGTTGAATTTGTAAATCAGATTGAGGATGAGGAAGTCGTGTCTCAAACGAGCGTACTATGCTTAAACAAAGGGGACTACAGTGGGATGAGGGCAGAGTTGGCTAAAGTAGACTGGAAAACGGTGGCACAATTGAGGAACAGTGGAGGACTTTTAAGGAGCTCTTTCATAGTGCTCAACAAAAATATATTCCAAGAAGGGCGGTAAGAGAAGCGATAACCAGCCATGGATAACCAAGGAAATAAAGGAGAGTATCAAATTAAAAACCAATGCGTATAAGGTGGCCAAGGTTAGTGGGAAAATAGAAGATTGGGAAAATTTTAAACGACAGCAAAGAATGACTAAGAAAGCAATAAAGAAAGGAAAGATAGATTACGAAGGTAAACTTGCGCAAAACATAAAAACGGATAGTAAAAGCTTTTACAGATATATAAAACGGAAAAGAGTGACTAAAGTAAATGTTGGTCCCTTAGAAGATAAGAAGGGGGATTTAATAATGGGAAATGTGGAAATGGCTGAGACCTTAAATAATTATTTTGCTTCGGTCTTCACAGTGGAAGACACAAAAACCATGCCAAAAATTGCTGGTCACAGGAATGTGGGAAAGGAGGACCTTGAGACAATCACTATCACTAGGGGGGTAGTGCTGGACAGGCTAATGGGACTCAAGGTAGACAAGTCCCCTGGTCCTGATGAAATGCATCTCAGGGTATTAAAAGAGATGGCGGAAGTTATAGCAGATGCATTCGTTATAATCTACCAAACTTCTCTGGACTGTGGGGAGGTACCAGCGGATTGGAAAGCAGCTAATGTAACGCCTCTGTTTAAAAAGGGGGGCAGACAAAAGGCAGGTAACTATAGGCCGGTTAGTTTAACATCTGTAGTGGGGAAAATGCTTGAAACTATCATTAAGGAAGAAATAGCGGGACATCTAGATAGGAATAGTGCAATCAAGCAGACGCAGCATGGATTCATGAAGGGGAAATCATGTTTAACTAATTTACTGGAATTCTTTGAGGATATAACGAGCATGGTGGATAGAGGTGTACCGATGGATGTGGTGTATTTAGATTTCCAAAAATCATTCGATAAAGTGCCACACAAAAGGTTACTGCAGAAGATAAGGGTACGCGGAGTCAGAGAAAATGTATTAGCATGGATAGAGAATTGGCTGGCGAACAGAAAGCAGAGAGTCGGGATAAATCGGTCCTTTTCAGGTTGGAAATCGGTGGTTAGTGGTGTGCCACAGGGATCGGTGCTGGGACCACAACTGTTTACAATATACATAGATGACCTGGAAAAGGGGACAGAGTGTAGTGTAACAAAATTTGCAGATGACACAAAGATTAGTGGGAAAGCGAGTTGTGTAGAGGACACAGAAAGGCTGCAAAGAGATTTAGATAGGTTAAGCGAATGGGCTAAGGTTTGGCAGATGGAATACAATGTCGGAAAGTGTGAGGTCATCCACCTTGGGGAAGAAAAACAGTAAAAGAGAATATTATTTGAATGGGGAGAAATTACAACATGCTACGGTGCAGAGGGACCTGGGGGTCCTTGTGCATGAAACTCTTTTTGAGTTTACCTGAAAAAAAACATAAACATTAAACCATGCCACCCGCCCTGGATGACACAGCAGACATTTTCAAGGCCCTTTTTTTTCTTTTTTTTTTGTGGTTTTTTTTTTGTGTTTTTCTTTTTTTTTGGTTTTTTTTGGGGCGCTAAAATCAAATTTTTTCCAGTGCCCCCTATAAAAGGGGAGGGGGACACTAAAAGCACCGGCAATTAAAACAAATTAAACTTTAAAACGTAAAATCAAATTAAAATTTGGTTGCCGGGCGTGATGATGCACTCCAGTCTCCTTGTGCATGAATCCCAAAAAGTTAGTTTGCAGGTGCAGCAGGTAATCAGGAAGGCGAATGGAATGTTGGCCTTCATTGCGAGAGGGATGGAGTACAAAAGCAGGGAGGTCCTTCTGCAACTGTATAGGGTATTGGTGAGGCCGCACCTGGAGTACTGCGTGCAGTTTTGGTCACCTTAAGGAAGGATATACTAGCTTTGGAGGATGTACAGAAACGATTCACGAGGCTGATTCCGGAGATGAGAGGGTTACCTTATGATGATAGATTGAGTAGACTGGGTCTTTACTCGTTGGTGTTCAGAAGGATGAGGGGTGATCTTATAGAAACATTTAAAATAATGAAAGGGATAGACAAGATAGAGGCAGAGAGGTTGTTTCCACTGGTTGGGGAGACTAGAACTAGGGGGCACAGCCTCAAAATACGGGAGAGCCAATTTAAAACCGAGTTGAGAAGGAATTTCTTCTCTCAGAGGGTTGTGAATCTGTGGAATTCTCTGCCCAAGGAAGCAGTTGAGGCTAGCTCATTGAATGTATTCAAGTCACAGAGAGATAGATTTCTAACCAATAAGGGAATTAAGGGTTACGGGGAGCGGGCGGGTAAGTGGAGCTGAGTCCACGGCCAAATCAGCCATGATCTTGTTGAATGGCGGAGCAGGCTCGAGGGGCTAGATGGCCTACTCCTGTTCCTAATTCTTATGTTCTTATGTTCAGTACCCCATTCCTGCTTTCTCTCCATACCCCTTGATCCCTTTAGCCGTAAGGGCCACACCTAACTCCCTTTTGAACATATCTAATGAACTGGCCTGAACAACTTTCTGTGGTCGAGAATTCCACAGGGTTCACAATTCTGAGTGAAGAAGTTTCTCCTCATCTCGGTCCTAATGGCTTACCCCTTACCCATACACTGTGACCGCTGGTTCTGGACTTCCCCAACATCGGGATCATTCTTCCTGCATCTAACCTGTCTAAACCCATCAGAATTTTATATGTTTCTATGAGATCCCCTCTCATTCTTCTAAATTCCAGTGAATATAAGCCTAGTCGATCCAATCTTTCTTCATATGTTAGTCCTGCCATCCTGGGAATCAGTCTGGTGAACCTTTGCTGCACTCCCTCAATAGCAAGAATGTCCTCCCTCAGATTAGGAGACCAAAACTGCACACAATATTCAAGGTGTGGCCTCACCAATGCCCTGTACAACTGCAATAAG
Source organism: Pristiophorus japonicus (assembly GCF_044704955.1). Classification (NCBI taxonomy): domain Eukaryota; kingdom Metazoa; phylum Chordata; class Chondrichthyes; family Pristiophoridae; genus Pristiophorus; species Pristiophorus japonicus. The sequence continues at coordinate 265,258,658 of NC_091980.1, forward strand.
ACCTCCCTGCTCCTATACTCAAATCCCAACGCTATGAAGGCCACCATGCCATTTGCTTTCTTTACTGTCTGCTGTACCTGTATGCCAACCTTCAATGACTGATGTACCATGACACCCAGATCTCATTGCACCTCCCCTTTTACTAATCTGTCACAATTCAGATAATAATCTGCCTTCCTGTTTTTGCCACCAAAGTGGATAAACTCACACTTATCCACATTATACTCCATCTGCCATGCATTTGCCCATTTCACCTAACTAATCCAAGTCCCCCTGCAGCCTCTTAGCATCCTCCTCGCAGTTCGCACTGCCACCAAGCTTAGTGTCATCTGCAAACTTGGAGATATTACATTCAATTCCTTTGTCTAAATCATTAATGTATATTGTAAATAGCTGGGGTCCTAGCATCGAACCCTGCAGCACCCAATAGTCACTGCCTGCCATTCTGAAAAGGACCCGTTTATTCCCAAACTTTGCTTCCTGTCTGCCAACCAGTTCTCTATCCATGTCAATACATCAACCCCAATACCATGTGCTTTAATTTTGCATACCAATCTCTTGTGTGGGAGCTTGTCAAAAGCCTTTTGAAAGCCCAAATACACCACATCCACTGGTTCTCCCTTATCCACTCTAGTAGTTGCATCCTCAAAAATTCGAGAAGATTTGTTAAGCATGATTTCCCTTTCATAAATCCATGCTGACTTGGACTGATCCTGTCACTGCTTTTCAAATGCGCTGTTATTACATCTTTAATAATTGATTCCAGCATTTTCCCCACCACCGATGTCAGGCTAACTGGTCTATAATTCCCTGTTTTCTCTTTCCCTCCTTTTTTAAAAAGTGGGGTTACATTAACTACCCTCCAATCTATAGGAACTGAACCAGAGTCCATGGAATGTTGATAAATGACCACCAATGCATTTACTATTTCTAGGGCCACTTCCTTAAGTACTCTGGGATGCAGACTATCAGGCCCTGGGGATTTATTGGCCTTCAGTCCCTTCAATTTCCCTAACACCATTTCCTGACTAATAAGGATTTCCCTCAGTTCTCCCTTCTCGCTAGATCCTTGGTCCCCCAGTATTTTCGGGACGTTATTCGTGTCTTCCTTAGTGAAGACCAAACCAAAGTATTTGTTCAATTGGTCTGCCACTTCCTTGTTCGCCATTATGAATTCCCCTGATTCTGACTGCAAGGGACCTACATTAGTCTTCACTAACCTTTTTCTTTTCACATATCTATAGAAGCTTTTGCAGTCAGTTTTTATGTGCCCTGCAAACTTACTCTCATACTCGATTTTCCCCCTCCTAATTAAACCCTTTGTCCTCCTCTGCTGAATTCTAAATTTCTCCCAGCCCTCAGGTTTGCTGCTTTTTCTTGCCAATTTATATGCCTCTTCCTTGGATTTAACACTTTTCCTAATTTCCCTTATTAGCCACCTTCCCTTTTTTATTCTTACGCCACACAGGGATGTACAATTGTTGTCGTTCATCCATGTGATATTTAAATGTCTGCCATTGCCTATCCACTGTCAACCCTTTAAATATCATTTTCCAGTCTATCCTAGCCAATTCATGTCTCATACCGTCGAAGTTTCCTTTCTTTAAGTTCAGGATCCTAGTTTCTGAATTAACTGTGTCACTCTCCATCTTAATGAAGAATTCTACCATATTATGGTCACTCTTCCCCAAGGGGCCCCGCACGACCAGATTGCTAATTAATCCTTTCTCGTTACACAACACCCAGTCTAGGATGGCCTGCTCTCTAGTTGGTTCCTCAACATATTGGTCTAGAAAAGTATCCCTTGTACACTCCAGGAAATCCTCCTCCACAGTATTGCTACCAGTTTAGTTAGCCCAATCAATATGTAGATTAAAGTCACCCATGATAACTGCTGTACCCTTATTGCACGCGTCCCTAATTTCCTGTTTGATGCCATCCCTAACCTTCCTACTACTGTTTGATGGTCTGTACACAGCTCCCATTTAACGCTTTCTGCCCTTTGGTGTTTCGCAGCTCTACCCATATAGATTCCACATCATCCACGCTAATGTTCTTCCTTACTATTGCGTTAATCTCCTCTTTAAACAGTAACGCTACCCCACCTCCTTTTCCTTCCTGTCTGTCCTTCCTGAATATTGAATACTCCTGGATGTTGAGTTCCCAGCCTTGGTTACCCTGGAGCCATGTCTCCGTAATCCCAATGACATCATATCCATTAACAGCCATCTGTGCAGTCAATTCATCTACCTTATTACAAATCAGCCATGATCGTTTTGAATGGCGGAGCAGGCTCGAGGATCTAGATGGCCTACTCTTGTTCCTAATTCTTATGTTCTTATGTTCATATGAATGCTCCTCGCATTGAGACTCAGAGCCTTCAGGCTTGTTTCTTTAACACTCTTTGTACTTTTAGAATTATGTTGTAATGTGGTCCTTTTTGATTTTTGCCCTTGATTTCTCTGCCCTCCGCTCTTGCTTTTCTCCTTCCTACCTTTTGCTTCTGACCCCTTTTTACTTCCCCCTGCCTCCCTGCATAGATTCCCATCCCTCTGCATTTTAGTTTAAACCCTCCCCAACAGCACTAGCAAACATTCCACCCAGGACATCGGTTCCGGACCTGCCCAGGTGCAGACCGTTCGGTTTGTACTGGTCCCACTTCCCCCCAGAACCAGTTCTAATGTCCCAGGAATTTGAATCCCTCCCTCTTGTACCATTCCTCAAGCCACATATTCATCTGAGTTATCCTGCAATTCCTACTCTGACTAGCACGTGGCACTGGTAGCAATCCTGAGATTACTACCTTTGAGGTCCTACTTTTTCATTTAACTTAGGTAGGTAAATACCGCAACTTCACGCACTGCATGCGTTCCAATGCCGAGTCTCTCAGTGAGGTATCAGTGTAGCAAAGCTTCTGGAGGAGTCAGGCAACTCAGACAGCAACTTCCAGATTTCCACTTTAATTGAGCATGTGTGGACTCTGGAAGTTGTTGTCCAATTTTCAGGTGGGGGCCTCAGTTTAATTCAGCGGTCAAGCTGCGAGCGCTAAACAGGGTCCGCGGTGGTTGAGCCAATTTTGCAAGGCCTTGTTTCTTCGTGGAGCCAGCCGGCATGTTGGGCCTGTTGTGATGAGGGAGGGGTGTGGGGTTGAGTAATTATCCTAGGGTGAGGGATGCGAATGGGCCGGCAGTAGGCCAGAGGATTTCTGTGGGACCAGGAGCATGAATTATTCTCCTAAATAGCCTATACCTTTTCCTAAATGGCCTATAGCAATCCCTTTAAGTACCACAGGTTAGGCTGCTGAAGATATGGTACAACTGGGCCTTGTATGCATGGTGTACGCTCGGCCCAAAATATATATATATATATATATATATATATTTAAAAACTGTCATAGAATCCAGATTTCATATTTAAACAGACTCTTGCTTGTTTTGGGTGGATGTGATGGGCACCCATTTAAAGATTATCAAAGGGCTGTTCAAGGAGCCTATATGATTTTACCTTGCTGGGCATCCGTTTTTCAGGGCTGCAAGCAGTTGAAAATCGCTCCCATTGTGAAATCTGCCCATCAGGACAACAAAAAACAAAGCACTCAAATCCTCTTTTAGAAAAAACAATTTACATGCATGTAGACCAGATTGTATGCATATTTACAGTCATTGTGCATTCTGCTCATTAGAGTCATTCAGTCAAAAACCAAGGCGATAACATCCTCCTACAATCTGTCATTATAACTGAGGAAGTTGTTTAAAAAGGTGTTTGCTGTTGCCAACACTTAGAACATTACACGCTACAATAATAACATATCATTGGATTCTTTTTCGAACCTTGGATAAATAAAGCAAATATGTTTGCAATGGATTTGCTTCAAGCAGCATCTGAACAAAGAACTTATTTTTAGTTTAATTTCCATTGTAGATTCATGTTGAACAAAGACAACTTCAGGCAAATACTTTAACTGAACCTGCTAATAAGAACTGTGTATATTTTCATCATTGGTCCAAAATCGGGGCACCGGGCACCACACGCTGCATGCGCCACATGAGGCCAGGGGCCAGACCACAGCAAGTTGGTCCAAAGGCCTCATTTTCTTCTTATGGGCGAGCTGTGGGCGCCAGTCATGGGTCCAGAGGTAGCTCACCCAAACTGGAGGGCGGGGGTGGGGGCAGCAAGATCGATCTGCTCAGACACCGGCTGAGCTCATTCATGGAGGTCAAGGTGGGAGGGAAGAGGGCAGGGAATCGGGAAGGGGGCAGGGATGCCTCGAGGCTCATCGCCGAGTGCATGCAGAAGACAAGCGCAGGCAGCGGAAAGAACGTGCGGCAAACCTGTCCCACCCTCCCTTACCCTCAACAACTGTCTGTCCCACCTGTGGCAGGGACTGTGGCTCTCTTATTGGACTGTGGAAGTCACAAAAAATGTGGAAATGGCTGAGACCTTAAATAATTATTTTGCTTCGGTCTTCACAGTGGAAGACACAAAAAACATGCCAAAAATTGCTGGTCACAGGAATGTGGGAAGGGAGGACCTTGAGACAATCACGATCACCAGGGGGGTAGTGCTGGACAGGCTAATGGGACTCAAGGTAGACAAGTCCCCTGGTCCGGATGAAATGCATCTCAGGGTATTAAAAGAGATGGCGGAAGTTATAGCAGATGCATTCGTTATAATCTACCAAAATTCTCTGGACTCTGGGGAGGTACCAGCGGATTGGAAAGCAGCTAATGTAACACCTCTGTTTAAAAAAGGGGACAGACAAAAGGCAGGTAACTATAGGCCAGTTAGTTTAACATCTGTAGTGGGGAAAATGCTTGAAACTATCATTAAGGAAGAAATAGCGGGCCATCTAGATAGGAATAGTGCAATCAAGTAGACGCAACATGGATTCATGAAGGGGAAATCATGTTTAACGAATTTACTGGAATTCTTTGAGGATATAACGAGCATGGTGGATAGAGGTGTACCGATGGATGTGGTGTATTTAGATTTCCAAAAGGCATTCGATAAGGTGCCACACAAAAGGTTACTGCAGAAGATAAAGGTATGCGGAGTCAGAGGAAATGTATTAGCATGGATCGAGAATTGGCTGGCTAACAAAAAGCAGAGAGTCGTGATAAATGGGTCCTTTTCGGGTTGGAAATCGGTGGTTAGTGGTGTGTCACAGGGATCGGTGCTGGGACCACAACTGTTTACAATATACATAGATGACCTGGAAGAGGGGACATAGTGTAGTGTAACAAAATTTGCAGATGACACAAAGGTTAGTGGGAAAGCGAGTTGTGTAGAGGACACAGAAAGGCTGCAAAGAGATTTCGATAGGTTAAGCGAATGGGCTAAGGTTTGGCAGATGGAATACAATGTCGGAAAGTGTGAGGTCATCCACCTTGGGAAGAAAAACAGTAAAAGGGAATATTATTTCAATGAGGAGAAATTACAACATGCTGCGGTGCAGAGGGACCTGGGGGTCCTTGTGCATGAAACTCTTTTTGGAGTTTATCTGAAAACATAAAACATTAATCCGTGCCACCCGACCTGGATGACACACCAGACATTTACAAGGCCCTTTTTTTCCTTTTTTGTGGTTTTTCTTTTGTGTTTTTCTTTTTTTGGGTTTTTCTTTGGGCACTAAAATCACATTTTTTTTTTCTCCAGTGCCCCCTATAAAAGGGGAGGGGGACACTAAAAGCACCGGCAATTAAAACAAATTAAACTTTAAAACGTAAAATCAAATTAAAATTTGGTTGCCGGGCGTGATGATGCACTCCAGTCCCTCTGGTGCCCACCTCTCGCGGAAGGCCGCGAGCGTACCGGTGGATCCCAAAAAGTTAGTTTGCAGGTGCTGCAGGTAATCAGGAAGACGAATGGAATGTTGGCCTTCATTGCGAGAGGGATGGAGTACAAAAGCAGGGAGGTCCTGCTGCAACTGTATTGGGTATTGGTGAGGCTGTACCTGGAGTACTGCGTGCAGTTTTGGTCACCTTACTTAAGGAAGGATATACTAGCTTTGGAGGGGGTACAGAGACGATTCACTAGGCTGATTCCGGAGATGAGGGGTTACCTTATGATGATAGATTGAGTAGACTGGGTCTTTACTCGTAGGAGTTCAGAAGGATGAGGGGTGATCTTTTAGAAACATTTAAAATAATGAAAGGGATAGACAAGATAGACTAGAACTAGGGGGCACAGCCTCAAAATACGGGGGAGTCAAATTTAAAACCGAGTTGAGAAGGAATTTCTTCTCCCAGAGGGTTGTGAATCTGTGGAATTCTCTGCCCAAGGAAGCAGTTGAGGCTAGCTCATTGAATGTATTCAAGCCACAGATTGATAGATTTTTAACCAATAAGGGAATTAAGGGTTACGGGGAGCGGGTGGGTAAGTGGAGCTGAGTCCACGGCCAGATCAGCCATGATCTTGTTGAATGGCGGAGCAGGCTCGAGGGGCTAGCTGGCTTACTCCTGTTCTAATTCTTATGTTCTTATGTTCTTATGTTCTGTTCAGCCATCTGAGGACTCATTCTAAGAGTGGAAGCAAGTCTTCCTCGATTCCGATGGACTGCCTATGATGATGATGATTCTGATACTGCACTTTTATCAGTTGTAGCTGTTCAGCAGTGCGTGAGCCAATCAGTGGTGCACTTTGGCCCTCAATGATCACAAAGGTCACAATGTACTTTTGCTTGTTCTTTGTATTTTCTAGTGGCAGATTACAAGTCCCTAGCACTGGAATGGTTGCGTAGTTGTCATCTAGTGACAGTATTGTCTTAGATTCTTTTATCTTTAAGCCTTTTGGTCAGTATCCAAGAGGTAGCACATTGCATGTGGCCCCACAACCTATTTGCAATTTTAACATTTGACCTTTAATCTTGTTCGGAAACTTTCTGTCAGCTTTGTCCTTGATTGTGCGATTAACCTTACCAAGCATCTTTACAGTCATGACTTTAAAATCAGAATCATAACTCTTTTCATATAGTGCATGAACTTTTGGCTTGCCCTCATATTTAGGGTTATGTGTAAACTTCTCCCTCAATCTACTCTGCTTTCACTTTTGAGAAAAGTGATTTTGTTTGCCACAACTTGTGCAGGTCTTCCCATATGCTGAGCATTTAGTTTTTGACAGCTCTTTTTTTTTTGCCACAATATCTAAAATTGTTTGTGAACTCTTTGTCTGTGAACTCTTTCTTTGTGGGTTGGGGTTTCTGTCTGACAGCTTTGACAGCTTCAGAATCTTAGTGAGCTTGATGGATTTCATTTGTGCAACTGTGGCCTCTGTAGCTTTGCAGAGCATCACACATTTATCAAGTGTTCGGCTTGATTCTTGCAGCAGCCTCTTACGCAGTGTTCTCAGATATTCCGCAGACTATGCGCTCTCTGATTAAATCATCCCTCAAATTACCAAAATCACATGATGATGCTAGCTTTCTCACTTTCACAAGATATCTGTCAAACTGCCCGTCCCCTTGTACACAGCTGTTAAACTGGTACTGTTCATAGATGATGTTGGTTTTACCTTTACCGTGCTCTTCCCAGAGCTTCAAAATAATCTCAATTTCAAGCTAGTCTTCCTCTGATTTGTAGGGAAGATTATTGTGGATATTTAGGGCATCGCTGCCAATGGCAGTGATATACGTTGCAACCCTAACTCTGTTTTTTCCACAATATTCATGATAATTCCACAGCTGTCCCACAGCTGTTTACATTTTTTCCAGTTGGCTTTCAAATCGCTGGTCACCTGCAATGGAGGTGGGAGAGGAATGTGCGCAGGAGTTGGCACCGTGGTGGTCATGATAGCTCGCTACAGTTTAGGACTTTGTGTTTGTCACATATATGTATACAGTTCAAATACCCAGAGGACTAGAACAAATCTAATAGTAAAATATTGTGGCAATGTAATTGTAGAAATACTTTTTCAATCGCGGCTGTACAATAACTTATGCCACTTTAAGTTTACTTTACCTATGCTTCTAGATTATTTTACAAGCTCCATACTGTGCTGCTTAACGTCACTTTCGATCAGCTCGAAAAAGTCTTACCAATCTTATATTTTGGTCATGGATGCATTCGACGAAAAATCAGAAGTCTGCGCTTCTTTCACCATGCATTTTATAGTCTCTTCAACATTCTTAGTTCAACTTAACTATTTATTTGGGAGATCTCAGACAGCCATGTGGAGCTTGAAGATGGCATTCCTTCACAGATCCTATCTCTCAATAAAGCTCCCTGTAGCTCCTTGCTGGAGAGTGCTATACATTATCTCGTTACAGGTGGGCTGCATTAGAGGAAGTAGCAAGCGGCAGCCCGGCCCGGCCCGGAAATCGGCACGGTCCCGGCCTGCAAGACCATCAGCAGGCCGGGGCCATCGGAGGGAGCAGCGTGCGGCGGCATACCACTGCAGGAGGGCTGCGAAGCAGATTGCAGTGTGGGCAGGCACAGCAGGAGGGGCGAAGGAGCGGAAAGAGTTTGTAGTTGGAAGTGACCGGGGCCCAACAGAGGCATAAGTCTGGGGCCCGGAAGAGTTGAGGGCCCAGGGGCAGCACGGGCCAGCCCACACTGCAATATGTGTGCGTGCTTGGTCTGTGCAGCAGAGCTGGTCTCCAGTCGTCCTGGTTAACCCTTGCCACTGGACCAAGACCTAGCTCTGTCAAGCCTGTGTGATGGCTGGTGTGCAACAGCCACCACACCTTAAAAAAATCCAAGCACAGGCGTCTTCCACCCTCCAAGATGTAGTTCGGGATCTGGAATATTAGATTCTTCATTGAACTACCTGTGAACTCATTCCTTTATGGCATGGAAGCAAGTCATCCTCGCTTCGAGGGTCTGCCAATGATGATGATAACAGGTGGGACTGCACTCGCCTGGTTCCTTTCTTATCTATCTAATCATAGCCAGAAAATCACCTGCAATGATTTCTCTTCCCACTCTCGCATCATTACCTCTGGTGTCCCCCAAGGATTTATCCCTGGCCCCCTCCTATTTCTCATCTATGTGCTGCCCCTTGGCGAGATCATCTGAAAACATGGTGTCAGTTTCCACATGTACGCTGCGACACCCAGCTATACCTCATCACCACTTCTCTTGAACCCTCCATGGTGTTTAAATTGTCAGACTGCTTGTCCAACATCCAGTATTGGATGAACAGAAATTTTCTCCAATTAAATAATGGGAAGACCAAAATCATTGACTTTGGTCCCCGCCACCACTGTGTTCCCTAACCAATGAGTCCATCCCCCTCCCTAACATCTGTCTGAGGCTGAATAAGACTTCCTATGGACTCCCCATAAGCATGAATGGGGATCACATAAAAAAAATACATTTAGCAAAACAAATAAAAAACACATTACATATTTAAAATTAATTAAAGTGACATTTAATGAAATATTTATTAAAAAAATGTAAAATTTTGAAAAATAAATTTACATGTTTTAACAGTAAAAAATAAACTTTCCTTATTGCACAGGGTTTTTAATGTATAAATGATTGCTAAAATTTTACCAAGTGCAAGAATTTTACAGGCATTCGCTGGGCAGCCCAACTCTCTGCCCACGATGCCCTTTTCCCAGACATTCATGCGATCTGTCAAGAGAATTCCTAAATTTGCGTGACCCCTACGGGCGTGTGCACATCTCGTACTCGCCCGCAAGGACTGCAAATTAAAGCCCAATAGGTTCCTGGAAAATAGTCAACATGGCTGAACATGACATTTTAACATGTTCGCAAATATACTTATGATGGAGTTGTCTTTAAATCAATAGATATTTTTTACAAAAGCACATGCAGTGCATTTTATAACGGAGGCATGCACTAATTTCAATATTATAAATTCTGCACTTTAAATAAACAATTTACAATAGACAAAGATACAGCTAAACATACAACTCAGTAATTGTGAGTAAGAGGGCAAATTCTGTTATGTTAGAAATTTTCGTTTTGGGGATTTCACTCCATTTAAGGTGCCACAGGTGTTATAATGCACTGTAACTGCTGTTGTTGACCAGGATATTTTGAAAGTGATTATTAATTTTCGACGTACTAACACGCACACTTTTATTTCCTGAACATCCAGAAGACTAGGGCCAAAATTGCCCCTTTTTCTAGCCCCGTTAGTGGCTCTGTTTTGGGTGCCGGGCTGGTGGCCCGGTTGATCGTGACCTGCTGGCCCAGTGTCTGGCCACTCAAGGGCCTGCAGCGTGCTTCGCTTCCTTTGAGGGGTATACGGCCCAATTTCACGTCAGGGCGGGACTTCTGGGCTGGGCGATAAAAGTCCCGGCCCCGGAAGGTTATCGCCCCCAATTGGGGCGAGGGACAATTTTGCTCCTGTATATTTTGAAGCTTCTCTACCTAAAGGGATATCTAAGCTTTTAATTTATATTATCGGCCATTGCACAAAATGTATTTGTTCTGAAGAAATGTTTGCACAGTACAGTATTTTGTGGAAGTGAGAAAGACTTTAAGAGCTGGCTGTATGCTGGGGCATGCACTTTCCCTTCAGGTTCTATCATTAATAATTCAACAGCACAGTAACTAACAATCTAGCACTCAGGAGTATTGATGTTCCATTCTGTATGCAGAACGTTCCTTCAGAGGAATAATTAGATGTATTACTAAGTAAACCTTGTTTATTGGTGGGAGAGAGGAAACGAAAGCGAGTAAACAATTTACAATAGGCAAGGGTGCAGTTCTACATACAATTCAGCAATATAGCATTTCACGATTTGCACAGCAGCCACATACACGTTCATTTTCACATCTATTTACAATGTCTATATTAGTTTGGGGATTCAATAAAATAAATAAGATAGCAGAGGTAGACAGCACGATTCACTGAATGGAGTCGCTTCATGCATATCCCTTAAATAATCAATCTAATTTGAGAGCTGGCTAAAAGCAAAGTCCTGACTACATGAAATAGTGGCAATGCAAAGCAAGCCAACCAACGTCTGAAATAGAAAAATGTAAAAACAAATATTTTGAGTGTAACCCTTTATCTAAACTAAGCAGCAGTCTATCCGTGCATTATTAGCATTTTCTGATTTCATTTCTAATATGAGCACATTGTGTACATAAGGAATACAGCCATTAAAAGGGGTCAGAGTCCATTAAACTCCCAGGTTTTGCTCAGAAACAAAAAGTTTCAGTCAGCAGAGAAAGTGCTGAACATGATCCTTTTCGCCTGGGTTAGTTTTAAAGGGATAAAAATGATTTTTTTTTTTACTTAGAACAGCTATTAATATTCCAGTACCAGAAGCAATATTTGACAGGGGTTTATATCAGCAGATTAAAATCTATGCAGGATTTTCCCCAAATTACAAAATAAATTGTGCTAATACAACAAATGACATATTTTTCTCCTTGGCAATAATTTTATAAATAGTGTTATAGAAAGAACTTGCATTTATATAGCATCTTTCATGACCTCAGGTTTTCCCAAAGTGCTTTACAGCCAATTAAGTACTTTTGAATGTAATCACTATTATAATGTAGGAAACATGGCAGCCAATTTTGCAAAGCAAACTCCCACAAACAGCAATGTGATAATGACCAGATAATGCCAATGTTTTAGTATGTTGATTGAGGGATAAATATTGGCCCACAACATCAGAGAAAACTCCTCTACTTTTCTTCAAAGTAGTGCCATGGGATCTTTTACGTCCACCCGAGAAGGCAGACACGGCCTCGCTTTAAAGTCTCATCTGAAAGATGAGGAAGCTCCAACAGTGCAGCACTGCACTGGTGAGTCAGCCTACAATTTTGTGCTCAAGTCCCTGGAGTGGGACTTGAACCCACAATCTTCTGACACAGTGGCAAACTGCTACCCACTGAGCTACAACAGGATGAAACATACCTGAAATATATTATGGACAAAACATTCTCTAACTACACACAGCAAGAGCAAATTAATCAGAATGGGGGGAATTTTAACCTTCCCCCGTGACGGATGGGAGGGGGTCGGTTAAATCATCAAATTCGCGAAACCCGACCTCAACGCGCCGTGCACAGCACCTGTTTCCGTTTTGACCGGCAGATATCGGTTCGTCCGAGCAACCCGCTCTGGAGAGACAGATCTGTAATTATAATATTTAAATGAGGCTCCATTCCTCAAGGGAGTCAAGGGTTATGCGGAGCGGGCAGGGAAGTAGAGTGAGGCCAAGATCAGATCAGCCATGATCTTATCGAATGGAGGAGCAGGCTCGAGGGGCCAAATGGCCTACTCCTGCTCCTATTTCTTATGTTCCTGATACTTTGGCAGTGATTGGAAATTAATGCCTCGTGCACGGGTAACACCTTCTGCCTTGGTGGCCCGAGCCATCCCGCCCAACCTCCGATCTTTTCTGTTTGCCGAGGACCTTCCCCAATGGTCCCTGGCTGCGGCCTTCCACCTCAGGCTTCTATGCCCGGCAGCCAGCCGGCTTGTGAACTGCTGCCAGGAGGGAAACGTAGTCAAAAAAATTCTAATAAGGTCCAGCTGTTAAATTCGGCAGGACTTCCACGTCCTGGGATTTTTGGACATTCACCCTCCCCCACACACAAACACTCCCCTGCTCCCTCCCTGTAAATATCAGGCCGATGTATCTGTAGCGATGCTCATTTTAGCATTTCTGATGAGCTGATTCACCAGATGAAAAGTGTGCATACTCGAATGTTTTACTGATATAAATATAAGGTAAACAAAGTGCTCATAGGAAATCAGGTAAATATCTGTAGCCTTCACATGACCCCACTAATAGCCCTCAGCTCTCCCCTGCTACCACTACACAGCTAATCTCCTCACTAACGCTGCACAACTGAATCCCTTGTTCCTACACATGTCATCTCTCCAAGCCAGCTGGCAGCTAAATCTAACACACTGGCTGCCAACTCAACTCACTAAGCCAGCCGTCATATTAACCCTTCATAAGGCCCTTTAGCTGAACTCGCATGCCGGCTTATTCATTTGTAGATTCCTGTCTATCATATATTTTGTAACTGACACTTATCCCAATTTATGGTTATCCATTCCATTCAAGAATGGTTGATTTCTCAGTTGCCCATTTGTGGACAAGTTAGCTCTTTCTATTATGGAAGGTAGTAACTTTTCTTTCTAAATGTTATTAGTAGAAATACAAGAATGACAGAATCTATGAAAGGCTCATACACATTACACCTAGCTGTTACACCTGGCTTGTCAGCCATAACCTTGTTCAATTCAATATGCAGCCTATCACCGTGTTATCACGGAGGGACGACACGTCAGACTGGAGAAAGATTGGGGAGTACAGAAGGTGAGGAAAGGTAAATATAGTTAGTTACTGGGAGTTCAGTTGACAACTGTCAAACCACAACAGTGTTGTGCTGAAACTGACTGAAGTTACACATCCATTACCACATTAATGTCTACCCTCAGAACATTGGATGGGGAGGATCGCACCGTCATAATGGAGTCCATCTTATTTTCAGTATATTGGAATTAATGGAAGAAAAATTGGACAGGCTTTGTTACAGACATGTGATCCTCCCTGCACTTTGCCAAGGTGATACGTTATACCCAGGTGTTAGATAAAAATCTACCCCTTTATGAAAGTAAAATTGGTAAACATTGTGCCCTTATATTGATAAGCGCTCCACAATAGGCATCCAGGGCTTGTGCTTGAAACAGGCGTTTGGCCCTTTGCCCATGTAAAATCCGACTGCGCCTGAAGGTGGTAACAGTAAACACCTTTCTAAATGACATCCCCCTCAGCGCTTGAAGGCCAAATATTTTTAAAGGGATTGATGGAGGCAGTTTTGAATTATTTTGCCAGTCAGGAGGTGGAGGGGTACTCCTGCCAGCTGCTGCCGGCTTTTGCTCAACCTCAGCGGGCGGTCTTTGGCCAGGGACTCTCAGGTGTTGGTGGTGATGTTGCACTTTATCAAGGAGGCTTTAAAGGTGTCCTTGTAACGTTTCCTCTGTCCACCTTTGGCTCGTTTGCCATGAAGGAGTTCTGAGTAGAGCGCTTGCAGACAATGTGGCCTGCCCAGTGGAGCTGATCAAGTGTGGTCAGTACTTCAATGCTGGGGATGTTGGCCTGAACGAGGACACTGATGTTGATGCGTCTGTCCTCCCAGGGGATTTGTAGGATCTTGCGGAGGCATCGTTGGTGGTATTTCTCCAGGCGTCTACTGTACATGGTCTATGTCTCTGAGCCATACAGGAGGGCAGGTATTACTACAGCCCTGTACACCATGAGCTTGGTGGTAGATTTGAGGATCTGGTCTTCGAACACTCTTTTCCTCAGGTGGCCGAAGGCTGTGCTGGCGCACTGGAGGTGGTGTTGAATCTCCTCATCAATGTCTGCTTTTGTTGATAAAAGGCTCCCGAGTTATGGGAAATAGTTCACGTTGTCCAGGGCCGCGCCGTGGATCTTGATGACTGGATGTCAGTGCTGTGTGGCGAGGACAGGCTGGTGGAGGACCTTGGTCTTACGGATGTTTAGCGTAAGGCCCATGCTTTTGTACGCCTCAGTAAATACATTGACAATATCCTGGAGTTCAGCCTCTGAACGTGCGCCGACGCAGGCATTGTCCGCGTACTGTAGCTCGACGACAGAGGTTGGGGTGGTCTTGGACCTGGCCTGGAGGCGGTGGAGGTTGAACAGTTTCCCACTGTTTCTGTAGTTTAGTTCCACTCCAGTGGGGAACTTGTTGACTGTGAGGTGGAGCATGGCAGCGAGGAAAATTGAGAAGAGGATTGGGGCGATGACACGGTGGTAAATGAACCACGCGAATCGCAAATTACGAACAAGGCAAACATCTCGCTAGCGTCAAAAACTGATGTCAACAATCAGTTCTGGATGTGTTTACGGGACTTGGACACGTGCCAGGGACAGTTCATCATGAACTTAATGAATCAGCGACATCAGCTGTAATGCCACCCAGATGGGTGGCAATAGCGACCAAACAAACACTAAAAGAGGAACTCAATCGTTTGGAAAATCAACAAATCATCACGAAAGTTGTTGAACTGACCGACTAGGTATCCAGTCTAGTGACTGTACAAAAACCAAATGGAAAGATACGAGTGTGTATTGACCCTCAACATCTGAACAATGCCATGAAACATGGACACTGTCCACTTCCTGTGATCGATGACATCTTGCCACAGATGTCAAATGTAAAGATCTTCACTAAAGCAGACTGCAAGGAGGGTTTCTTACAATGTGAACTAGACACAGAGTCCTCCTACCTCACGACCTTCCAGAGTTCATGGGGACAATATCAATATAATAGAATGCCATTTGGTATCAGTCCTGCCCCGGAAATCTTCGAGCTAGACCAGAACGTCGAGGATCTAGATGGATAAGATTGCAGACGATATCTTAATCACTAGACATGGTGATAAACTTAAAGAGGCCAATCACGATCATGACGCAAACTTACGCAAATTCATGTAGAGATGCAGAGAGCGAAACATCAAACTAAACTTTTATAAGTTCAAATACAGGAGCTCTCAAGTGAAATACATGGGACATATACTGTCTAGTGATGAACTCAAAACCGACCCAAGCAAAGTGGTCACAATCAATGAAATGCAGAAACCACAGGATGTTGCTGGTGTACAATGATTTGTTGGCATGACAAAGAACCTCGCAAAATTCTTGCCAGATCTTTCAGACCTCAGCGAGCCTCTGCAAAGGCTTACTCATGAAGACACAGTCTGGAAATGAATTGAAGAACAAGGCAAAGCATTTGAACCTATCAAACAATGCGTGGCAGATTCTCCGGTGCTCAGGTACTTTGACCACAAGGGTCTTGGGTTCGTCCTTCTGCAACGGGAACAACCAATTGCAAACGCGAGCCGAGCGCTCACTCCAGCAGAAATGCGATACTCTCAAATCGAAAAGGAGCTGCTTGATCAAGCCTTCGAAATAGAACTAAACCATCAATATGTATATGGTCGCAAGATTGTGCTATGGACAGACCATAAGTCTTTGGTTGCTATACGACGCAAGCCGTTATCTGCAATACCCAAGCGACTACTATGTCTGCTCATTCAGCTCAACCAATATGATGTCGAAATAAAGTATCAACCAGGAAAAGAAATGTACCTAGCAGACACCCTCTCGCACGCATACCTCAAAAATGTGAAGAGATCACCGACAGAAATTGCAGTGGAATGCATCCACATGGTGGACTTTCTCCCACTCCCCAAACAAGGACTGACTACCATACAACACGCAACTGCAAGCGACTCCACACTACAACTGGTCATACAACAAATCACAATGGGATGGCCAGAAACGACACATGAATGCCCGCCTGAAATGCATGCATGCTTCAAAGTTCGTGACGAACTCACAACACAGGATGGCATAGTCTTCAAAGGCTATCGTGTCATACCAAAATCCCTGAGATTCAACATTCATCAGCGACTTCATGCTGCTCACACTGGCATGGAGTGCACTCTTCGACATGCCAGAGAATCCATTTACTGGCCAGGATTGAACAGTGATATATATGTTTCAAAGCGTGAAACATGTAACGGCTATCAATCGAGCCAACCAAAACAACCATTGATAAGTCACGACCTCCCTCAGAGACCGTGGGAAAAGATTGGAGTTCACACTCGATGGCAAAGATTACTTTTGCACAGTGGACTACCACTTGGACTATTTCGAGATAGACAATCTGCATGAAAAGAAAGATACCACTGTCATCATCAAACTCCTCAAGAAACACTTCTCTAACCATGGTATTCCAGACAAGGTTCAATCCGACAATGGACCTCTCTTCAACTCAACAGTTCACAAACTTTGCCACAGAATATGGATTTGATCACGCAAAAATCTCACGAGAATATCCACAAAGCAACGGAAAGGTTGAGAACGCGGTTAAGCTCGCAAAGCGCTTAATCAAGAAGACTGTGATGACTTCCACATGAACCTTCTCATCTGGCAAAACACACCAACTGAAGGCCTTGATAGTTCGCCAGCACAACGCTTACTCAGTCACCGCTCAAAGACAAACAACCCAATCGCAAACGAACTACTCAATCCAAGAATCATGCATGATGACATCGTCAACAAAGAAAGGAACCATGCCAAACAAGCACACTACTACAACAGAGATGCTGCAGCACTTCCTACATTGCAGGAAGGAGAAACAGTGAGACTCAAACAAACAAGAGACAGCAAAGTGTGGCAAAAAACTCAGGTTCAGAAACAAGTCGGCATTCAATCATATCGGGTCATTACAGAAGATGGCCGTGGGTATCCACGAAGTAGGAAACATCTGAGAAAGAGCGCTGAGACATTTATTGAAACTCTAGAGATCTCAGTGACACCCACAGACAATCCACTGCCAACACAGCCAACTAACACGTGAAACAGCACTTCAACAACTATGCGTGAAAACGGACATGCTGCCTGATATTTCCCCTCAGAGCACTGATAAAGGGACTAAAGCGATCAGTGCACGGAACACCACTGAAACAACCAGTTTGAGGTGAAGCAACAGAATCCGCACAACACCAAAATATCTGGAACACTATGTACAGAAATAAGAAATCATAGACAATGGACACTTGGATAAAGAATTAATAAGACAAGAGTTTTGTTGTTAAGCTTGTGGTTGTTTAATACATGTATTCATAAAAAGTTATCTACCCGTTTATGTTGAAGCTGACTTTAATTCATATTTGTTTCTTTTGAAAAGAAAGGTGTTACGGGATAATGTATAGCGCCCTCTAGCTAGGAGGTATCGATATACTGTATTGTGCCCTCTAGTTAGGAGGTATAGGTAGCTGTATTGAGAGAGAGGGTCTGTGAAGGAATGCCATCTTAAAGCTCCACATGGTTGTCTGAGATCTCCCAAATAAATAGAGCTAAGTTGAACTAAGAGTGTTCAAGAGACTATAAAATGCATCACCCAGCTGGACAATGGTGGAGAGGCATTGGAGGAGGATGGAGTGGTCAATCATGTCAAAGGCTGCAGACAGGTCGAGAAGGATGAGGAGAGATAGTTTACCTTTGTCACAGTCACAAAAGATGATGTTTATGATTTTGATGAGAGCCATTTCGGTACTGTGGCTGGGCCGGAAACCAGATTGAAGGGATTCAAACATGGAGTTCTGGGACGGATGAGCACAGATTTGAGAGGCGACAATACGTTCAAGGACTTTGGAGAGGAAAGGGAGGTTAGAGATGGGGCGATTGCTGGAAAGCACAGTGGGGTCGCGGGTTGGTCTTTTGAGGAGAGGGGTGATGACGGCATATTTGAAGGAGAGGGGGACAGTATCTGAGGAGAGAGAACCGTTAACAATGTCAGCTAACATGGGAGCCGGAAAAGGAAGTTGGGTGGGCATAGGGTCAAGGGAGCAGGAAGTGGGTCTCATGGACAAGATGAGCTTGGAGATGTCAAAAGGGGAGATCAGAGAGAAACTGGAGAAAAATGCAAGTTCAGGGTTAGGGCAGGGGGGCACCTTAGAGAACATTAGGACCGGTGGGCTAGGGGAAGGAAGGGAAGTGGCAGAGGCAGCTGATCGGATGGTCATAATCTTTGAGACAAAGAAAGAAGGTGTCATGTTATCATTCTCTTCCCATACATTTTTTGTCTATTTAGTATGTAAATCTTGTCAAAAATGGTATTCAAAAATTCTTTACGTTCGACATTTCATATTTGATATATATCTTTATACACACATAGGCACACACAAGTCCAAATATTCAAAAACTCCAAATGTATTCAGAATGTCTGATACCAGTGGGTTTTTTTCAGTTCGATTCAAACTAAAAACATAAATAATAAACTTTCACTTAATAAAAGGTAAAAGGGTTGAGTTATCCTTTAAACATGTATCTCTGTACTTCAGTAAAATAACAATTTCCACTTGTATAGCTTTTTTCATGTAACATTTCGGAGCACTTAACAGGCTAAATGCAGTGGGATCCGGTGGTTAACGTTAATGGTGCTTCTATGTAGCACATGGCTTTTAATACATGAATAGTCTCTCTGAACACTTTGTTCATCTTCACATGTCAAATTATATATCTCAGCACGATTTGAAAGCAACCTTGTAAGAAATGTTCAGGAACTCACGGCAGCAGGTACAAAATAAAAATCTATAGGGAAAAGGATGGATTTAAAAATGATTTGACTAGAATATAAAAAGTATATTTAATTGAGCAAAGCATTATTGAAAAATGTTGAAGGCATGAAAAAGGTCCTGGTAGCATAATACATTTGTCCACATGGTTGTGAGGCATAGCACAGAACAGAAGGGGCAGAGTCCAAGGGAGGGAGGGGACCTGCCTGCACTAATATAGCCAATGAAGAGGGATGTTAATAGTGTGCGGATGGGTGACTGACCAGCCTTGTCCAGGTTAGAGACAATTGTTTAGTAGTACAAACTTTGGCCCTGTTCAAAAACATTTCCCCAATTTCAATTCATTCTATTTATTCATAATTTTCATCCTAAATAATGTCCAATGAGAAAATAAAGTTTTATTGAATTCATATTCAAGCATGTACTAGCAAAAGCATGCACTGGAAAAATATGCTTTCAATGCAAGGAGTTTAGTAATGTTAATTTGTTAACGGATCAATACTTTCAAAACAAGCACCACAGGTGCACAAGAAACTGGAGAGAGATACAAGATCAAGAGTGAGAGAAATAGAACACAACAGAGAATGAGTGCAGTCTGCTAATTTATATCTTTACTATGTTTATTGGCTCCCCATGCGACACAGCTATCCTGAGTGCAGCCATTTGATCTACTTGCAGCCCTCTGCTTATTGTCTGGTCCAAAGAGAACACTCTTTGAATATTGAGTGTTTGAGTGTTCTGAGTGATTTCACCGTCACGGTGATTGAGGTGGCCTCTTGAGCGAAATTCTGTTCTTTCTTTTTTTCAGTCGGATCCGGAAGTCGCTCTTAATGGGGGCGGAAGTTGGGACGCTGAGTGCCGCAGAGGGGTAAAAGTTGGGGGGGTGGGGGGAGTATAGTGACCACCGTGATGACATCATTACGGCGCTGCGTCACCACGGCTCTCACATTCACTTAAAGGGGAGAGCCTCTGCGATGTTTTTTCGGTACACTGGGCCACCAGGGAGGGTTTCGGCCAGGCCAGCGGCCTGGCACCCAAAAGGGGGACCCGGCCGAACCCAGGGGCATAATTGTCGGGCCAACATGGCAGTCAGCTGACAAAAAAAAAACATAGCGGCAGCAACAGTAGGTCCTCCCCTTTAAGGGGAGCTGCGCCACCATTGCAGCAGGCCTCAGCCTCACTGGACCACCGGGAAAAAGCTTGTTTTGGCAGCGCTGGGTGGGCCGAAGATTTTCATGGCGGAATTTTGCCGTCAGCGAGGTAGATCGGTGGTGCGCACTGTGATAACGCACTTCACACGGATCGGCAACAACGGAGCAGGCTTCTGCTTTATGGCTCTAGCTCCCACTTCCTCAAGTCAGCCTGGACAGCGTGAGGTTAGGGTCCCAAAACTCTTACATTTCAATATTCTTCCATTTGGAGACATTGCATTTTTATTTTTTTGCCAGAAAATTAACCTGAAAAAATGTGGTTTGTTTTCTTTTCCGACTTTTGCTACATCCCCTCAGAAAATGCCAGTGAAGTGGGAACATGGGGAGGAATTTTAAAAAGCTTTGTTTCCTTTTTTAAAAGTATAACAAATGATCTAAGCAAAGTCAAGCAATCTTTTGACTTAGGTTCGTTTTTTTTTTCTTTAAGTTCTCCTGTTAGACAAGGTATTCCACCCAAATCACTAATGTATTAAAGTCAGCTTCGATAAAGCGAATGCGGCAGCAGTACCTGTGCAGGGGGATACTGAACTATATAAGGATCAAAAATACTTGATAAACTAGGAAAATATGCGGGGGGGCGGGAGAGGCTCAAAAAGATTCAATATGTTGGTCAACACCAGCAAACATAGATTTACAGATAATTACAAACACATGACAGGGTGAGAAACAAAATCCTTAAAACGGGGCAAGATCTTGGAGAAAAAGACATGGGGAATCAGAAAAGAAAAGTAACAAGTCCTAGAGCAGGAAAATATGTTACACGGGGGGGCCATAAGTTAATTTTCCAATAGGTTTGTTAAAAAAATTAACAAATGAGATCGGTTTACATTTCTTGGAGGCAAAATTCGGGTACTTTGTGCCTCCCGTTAGCGAATGGGTTATTGCCCGGGCACAGCAAGAATAACGACCCCGTGAAGTTGGCCTGTGAATTTGCAGGGGCGTTGGCTGCGCCCAGCGATGATGACCTCATCGCCGTGCGCAGCGTCCCGTTACCGCCGAGGAAGAGAAATTCAGTGGCGCCCCCTCACTTACCGCCTGGCACTGACAACGGCAGCTTCAACTGTCGAATTTCAGTCGGGTGTTGGCTCAAGGAGCGCTATTTAAAGATGCCACCTTTAGAAAGAGTTGTTGTCGGCCATTACTAACACATAGGCAGACTCCCTGTTGGACAGATTTGAGCAATGGGCAGCGGCAGTCTGGGCTGGTTGGATGACGGGCAGCGATGGCAGAGTGGCAGTAGTGGGATCAGGAATGCTGTCAGAGGACAGCAGGTTCCTGCTCCACTGACCCACTGCCACTCCCCTGGGGCAACACCTCAACATCCCTACCAATCTGCCGGAGCACAGATAGGTGGCTTGCTGCGGCACCCTGTGATCCCCGGACGACAATGGCAGCAGTCAGAGCTCGCATGGCATCTGGCTGAGACTGCATGAGAGCAGTCTGAGCTTCAATGCAAGCAACCATTCTCTGCATTACAGCACTAAGATGTTGCGTTGCTTCTGCCTGTGCTGCAATGGAAGCTGCCACTTCGCCCATGACACGCGTCATGAGATATGGGTCCCCATGGTCTCTCTGGGAGTCCACCATCGTCTGCAGACTGGGAATTATGGGCTCCATGGTGTGCACAGAGCTCTGTGCAATGTAGGAGGTGGACTCCTCCATGTTCCTTACCATTGTTGACAGGGTCTTGGGCACCCTTGTCATTGCACCTATCATCTCGGAGTGCATGACCATCACTCTTCTTGTGCACACCTCCTCACCGGAGTCCTGTGCAGCAGAACTCGCACACAAGCACTCCCTCCAGGGAAATGGCCCCCGAGCTACCGTTTCCCCTTGGCCTTGCTGCAGCCCACTAAACCCCACTGCATCATCCAGTGCAGACCCCGCTACTAAGCCAGCCTCTAACGAATGCGTAGAGCCAGTATCTGAGGTGGTGCCTGCGGGTGAGAGATGCTGTGATGCGGTGCTTGGGTCCTTCTCCTTTGTCACTCTCATTGGGGGTTCAGGGACAGGCTAGACTTCTGCTGAATGATTATCTGAAGCACAAGACTCGCGTTAAGTTGAGGTCGGTGGGGGGGGTGGGGGGGTGCAGGAATGGAGCAGGGAATGCAAACAGTATGAGGACCTTGAAAGTGATAAAGCTTTCTGGTGTGAGGGGGGAAGTGGGATGACAAAAGGAGAGATACCGTTGTTGCCCCCAGCGGGGTCGATATCGCCGATGGCCACGCGCCCATCATCTGCTGTCCAATGAGCCACAGCATTAGCTCCTCAAGGTTTGAGAACTGCTGGAGCTGAGGTTCATTGCCGCCTGTCCTCTCCTGCTCCCTCCTATTGTGAGCCATCATGGCCTGTGTGTGAGTCAGAGTCGAGCTGTGTGTTTGGGAGATATACCTGCCATCATTGAATAGCTGTGAATGTAGACAAGGCGTGAGATGAGGATGTGAGTTTGAGTAGGTGCTGATGTTTGGTAGATGAATGGTGGGGGAGTGGTGCATTGCACAGTGTGCACAGACAGAGGTTCAGATGTTGGTATGTAGGACCTGTTGCAGCATGTACTCACCTTGACCACCCAACTGAGGTCATTGAATTTTTTACGACACTGTGTCATGCTGCGTTCCACGACACTACTGGCCAAGACCCCCTATGCCACTTCCATCCACATTGCCCTAAAAACCTGGGGCAATGGCCTCCTTCCACTGGCCAGGAAATGTGCTTCCCTCCGTTCCTCCACTATTGCCTCCAATGTGAATCCAGTGATCTGACGAGCTCTCTCTCTTGGATTTGGATTTTGAGCAGTCATAGCCATGAGATATTTCACTTGCTCTCATGTCAACTTCAGTTCCAGTAATGATGAAAATGAGCAGCTGCAGCTTAACAGAACATCCCCTTTAAGAGCTGGAATGAACCAGTGTGAAGGATTGAAGGATGATTGCTGAATCTGGAATGAGGTAACGCACTAGTGGTAGCGCCCCTGTAGCACCCACTGAGCTCATTACTGCTTGATTTACCGCCCCCCACATCATTCCTGGAGCGCTAAAGCCCAATTTAGAAGACGTTCCAAATCCTTTGCGCCTGGCGCTAAATTTTCAACATTTAAAAAGTTAACGCCCCAGCGTTACTGAATTTCCCCCCTTTTTTCATGAAGTTAATACTCTCTACAATCTAATATTTTGGAAGCTGTCGTTATTGGAATTTCAAAGTGAGAGCAATAGAAAATTGGAAAATGTTTTTAAAGTTGGATTTAGGGAGATTAATGGGTCCAAGTTTCGGGTGGAGTTGCTCCTATTTTTTTGGAGCAACTAGTTTAGTTTGGAGTATCTTAGAAATCGCAATTCTCGGCATTTAGTTTGTTCCAGTTCTAGTGAATTAGTTTAGTTTCGTTTTGGTTCAGTTTTTTTTTTCAAAAGTGGGTGTGTCCAGCCACTTAGGCCTGTTTTGCAAGTTTGAACTGCGAAAAGTTACTCCAAACTAACTTAGAACAGAGTAAGTGTCCACTTTTGTAAGTTCTGAAAAACCTTAGCTAGAGTTAAGTTCAGTGCAGGCACAACCAAAGACAGGGGATGGGAAACGTTAAACACAAAGGACTAAAGCATTAAACACATCACTTAAAATGGCCTAAAACCTTTATTTTGCCATATCCACTTAGTGAGGACAGTTGTTTTTCTTTTTATAAATAAACAAGTGTAGGCTCCCACCTGAGGCAGACACATCAACATCTAAGTGTGGCTAAGTTGATCTTTCAGAAAACATCATATCCCATTAGTCCAACTGGGAAGCATTAAACACAAAGGACTAAAGTATTAAACACATCACATCAACACCTAATTGTGGCTAAGTTGATTCTTTGGAAAACATCATATCCCATTAGTCCAACCTCTTACTTGAATAACTCACTTCGGACTAGATAATCTCTCATTTGTAAGAATTAACTGTTTGGCATTAACATGTCTCTGTCAGGGACTGACTGTTAGTCATCATCATAGGCAGTCCCTTGAAGCGAGGATGAGTTGCTTCCACGCCAAAAAGTTCACAGGTGTTTCAATGAAGGACCTAATATTCCAGATCCCGAGGGTGGAAGATGCCTGTGTGTGGATTTTTTAAATGTGTGGTGGCTATTGCAAACCGGCCACCACATGGGCTTGACAGAGCTAGGTCTTGGTCCAGTGGCAAGGATTACCCAAGATTTACTGGAGACCAGCTCTGCTGCACAGACTGAGCGCACACACATATAGCAGTGTGGGCTGGCCTGTGCTGCCCCTGGGCCCTCGCCTCTCACGCCTCTCCTGGGCCCCGGTCACTTCCTTCTACAAACTCTTGCCACTCCTTTGCCCCGCCTGCCGTGCCTGCCCGCACTGCAATCAGCGACCTGACTTCGCAGCCATCGCCCTCCTGCAGTGGTATGCCACTGCACGTTGCTCCCTCTGATGGCCCCGGCCTGCTGATGGTCCTGCAGACCGGGACTGTGCTGATTTCCGGGCCGGGCCGCTGCACACTGCCCCGTCTAATGCAGCCTTTCAATCACAATAAATCCTCTTCAATTCACTAACGTGGCCTCTTTAAAAAAAAACTGTTAGAGTAACGTGGTGTAACCCACCCTAACCCACCACTGTCTCCCACACCCACAACAGCAATCTTTCCCTCCCCCTATCCCAACCATTCGCTCCGTGTGTCCCTCCTCACTCCTACACCCCCACACCACTCTTTCCCCCCCTCCGCCCACAACCCAACCCCTCGCAGCCAGCAGCAGGACCGATCTGTGCATCTCAGATACTGTAGGGCAATCAGTCGCTGGCTTCCTCGGCCCATGGACACCCATCCCACTGCAGCAGGAGAGATCTCCAAGCCACGGCACGCCACACCAGCACTCCCCTCGGTCATGGCTAGGTACGGGAGGCAGGCATGACTGAAGGGGTGAGGGATGTCTATCTTTTGCAGGTGCTCCTAAATGTTGTGTGGTGATATGATAATGGACCATGATTCAGTTTTAATGTATAATAAATTTTATTGAAACGTTTGCAATGTATTTTACTTTAGTGCAATAATAAAATCATTCTTGTCATGATTCAGTTTCAATCTATAATATATTTCATTGAAATCTTTACAATGTACTTTACTTTAGTGCAATAAAATCATTCTTGTATCAAAATTTTATTTGATATGACTCTCTAAGATCACTTTAAAAACTCCAAATAAAGTTTTAAAATTACAAAACTTAGTAAACAATTTCAATTTGTGAACAAGATCACTGAAAAACCTTAAGATAACTTTTAACGTAGTAAATTTGAACAACTTATTAAATGTGAGAACGTTTACACTCTAAAATCACTTAAAAACTCTAAGATCACTAATATACTTGTAAAGTTACAAAACTTAGTAAACAATTTCAATTTGAAAACAGTTACAACAGTGGCATCAACAACTACTACATTAACACCAGCAGCAAAGGAAGGCTGCACCCAGCTCTCATCCACATCTCAGTGAATGTGCACTGCCTCATGGGGGAAGATGGTGGTGATGGGAGGAGAGGGGGTGGGGGGGAAGAGAGGGGGCGGGGGGGAGAGAGGGGGTCCCAGCTTGGGTCTCTACAGAGGCTGAAATGGGGATTGCAGTGCGAGTGGCATTTGATTGTTCGGGATATGTGCCCTTATTGCAGCAGCTAGCTCCCTGATGGCCTCTGCCAGTGTTTGAGCTGCTCCTGACATTCCCGCACTCAGTTCACGTGGCATAACTGCTATTTGTCCAGACAGTGCTGTTAACTCATCACCAACCCCTCTGACGGTGCCCTCGAGTGAATGGGTAAGGCCGTTGCCCTCCACACCCAATGCAATAACCTGAAGCGCATCTGTTGAACGCTGTGTCTCAGGAGAGCCTATTTGGATTCTCCTTCCTCTCGCCCCGGCTCTGCCTCACGGCACCCCTCCAATGTGAGGTGCAGGATGGGACGGTGGGGCCCTGGGCGTTCCACGCTGCATTCCGCCTCCACCACTGGGACTCTCTATCTCTGACAGTGGGGCCCTTGGTGTTCCAAGCTGCATTCCACCACCACCACTGGGACTCTCTACCTCTGTCAGTGGGGAACTGGGTGTTCCAAGCTGCATTCCACCCTCAGCATTGGGACCCGCTTCCTCTGACAGTGGGGCCCTTGGTGTTCCAAGCTGCATTCCACCACCACCACTGGGACTCTCTACTTCTGTCAGTGGGGAACTGGGTGTTCCAAGCTGCATTCCACCACCAACACTGGGACCCGCAACCTCGGAAGATGTGAAACCATGGAACGTCGGACCAGAACTTATATCACTAAACGCGGATGGGTACATGAGGAGATGATGGCATGCCGCATCAGAACTTAAGGCACTACGCAAGGATGGGGGGGGTGGATGAAAGAGTGCAATGTTGGACGAGAACTCATGGTATTGTCCGAGAGCGTGAGGCCCTGCACTATGGACTGATCCATATTACGATCAACATTCTCCCCTGAACACATATCCATGCCCTCTCTCCTCCCCCCACCGCCTTGATCTTGATCGCACGCATCTGAATCTTCTTCTGAATCTTCTGGATTGGCATCATGTTCTGCAAAATATAACCGGACAGTCAAATGATTAGCAGCACAGGAATGGGCAGAATGGGTGACATGAGTAGTCTCGCACGTAGCAGGCCAGGCAGCAGCTGGTTTGAAGGGTCATGATGCATTTTCAGGACTTACCCTCTCCCACTCCTGTGGGCCCAGCTTTTGCAGTACTGATGGCTTTTCTCCAGGCACGACTCATCAGGGCAGTGACCCTCTGTTCCAAGGGTGTCAGTTAGTGCAGATTTGGCAGACCTCCTCCTGTTCGTGTTCCTTCCCTTTTGTTGTGGGCCAATTTCTTCTGCAAAGATGAAAATATAACTTTTTAGAGAGGGTGCCTTTCTGCTGGGTGGGACATATAGAGCTGGTCACATTTACAATTGCAATTCCATTGAGAAAAGGAAGATATTACTTACACTAACTACTTAACCAAGGTCCTGCCATTTCTTTTTACACTGGCTCCCAGAACTCCTGGTATTCACCATCCACAGTATTCTTCTGCAACTAGGTCCCAGCATTTCTTGATTTCTTTGGGTCCCACCTTTGTGCGGCCTCTGTTGCTGGTGTCCAGCTCCTGCCATCTCCCCTCAATGATATTAACCAGTGTCTCGTCTTCTTCATGCATGAAGTTCTTTGTTCTCGCTGCACGTTCTTGCATTGCGGTACTGGATTCACACTCAGTGATTTTTAAAAGCACACAGTATTTACCTTGCATGCACCTATACAGCACTCCTTTGCACTCCAAGAATCACTTCAAGACTTTTCACTCCTTCCCTTCCTGCACCCAAAAATCACACAGCTCGCTTTAACAGAGTGCCATGTTCTCCCTTTAAATGACCTTGCCTGTACCTATGCAGCACCTTGGCAGCACTCCAAGAATCATTTAAATACTTCTCACTCCTTCCCTACCTGTACCCAAAAGTCACAGCTCGCTTTAACAGAGTGCCACGTTCTCCCTTTAAATGGTCGATTGCCAAGCTCGAGGACCCATTGCGCATGCGCGCATGCTATAATGCGCATGCGCAAGGCTGCCGACATTGCAAACCACACTGGGCCCTAGCCCCACCCCACTGCCGGCTGTGAGGATACTTGCTCCGCCCCCCTCAGCCTCTGATGCGCCACGCCATGGTCCTGCAAGCGACGAGAATTCCAAGGTAGGATTTCAGCAAGCTTTTTTTCCTAAACAGCCGATGTAACTGACGGAGGTGCGCCGTTCTAATCATCAGCTGAAACTTGGACCCATTGACATTACTCTTTGATAACGACACATTGTAGCATAACACCAAGGATTGGGGTACCACCATCTTGAGACATGATTGAAATAGATTGTTGGCTATCAAGTAGAGTAGTTATAAGTAAACTGTTGGAAATGTTTCCCTTTCCCATTACTTTCAATTAGAGCATGTCATTAATTCGTATTTTACAAAATCTATTAATCCCTGGGAGTTGAGTAACATTTAACATGGTTGAAGTTGGGACACTAAATCAACATACTTCCTTTTCATTACACCAATCTTACCTCCTACAAATATAATGGCTTGAGTGCCTTGCCCTTGGAGAAATCATTTTTTCAATGCAATCCCATGTTAACCAAATATTTCTCCCAGTATTATAGTTGAAACGAGAGCCTCTGATATTTTATAGCCCAATCCTGCTATAGATCCTTCTATTTTTGGCCTATGTTGTCTCTGTTTTCACTGTTCTCAGGTACACAGAAGCAATTTAGCCAGTGTACTTAATACTCCGAGAGCTGCAGTGTGACGATCAATGCATGATCAGGAACTGCAATCAGTCTGACAGCTTTGAGGACAGTGCCCTATAGATCTAACAGGAAATATCTTGGTGAATGTATTGGATTACCACAGTAGTGTCAGAGAGCATTGATCATAAAGTGGGATAAAAAAGATAACTCATCTATTGGCTTGACAGCAAATATAAAATGATACAATGTATACACATAGGGCGGTGAAATTCGATAACGCTCAAAAACAGGCATGGACACCGGAATGCGTGATCAGCCTGCACCCGTTGAAAGAAACTCAGGCAGCACACCAAATTCATGCTCCCTGCTACTCTAAATGATTGTAGTGCACGGCCCAGCACTGAATACGCTGCTGACAGGTTGTGCGCTCAGGAGGAGGCTGAAATTCTCGATGTTAGAGCGAGGCTACCATTACTTTAAGCTAGCCTGCGCCTCTTAAAGGTGAGCTGTCTTCTGCTGATCAAAAATATTGAAAGTACTTCAACACTAACCCAAATGGCTCAACAGGCCAGGGAAAGGGCACCCGGGGTCTTGGACACAGCACTCAGGGACTGAACACTAGAAGAGAGGACCTCCACCCACAGGTGGTCAGAAGACTCTCCAGAAAGAAGGAAATGGGACCAGATCGCCGAGGCCGTCACTGCCAGCAGTGTTTCCCCAACACCTGGCTCCACTGCCCAAAGAAGTTTCATGACCGCAGATGAATGGCCAATGTCAGTTAATGTATCTTCAAAAGCCGTCTCCTACCAACTACACCACTAACCTCACACATTGCTCAATGCACGTCGCACCCCCCACCCCCATCACTCACCTACCAACAATTTCTACCAACCACGAGGCACATCTCCCATTCCTAGCTTCACCTCATCCCCTTGGAGGAGACGTTGCAGGCCATTCTTGGCAGAGGCATGGCTGAGCACTTGGCCAGCGGTGGGGCAGAAAGGATACAAGATGCTGGTATCTTCATACTTTATCCTCCTTCTCACATCCCACTTCCTCCTCATCCCACAATATCTTCTAATTTACAAGCTGCACATGGTATAAGCATGCACCTCTTGCATTCTCCCCTACCCCACACCACAACCCTACCCTTGTGACTTCCTCAATTCAGATACCCAAGAAATCCAGTCAGTGATTGAACAAGAAAGGGGAGAGGAGAGTGAGCAAGAAGAAACACTGTCCTCTGATTTCATACTCACAGCCACCAGCTCCTCAAGGTTGTCCTGTAAGGCCACCTGCAGTCATTTTTTTCTGAAACCGGCCTTTTCAGCTGGTGCAAAGGTGTTGAATTTTATGGCCATAGATATTTGGTTGCATATATTTTCATAGGAGATAAAAATTTTAGCACAGAAATAATCCAAGCAGCACATCACACCTTGATGGCTCTCCACTAGAGCAATTTACTCTAATCCAAAATATTTTTCTTTTTCAATTATTTAATTCTATTTTACATGTTGGAACTGACTTGTCATTTATTGTAGACTCCTAATAATAATTGGTTAATGCTTAAAGCCTTTGGATGTGGCCTAGCAAGCCGTTCAGTTGTAAAAACATCCACTAAAAGGCAGCCCATTACCTCCTTGTCAGGGGAAATGCAGTCTTGTCAACATTAACCCAGCCCAGGAACAAAAAATAAAATCAACTTTACATGAAAAATTCTTCTTTTACAAGAAATTTAAAAATATAGTCATAAAAAGTTCAAAAAAGTATAAATGAGTTTCAAAATACAATTGGCTTTTGCTGAACAAAAACTAACAGTTAGTCACTCCCACTCTCTACCCTCTTACTTCCCCCATTCATCTCTGATCCCAGCCTCTGCATTTTCAGCTTAATATACTTTCTAAAGTCTATTGAACACAAAATTAAACAGAACACTCGTTGTTTTTCTTTCCTTACGCACATACACACATATCCTGTTTTTTAAAAAAAACATGACATTTGTCCTCTTATTTTTCAAAATTATTTGAAAAAAGCTGCTGAGTAGAAATTGATAGAAAACAAAGAAAAATATTCCAGTAGTACAGCTTACTGAATGGTACAATAGTGTGCTGCGAAATTAGGCTATTTTTCAGAAAGCATTTTGAGTGATTTGTGGGAACCCAGTAGCCAAATTTTGCAATCATAGGTAATATACTCTCACTAAAAATTAGTATCACAGGTTGTGACAGGGAAGCCTGGCATCTTTAACATTGAGAAGACCTATCACAGCAACACCTAACAGGTAGTGCAGCTACTTATAATGAATTTTCATTTAAATTCATGCTCCCCGTACCATAGTTAACATATGATAGACAGAAAAATTGTGGCCTAATTAATAGGTAGCTGAGTTTACCCTCGTGATTCAACCCCTTTGATCATAGACATTGAAGGGGTAAAATGCAAAATTAGGCGGCATCACTTCATTACAGTTTAAACATTTCATTGGGTTGATTTTTTTTGTATTAGATCCAAGAGTAACCCACTCAGCCCCTCAAACATTTGTGTGTGTGACAGAGAGAGAGAGATCCAGTATGTTTCTTTCAAATCTTTAAGAAAAATATATAAATATAAAGTATATATAAAAAAGACAATGAATATGTTAGTGCAACATCTTAGGCAGTTGAGCTATGGGAGCCAAAAATGTCCCTTCTGATAAGGTCTCGGCCGCCTGAAAGCAGCGGCTATGGGGTGGCATGGAATGACCCCCAGTCTCCACAGAGGGGCCGCCATTTTGGAAATTGCCCTTCCTCAGGTTTGGAACGGTGCCCAGGACCGCTCCGCCCATATTCCTGCCACAACGTGCACCCATTACCAAAATTGGCCCTCGAGAAATTACCCCTTTCCCGGTTCTGCCCCGTGGGAGTGGCCCCACCGCCGATCGGTGCTCCTTTTGCTGTCAGTGCACTCTCTGTAGCATGTCGGCACGGCCACCCTTAAAGGGGCGGGAACACTGCCATGACCGCCATGTTATTTGTTTTTGTCAGCCGACTGCCAGGTCTTTCCGATAATTATGGCTGCGGGTTCAGCCAGGCCGCCAACTGGCAGCCCGGCACCCCCTTTGGGTGCCAGGCCACTGGCCCGGCCGAAACTTGCCCTGGTGGCCCAGTGTTTGCCACGAAAGTGGCTGTAGAGATTGCAGCTGACCTCCCCTTTAACCGAACGGGAGAGACGTTGTGACGCGCCAGTGTAATGACATCATCACGCCTCCACTTCCGTCCCTATGATGACGCCACTTCCGCCCCGGTCCAAAGAAATCCACAAAGTGCTGACTTTCGATGGTTAGGCTGCCCCAATGTATGGAGCGGCCAGAATACATCAAAACCGGTAGATGTGCCTCGGTTCGGGCGGTGAGCAATTTCGAGCCCATGAACTATAAACTAGGCCATCAGTTCCAGAAATGTTAATGTAATTGTTTTTACTAGAAGCCAACTATGACCTTAATAACACTGACTCTGTGAGTCTAAAAATAACAAATATTAATGCATCTTTGGTTTTGCAATTGCATTAAAGCCATTGGGGAGAAATTCGGGAGCGCCACATTTTGAAAGCTGGAAGAATTAGCGGCAAGTGCTAACGATTTTCAGTTTTCTCTAGATTTGGTGTTAGCACTACAGGAAGGAAGTGGGGCACTAAATAAAGCGCTACCACTTAAATTGGAGTGCGAAACGATAAAGCTGGGGTGGCAGTGATGCAGCGCTGCATAATGTCCCATGCAGAGCTGCCAGGATCCGAGGCTCCTTTCCTCCCTTAAAGGGAAGGGCCATCGCTGTAGGCTCTGCATTGGAAGAAGTTGACTGGTTCTCGAGGGCAGCTGCGATCCGGCCCGATCAGCCCCAAGCACTCTAGCAGAGTGCCAGGCTGATTGATCGTGGTCAAAGACATATCAAAAAAAGTGACATTTTGCATTTGCTCAATTTTTTTAATTACCACACCAACATCCGCTTTAACTTGCATGCTCGAAGCGCCCACCCTCCTGAACAATGCCTCCTGCAGCTGTCGGTTTTGTTGCCCAGCAATGCTGCAGGAGGCGGAACCGAAGTTCGGGTCTGGGGCGCTACCGGGACGATGCGCAGGACAATGACGTCATGATCTCCAGGCGCAGGATCTCCAGGTGCAAGGTGTTACTGCCGCCGCAAACCTCTTGCCCAATTTAAAGGGACGCATTTCTTTAACCATCCCCGGAGGCGATAACGGGAGGTGCAACGGAAGCCAATTTCTTGACCATTGAATTACATGTTTCATTACTTTCATGAACTATAGAGGTAAGTAATGCAGACATCTTGGGCTAGAATTTCGGTTTTCAGCGAAAACGATAGTTTTACACCAAAATTACCGTTATTGCTTCACTACCGTTTTTAGGTCAGGTTTCGGCTTTTAATTCTGCGCATCAATAAAAATCGGAGTTGCATGAGGATTCACAGCGCAAACCACAAATTTTTTAAGGATGTAACTAGTAGAATGGACAAGGGAGAACCAGTGGATGTGGTGTATTTGGACTTTCAGAAGGCTTTTGACATGGTCCCATGCAAGAGATTGGTGTGCAAAATCAAAGCACATGGTATTGGGGGTAATATACTGACGTGGATAGAGAACTGGTTGGCAGACAGGAAGCAGAGAGTCGGGATAAACGGGTCCTTTTCAGAATGGCAGGCAGTGACTAGTGGAGTGCCGCAGGGCTCAGTGCTGTGACCCCAGCTCTTTACAATATACATCAATGATTTGGATGAAGGCATTGAGTGTAATATCTCCAAGTTTGCAGATGACACTAAACTGGGTGGCGGTGTGAGCTGTGAGGGGGATGCTAGGAGGCTACAGGGTGACTTGGACAGGTTAGGTGAATGGCAAATACATGGCAGATGCAGTATAATGTGGATAAATGTGAGATTATCCACATTGAGGGCAGAAACGTGAAGATAGAGTATTATCTGAATGGCGGCAGATTAGGAAAAGGGGAGGTGCAACGAGACCTGGGTGTCATGGTTCATCAGCCATTGAAAGTTGGCATACAGGTACGGCAGGCGGTGAAGAAGGCAAATGGCATGTTGGCCTTCATAGCTAGGGGATTTGAATATAGGAGCAGGGAGGTCTTACTGCAGTTGTACAGGGCCTTGGTGAGGCCTCACCTGGAATATTGTGTTCAGTTTTGGTCTCCTAATCTGAGGAAGGACGTTCTTGCTACTGAGGGAGTGCAGCGAAGGTTCACCAGACTGATTCCCGGGATGGCAGGACTGACATATGAGGAGAGACTGGATCAACTGGGCCTTTATACATTGTAGTTTAGAAGGATGAGAGGGGATCTCAAAGAAACATATAAGATTCTGACAGGACGGGACAGGTTAGATGCGGGAAGAATGTTCCCGATCTTGTGGAAGTCCAGAACCAGGGGACACCGCCTTAGGATAAGGGGTAGGCCATTTAGGACCGAGATGAGGAGAAACTTCTTCACTCGGAGAATTGTTAACCTGTGGAATTCCCTGCCACAGAGAGTTGTTGATGCCAGTTCATCGGATATATTCACGAGGGAGCTAGATATGACCCTTACAGCTAAGGGGATCAGGGGGTATGGAGAGAAAGCAGGAAAGGGGTACCGAGGGAATGATCAGCCATGATCTTATTGAATGGTGATGCAGGTGCAAAGGGCCGAATGGCCTGCTCCTGCACCTATTTTATATGTTTCTATCATCATCATCATAGGCAGTCCTTCGAAACGAGGATGACTTGCTTCCACGCCGAAAAAGGATGAGTTCACAGGTGTTTCAATGAAGGACCTAATATTCTGGATTCCGAACTACATCCTGAAGGGTGGAATATGCCTGTGCATGGATTTTTTTTAACGTGTGGTGGCCGTTGCACCCCAGCCACCACACGGGCTTGACGGAGCTAGGTCTTGGTCCAGTGGCAAGGATTAACCAGTATGACTTGAGACCAGCTCTGCTGCACAGACCTAGTGCGCACACATAGCGCAGTGTGGGCTGGCCCGTGCTACCCCTGGGCCCTCGCCTCTTCTGGGCATTCCCTGGTTGACAGGACCCTATAGCGTTGTTCGTCCCATTTCCAACACTTAGGCTTTCACCCCTTTCCCGTCCACCCAGAAACACGGCGGTGTCCCCTTCTCCTCACCTTCCACCCTCAGCTTCCGCTCGTCCACTATTGTAATTCTCCGTCCCACTCCTACTCTGGCCTCCTACACTGTTACAATGAAGCAAGCTGAAGGAACAGCAACATCCTTTGATTAGGCACTTGAAATCAATAGTGAATCCAGAAGGTTTTAAAGACCTTCAGATCAGAACCACCACTTCCATTTTTTCCAGACAGCAGGTGCTGGTAATGGCCCTGCTGTGTCATTTACAGTTCCTCTAGACCCACCTTTTGTTTCTTTACTGATCCCCTCGCCACCCCTTTTGCCTTGCACCATCATCCCTTTTGTCATTTAATCACCCCTGCCTTCCACACTATCACCGATTTTCCTTTTTGTTCCTCACTTCACCGCCCCTCCCCCTGCCCTCGCTATCTTTGTCTGACTCTACACTTGCTTATTAGGCCATATTTGGTCATCTAGTTTGCAAGAGTAGGTTAATCCTTAGTTAGTGTTTATGTGGTTGTGTACAATGACTCTTCAAGTGTGAGCTTGTCTCAATTAGTATTGCCTTCATTTCTGAGTTGGAAGGCAATGGCTTCAAGCCCAGTCCAGGCAAACTAGGCTGATACTTTATGGACAAAACTGTCAAGGTGCTGCAGTACAAAGGGACCTGGGGGTCCTTGTGCATGAAACACAAAAAGTTAGTATGCAGGTACAGCAAGTAATCAGGAAGGCAAATAGAATGTTGGCCTTTATTGCAAGGGGGATAGAGTATAAAAGCAGAGAAGTCCCGCTACAACTGTACAGGGTATTGGTGAGGCCACACCTTGAGTACTGCGTACAGTTTTGGTCTCCGTATTTAAGAATAGACTTGCATTGGAGACTATTCAGAGAAGGTTCACTAGGTTGATTCTGGAGATGAGGAGGTTGACTTATGAAGATAGATTGGGCCTATACTCATTGGAATTCAGAAGAATGAGAGGTGATCTTATCGAAAGATTTAAAATAATGAGGGGGCTCGACAAGGTGGACGCATATAGGATATTTCCACTCATAGGGGAAACTAAAACTAGGGGGCATAGACAGAATAAGGGGCCGCCCATTTAAAACTAAGATGAGGAGGAATTTCTTCTCTCAGAGGGTTGTAAATCTGTAGAATTCTCTGCCCCAGAGAGCTGTGGAGGCTGGGTCATTGAATATATTTAAGACAGAGATAGACAGATTTTTGAACGATAAGGGAATAAAGGATAATGGGGAGCGGGCAGGGAAGTGGAGCTGAGTCCATGATCAGATCAGCCATAATCGTATTAAATGGCGGAGCAGGCTCGAGAGGTCAAATGGCCGACTCCTGTTCTATTTCTTATGTTCTTATGTTTATTGAGGTGCTGAGGGAGTGCTGCATTGTCAGAGGTGCCATCCTTCGCAGTCTTGCTCAGTCTGATATCATAGAGATTGAAGAAGCAAACATAGAAAGAGGAGTTAGCAATTCAGCCCCTCAAGCCTGTTCCACCTTTCGATCACAATATGCCTGATCTATACCTCAACTTCATTTACCTGCCTTTGATCCATTTCCATTGATACCCTTACCAAACAAAAATCTATCGATCTCAGTCTTGAAAATTACAATCGGGAGGCTTTTGGGGACGAGAGTTCCAGATTTCCACCGCCCTCTTTGAGGAAAAAATGCTTCCTGATTTTACTCTTCAATGGCCTTGCTCTAATATTAAGATTATGCACCCTTGTTCTGAATTCTTCACCAGAGGACATTGTTTCTCTGTAGCTACTCTTGAATCTTTGTTGTCATTTTAAGCACCTTCATTTGCTCACCCTTCAACCTACTAAACTCAAAGGAATACAAACTGAGTTTACGCAACCTGTCCTCATAATTGAACCCTTTAAGATATTATTCTGCTGAAACTGCACTGTACCACCTCCAAGGAGAATATATCCTTCCTGTCGTGACATGCCCAATACTGAATGACGTACTGCAGATGGGATCTGAACAAAGCTCTGTACAACTGAAGCATAACTTCCTCAATTTTGTAATTCAGCATCTTGAGATAAAAAAAAAACATTCCATTGGTCTTTTTGATTACTTTTTGTACCTGGGCCGTAGCTTTCAGTGACTTGTGTACAGACACCCAAATCTCTTTGCTCCTCCACAGTTCCTCATGACAAAATATTCAGATTTGTCTTTTTTGGATCCAAAGTGAATGATCTCACACTTGGCAACATTGAACTCCCTTTGCCACAGTTTGGCTCATTCACTTAATCAGTCTATGTTATTTTTTATTCATTCCAGGATGTGGGTGTCGCTGGCAAGGCCAGCATTTATTGCTCATCCCTAATTGCCCTTGAGAAGGAGGTGGGGAGCCACTTTCTTGAACCGCTGCGGTCCGTGTGGTGAAGGTACTCCCACAGTGCTGTTAAGGAGTGAGTTCCAGGATGTTGACCCAGTGATGATGAAGGAACGGCGATATATTTCTAAGTCAGGATGGTGTGTGACTTGGAGGGGAATGTGGAGGTGATGGTGTTTCCATGCACCTGCTGCCCTTGTCCTTCTAGGTGGTGGAGGTCGCGGTTTTGGGAGGTGTTGCTGAAGAAGCCGTGGCGAGTTGCTGCATTGTATCTTTAGATGGTACACACTACAGCCACGTTGCACCACTGGTGGAGGGAGTGAATGATTAATGTGGTGGATGGGGCGCCAATCAAGTGGGCTGCTTTGTCCTGGATGGTGTCGAGCTTCTTGCGTGTTGTTGGAGCTGCACTCATCCAAGGAAATTGGAGAGTATTCCATCACACTCCTGACTTGTGCCTTGTAGATGGTGGAAAGGCTTTGGGGAGTCAGGAGGTGAGACACTTTCCATGGAATACCCAGCCTCTGACCCACTTTTGTAGCCACAGTATTTATGTGGCTGGTCCAGTTAAGTTTCCTATCAATGGTGACCCCCAGGCTGTTGATGTTCGGGGATTCAGTGATGGTAATGCCGTTGAATAAAAAGGGGAGGTGGTTAGATTCTTGTTGGAGATGGTCATTGCCTGGTAGTTTTGTGGTGCAATTGTAATTTGCCACTTATCAGCCCAAGCCTGAATGTCATCCAGGTCTTGCTGCATGTGGACATGGACTGTTTCATTTTCTGAGGAGTTGTGAATCGGACTGCACATTGTACAATCGTCAGCGAACATCCCCATTTCTGACCTTATGATGGAGAGAAGGTCATTGATGAAGCAGCTGAAGATGGTTGGGCCGAGGACACTGCCCCGAGGAACTCCTACAGCGATGTCCTGGGGCTGTGATGATTGACCTCCAACAACCATAACCATCTTCCTTTGTGCTCGGTATGACTCCAGCCAGTGGTGAGTTTTCCCCCTGATTCACATTGACTTCAATTTTACTGGGGCTCCATGATGCCACACTTAGTCAAATGCTGCCTTGATGTCAAGGGCAGTCACTCTCAGCTCATCTCCGGAATTCATCTCTTTTGCCCATGTTTGGAGCAAGGCTGTAATGAGGTCTGGAGCCGAGTGGTCCTGGCAGAACCCAAACTGAGCATCAGTGGGCATGTTATTGGTGAGTAATTGCTGCTTGATAGCACTGTTGACAACATCGCTTTGCTGATGATTGAGAATAGACTGATGGGGCCGTAATTGGCCAGATTAGATTTGTCCTGCTTTTTGTGAACAGGACATACCTGGGTAGTTTTCTACAATGTTCGGTAGATGCCACTGGAACAGCTTGGTTAGAGGTGCGGCTAGTTCTGGAGCACAGGTCTTCAGCAAGACAGCCGGGATGTTGTCGGGGTCCATAGCCTTTGCTGTATCCAGTTCACTCAGCCACTTCCTGATATGATGTGGAGTGAATCGAATTGGCTGAAGACTGACCTGTGATGATGGGGACCTCAGGAGGAGGCCGATATGGATCATCCACTCAGCATTTCTGGCTGAAGATGGTTGCAAACGCTTCAGCCTTGTCTTTTGCACTTGCATGCTGGGCTCTGTCATCATTGAGGATGGGGATGTTCATGGCGCCTCCTCCTCCCATCAGTTGTTTAATGATCCACCACCATTCACGACTGGATGTGGCAGGACTGCGGAGCTTTGATCTGATCCGTTGATTGTGGGATTGCTTAGCTCCGTTTATAGCATGCTGCTTCCACTGTTTAGCATGTTTGCAGTCCTGTGTTGTAGCTTCCCCAGATTTGTACCTCATTTTTAGGTACGCCTGGAGCTGCTCCTGGCATGCTCTTCTGCACTCCTCGTTGAACCAGGGTTGATCCCCTGGCTGGATGGTAATGGTAGAGTGAGGGATATGCTGGGCCATAAGGTTACAGATTGTGATGAAATACAATTCTGCTGCTGTTGATGGCCCACAGTGCCTCATGAACGCCCAGCATCGAGCTGCTCAATCTGTTCTCACTCTATCCCATTTAGGACAGTGATAGTGCCACACAACACGAAGGATGGTGTCTTCAGTGTGACAGATTCATCTGTGACAGGTAGCTTGGTAAGGACGTGGTCAAGTAGGTTTTTCCCTCGTGTTGGTTCTCTCACCACCTGCCGCAGACTCAGTCTGGCAGCTATATCCTTCAGGACTCAGCCAGCTCGGTCAGTGCTGGTGCTACCGAGCCACTCTTGGTGATGGACATTGAAGTCCCCCACCCAGAGTACATTCTGTGCCCTTGCTACCTTCAGTGCTTCTTCCAAATGGTGTTCAACATGCAGGAGTACTGATTCATCAGCTGAGGGAGGGCAGTAGGTGGTAATCAGCAGGAGGTTTCCTTGCCCATGCTTGACCTGAAGCCATGAGACTTGATGGGGTCCGGAGTCAATGTTGAGGACTCGCAGGGCCACTCTCCTCCCGACTGTATACCACTGTGCTGCCACCTCGGGTGGGTCTGTCTTACCAGTGGGACAGGACATACCCAGGGATGATGATGGAGGAGTCTGGGACATTGGCTGAAAGGTATGATTCTGTGAGTATGACTATGTCAGGCTGTTGCTTGACTGGTCTGTGGGACAGCTCACCAAATTTTGGCACAAGTCCCCAGATATTAGTGAGGAGAACTTTGCAGGGTCGACTGGGCTGGGTGTGCGGTTGTCGTGTCCGAAGCCGGTGCCGAGGTCAATGCCGGGTGGTCCGTCCGGTTTTATTCTTCTTACTGTTTTTCGTAGCGGTTTGTTATAACTGAGTGGCTTCCTAGGCCATTTCAGAGAGCAGTTAAAAGTTAACCACACTCAGATATGTGAGTCTGGAGTCACATATAGGCCAGACCGGGTAAGGATGGCAGATTTCATAGAAACATAGAAACATAGAAAGTAGGTGCAGGAGTAGGCCATTCGGCCCTTCGAGCCTGCACCACCATTCAATATGATCATGGCTGATCATGCAACTTCAGGACCACATTCCTGCTTTCTCTCCATACCCCTTGATCCCTTTAGCCATAAGGGCCACATCTAACTCTCATTTGAATATATCTAACGAACTGGCCTCCACAACTTTCTGTGGTAGAGAATTCCACAGGTTCACAATTCTCTGAGTGAAGAATTTCTCCTCATCTCGGTCCTAAAGGACATTTTCGGCCAGACCAGGTAAGGATGGCTGATTTCCTTTCCTAAAGGACATTAGTGAAAGGGTTTTTCCGACAATTTAATTACTGACAGTTTAATTACTGACACTAGCTTTTTATTCCAGATTTATTTAATTAACTGAATTTAAATTCCGCAGCTGCCATGCTGGGATTTTAACTCACGTCTTTGGATTATTAGTCCAGGCCTCTGGATTACTAGTCCCACAATTTAACCACTAAGCTCCCATTCCCGTATCCCTTTGTAACGTCCTGCTCTCATTTACACAATTTGCTGTGCGCCCTAGCTTATTGCTATCTGGAAACCTGAATACACAACTCTCTATTCCTTGATCCAAGTCATTGATATATTGGTAAACGTGAGGCCTCAGTACAGATCCGCTCCCAACCATTTACCAACATATGTGGAAGACATGAACATCCAGTTCATTCACAAGGCAATATTATTATGCCATCATACAAGTAGATATGGGGTAATCAACTCCCACGAAAATAAGAACCCAATAAGGTATCTACGGCACACCCAGATTTGTAATAGGCTACTATTCCTGCTATAGGCTGCAGTCTTGAGCCATGTAATTGCTATTAAGTTGAAGTATTGGTGCTCATGTCTTAGGAATGCTATCCATAGTAATTTTCTTGTTATAATTGAGAGATTTTCATAATTTCTCTTCAGCACGTTAGATGGTTGAAGTGTATTGCAGCATGAAGTGAGGAATTCTATTTACAGGATTAGCTGACATAGATTAGCTGTCTTGATTGAAATGCATCTCCTGCTGCCTGATAACAGAGCAGTCTTTATCGTGACTGCGGAGAAGTCAACAGTAAAAACTGTTCAGTCCAATGCACCACAGGAGCTGAAGAACAGTAAAATAAGATATATCCAAAAGTTGGAATTAACTCTCATCAAAGATGACTTTAAGTAGGCTGCCTTGCAGCAGAGAATTAAACTCAGCAGAGATTATTAGCTGAATAGAAAAGGTACAGTAGTACATTTTTGTTAGAGATTTTAAAATTTTAAAATCTAAAATGTTTTTTTTACTTTTCCATTCTGTTTTTTTTTCTCCTTCTCTTATTACAATCTTTCTGTCCCTCTCTTTATTTCTCCTTCTGTACCTGATTTTACTGGAATTCACCCTATTTCCTCTCTCTCTTTCTTTCTCAATCCTTAAATCTCATTGGTTAAGGAGATAGACTGTTGGTCCCATCGTTGATCATGGTCCCAGATGCCAGGTTGTCCTCGCCACACTGTTATCAGCTTGCACATTCAGCAATGTACTTTGAATTGAATGGTGAGGTAAAAAATCGAACTAATGGTGCATGCCCCGCTCCAGCAAAATCTGGGCCAATAATTCCTACTTTATATTCCAAGTTTCTGATACTATTGTAATGAAGGTGCAGCAAACACTTAGGCACAGTGGAAGCACCTTTAATTGCAATCTTGTTTACTGCAACAAAATTTCTCTTTATCAGGATCTGGATAATTGAGTGTTACTGACAGTTTAATGAAACTGGGAGAATAGGAAGCTCCAGATCACTGGTAGCCGTCAGTTCAACTTGGAATTGGAACATGGTCTGCCATTCAAAGCTTCTCTGATGCTGAAAAGCTGCTCCACTCTCCTTCAGGCCGTGAGCCAAAGTAGTGATCCTGGCAATTTCCTGCAGATTAACATGAATGTTCATTTTTATGAAGACTAATATAGCGATCTAGTCAGTGCACAAAGAGATCCAGTACTTTATGATCAGAGGGACAATTGATCTACAAGGTGGCTACAGTGGTTCCTTTGGAACTAAACCATGGAAGAGTAATGTTCAATATTTTGTAAAAAGTGGGCAATAATTTACTATGACAGGTGGATCTTTCCATTCAATTATAATCAAATGAATTGGACATTACTTTTTCCACTATAAGGAGGGAATTTTTACCTGCCGTCACGCTGGGAGTGGGGTCGAGGACATGCGGGGGTGGGGTGGGGGGGTGTCGGTTGGTGGTAGTGCACGGGAGACCCGGAAGTAAATGCAGCACATCTGTCAGTGTTTTTTTTCACACGGCCATTACATTTGCATCTAACTTCCGGGTTTCCCAACCAATTGGGTTGAGTGAGCATCATTACGACCCGCATGAGTCGATTTCAACTCCAGTACTTAAAGGGACACTACAAACATGAGAGTTGATGCATTCTGGAGGTGGGAGAGCAAAAGAAACAGCTGTGACTATGGAGACCCACCATTGCACGTCTGCGCCTCGCTTCAGTGACGCCACCCTGGATGTGCTACTGGGGGCTGTAACAGCCAATAGGTAGACACTCTTCCCTACTGACGGGAGGAAGTAGCCTGCCAGTGAGACCAAGAAGGTGTGGCTGGAGGTGTCTCATGAGGAGAGCAGCAGGAGTATGGTGCCACGCTCCTGGATGTAATGCCGAAAGGGCAGGGCAGGGAAGGTGAGTGCAGTGGGACATCCAACTACATTCTGATGCATATATCATGCCAACCCCCTCACTGTGTCTTCTCACGTCTCCTCCAGCACATCACTCTTCACATCAATTTACCTTGCAGGTGCACCCATCCCTTTCTGTCTATGCACTTCCTCACATCCCCATCTGTCTATCCACCACTGACACTCATCATTCTTATGTAATGTCATGCCTCTGCCTCCTAATGACCCTCAACAAATGCTCTCCATCCATCCATTCAACACATGCCATTTATCTCACTCATAGTTCTCTTCTTTCCATCCTTGCAGGAGAAGAGAGCACTGAACTCCATGGAGAGGCAGAGAACAGAAGGTGGTCCTCCGTCAATATCACAACTTACACCTGAAGTGGAGGATCTGCTGGACATCAGCGGAGTCTCGGCATGCTTGGCCATCGGAGATGGGAAGCTGGGGGGCCTCCCAGGTATCTGGTGACAGAATTAAATATCGGACAGTCACATGGCATACAGCACTCACTCATGTTGACTTGCTCTCAGCAGCAAGTGAAATCTGATCATGTGCATGATGGTAACTTAAAACATTCTTACCGTTACAGTTCTAATTCATGTCTCGCAGGAGGTGATCCAGGTGGACGATGACAACTCCTCAGAGATCACTCACTCTGAAGTTGCCCCGTCACAGGGCTCCTGCAGACCATGCACCAGCTTAGATACCCACAATTTGGTGGGACCGGTAAGGAAGTTAGTTGGGTTTTCACCTGATGACTCGCACATCACAAGTGAGCAAGAGTCGATGGTGGTGACAGGGACAGCAGTGGAGGGTCTGCATCAGAGGCAACAGGATGCTCCAAGCTCTACTCAGTTGGGTGCAGAACCTCGGGGGCCGACAACAAAGAGAATACGTTCCTAGTATCAGCAAAGAAAGTGTGATGTACTGGCAGGCTTTCCAACCGCACTGTGCATGCTCACAGAGAGATTGGAGGAATCCGTCTCAAGCATGAGTGGCATGGTGTCGCAGGATTTGCGATGATGTCTTCGTCCATGGAAAGAGTGGCCACCTGCACGGAGCTTTGAATGCAACAATCAAACATGTTCTGCAGGCCCTCACCAATGGTTTGCACAGTATAA
This sequence comes from Pristiophorus japonicus, assembly GCF_044704955.1. Classification (NCBI taxonomy): domain Eukaryota; kingdom Metazoa; phylum Chordata; class Chondrichthyes; family Pristiophoridae; genus Pristiophorus; species Pristiophorus japonicus. The sequence continues at coordinate 265,302,459 of NC_091980.1, forward strand.
ATGCCACCTTAAATAGGATGAATGATACCCCAGCCTTGGTCATTCATCGCCCCACTGAACTGCAGGAAAGTGTTCTTCTGCTCTTTTCTATCAAGGAAGTGTGGGTGGGGCATGAGAGGGTTAATGGTGAAAGGGGACACGGAAGTGGGGGCTTGGCTCAGAGCGGTTCCACTTCTCACCCATCGCTCAGTCAGTGCTACACATGCTGCCTCGTGTCCCGATGGCCCAGTCTGCTGCACGCGTGTAGGTGGAGCAGTTTTTGGTGGGGCCCTCACGGCCTCCAACACCCAGAGGTTGTCGGCCAAGGGATCTGAGCAGCCTGCCTCTACCTCTGCTGAAGCCACGGGTGTCGCACCACGAGGAAGAGGAAGAGTAAAGATTTGTAGTTGTATAAATGGTATGCACATGGGTGTCTTGCAATGTTAGAGTGTTAAATGTTTCATTTTTGAACCACATAAATATTATTTGTTTACACCACTTTCCAGTGTTGCCCATTTTTGGCTGCTGCCTGGCAAGTGGCCTTTTAACTTATGATGAATGGTAAGACAAGAATGAATGGGGGGCTGTGAAATGGATGATTGGTTGTTTTCAATACTGCTTTGTGTTGTGGAAAGGGAATGTGGGGAAGTGGGTTTTGCATATGGCTCCCAGATTGGAGCGCTGTTGAAACCTTACTGAACCTCGCCATGGTGAGGGCATCCCGGGCAGCAAGGTGTGTCGCTGCTGGTGCATTGACCACATCATGTTCTTCCTCCTCCTCGGCTCTGTGTTGCAAGAATCAAGCCGAACACTAGATAAATGTGTGATGCTCTGTAAAGCTATAGAGGCCACTATTGTGCAAATGAAATCCATGAAGCTCACTAAAACAGATTTAGACTCTGAAGATGTCAAAACTGTCAGATAGAAACCTCAACCCACAAAGAAAGAATTCACAGGCAAAAAGTTCACGAACAATTGTAGATATTGTGGCAAAAGACATGAGCTGTCAAAAAAAAAATGTCCAGCATATGGGAAGGCCTGCAGAAGATGTAGCAAACAAAATAACTTTTCTCTAAAGACCAGGCAGAGTGGATCGAGGCAGAAGTCTACACATAAGCATAAACATAAGGGCAAGTCAAAAGTTCATGGACCATATGAAGACAGTGATGATTATGATTTTGAAGTCATAATAGATTGCAAGCGCAGGGCATTTCTGAGCCTTAAACAGCAACCCAACTCTGGAGCAGCAAAGCAGCATTATAGACGGCTAAAGACTAAGGTCCAACAAAAAACCAGTGACCTAAAGAACAGGTGGTGGATGGAGAAAGCACAGGGGATACAGCAGCTGACTGACAGCCTGATGTGTGAGGATTCTTCATTGCAGTCAAGGCCACCTATAGTCCAAACACCCAAGGCCCCAACCCGCTGCTGGCCAAGAACAGGGAAACACCCATCAAGGACACCGAGGCAATCAGGGCCCGCTGGAAGGAGCACTTCGAAGATCTCCTCAATCGAGACTCTGCCTTTGACTCGAGTGTTCTCGACTCCATCCCGCAGCATGCTACCCGCCACCACCTCACTGAGACCTCAACACTGCACGAGGTAGAAAAAGCCATAAGACAGTTAAAAAACAAGGTCAAGAGAGCGGATGAAATCCCTGCTGAGGCACTGAAGTATGGCGGAGAGGCACTGCTGGCGCGAATACACAACCTCATCTCTCGCACCTGGTGGGAGGAGAGCATGCCGGGAGATCTTAGAGATGCAGTGATCGTGACCATCTTTAAAAAAAGGGGACAAGTCCGACTGCGGCAACTACAGAGGAATCTGCCTGCTATCAGCCACTGGGAAAGTTGTCGCGAGAATCCTCCTCAACCGTCTTCTCCCCATGGCCGAGGAGCTCCTCCCAGAGTCCATCCCGAGAACCGTCATGTTCCAAGATAACATCCTGATCACCAGTCGCGACGCCACCAAACATCTGCACAACCTGGAAAAGTTTCTACGTCGTCTGGACAGAGTGAGACTCAGGCTAAAATGCTCCAAGTGCGTTTTCATGGCACCAGAAGTTGAATTCCTGGGGAGAAAGATTGCAGCAGATGACATCAGGCCTACGGACTCGAAGACAGAGGCCATCAAGAATGCACCCAGACCCCAGAGTGTGACGGAGCTGCGTTCGTTCCTGGATCTTCTCAACTATTTCGGTAATTTTCTACCTAGTTTGAGCACATTGCTAGAGCCCTTGCACGTGTTGCTGAGAAAAGGTAACAATTGGGTTTAGGGCAAATCTCAAGGCAGAGCCTTTGAAAAGGCCAGGAACCTGCTGTGTTCCAATAAATTACTGGTACACTCTGACCCATGTAAGCGGTTAGTGCTGGCCTGCAACGCCTCATCATATGGGGTCGGTTGTGTGCTCCAGCAAGCCAATGTATCAGGCAAACTCCAACCAGTTGCATACACATCCAGAAGTCTGTCTAAGGCTGAAAGAGCCTATAGTATGGTAGAGAAAGAAGCTTTAGTATGCGTATATGGGGTTAGGAAAATACATCAATACCTGCTTGGGCTTCGGTTTGAGCTTGAAACAGACCACAAGCCGCTCATTTCATTGTTTTCTGAGAGCAAAGGTATAAACACCAATGCCTCGTCCCACATCTGACATTATCCGCTTATGATTATGTCATCCGCCACAGACCAGGCACTGAAAACTGTGCTGATGCGCTTAGCCGGCTACCATTGCTCACAACTGGGGTGGAAATGCCGCAGCCCGGAGATGTGCTGCTGGTCATGGATGCTTCGAGAGCGAGGGGTCACTCACCACGGCTCGCCAAATTAGGACCTGGACCAGCCAGGATCCTGTACTGTCAAGCATATAAAATTGGTCTGCCATTCCCAGGGAAATGCAGGATGAAATTAAGCCTTATAGCCGCTGCAAAGATGAATTGTCTATTCAGTTGTCTGTTATGGGGTAATCGTGTTGTTATGCCAAAAAAAGGCAGGGAAACTTTTGTGCGAGATTTACACAGTACCCACCCAGGCATTATCATGATGAAGGCCATTGCCAGGTCTCACATTTGGTGGCCCGGCATTGACTCGGACTTGGAGTCATGCGTGCATCAGAGCTTAAAACGCGTGACTCACGGCTCCCTACAGACCCGCTTGTCCCGCATTCTGCTCAGTTACCGGACGACATCCCACTTGCTAACCGGGGTCCCTCCTGCCGAGCTATTAATAAAGAGAGGCCTCAAAACCAGACTCTCCCTTGTACATCCGGATCTTAATGATCATGTCGAAACCAGAAGGCAATGACAGCAATAGTACCACGATCGCGCAGCTGTATCACTTGTCATTGGTGTTCATGACCCTGTGTTTGTCCTGAATTATGGTCAGGGTCCAAAGTGGGTTGCTGGCACAGTTTTGGCCAAGGAGCGGAACAGGGTGTTTGTAATCAAACTGTTAAATGGCCAAACGTGCAAGAGGCACATCGACCAAACCAAACTGCGATTCACAGACAACCTAGAACAAATTGAAGAGGACATCATCATCGACCAACCAACACACATCCAACCATCAATTGACCTTGTGTCATTCACAAAGACGAACCTACCATCCCTGACAGTCCTGTCAGACCGACTGCTGCGCAATGCAGCAATGGTCCTACTAACTCACCCAAGCTTGGGTTTGAACTGAGAAGATCAACCAGGGAGCGGAAAGCCCCGGACCGTCTCAACTTGTAAATACAACCTGTACCAAGGACTTTGGGGGGAATGATGTTATGTATGTTAACTGGGTTTTACCTGCCACCAGAGGGCACGACTGTCGGAGTCCTAATGGTCACTGGCAGACATGTGCAAGCCGTGTATATAATGTTGGCAGCCATGTTGAATCCTCACTTTGAGAATAAATAAACTGGAGTAAGGGCATGCCTGAACTAGCTCACCGTACTTAGCCTCGTGAAGTTACTTGATACTTAACATCCTACATTTACATTGAGATTGGAGCTGTTCAATTGTTTTACTTATGTTCTAACTTGTTTAAGAAGGTGGAACTCAGGCCTGGGACTCAATCATGTAGGAAGAGTCACAGGATTTTGTTGTGGTTATACCTATAATGGACATTCACTACAGCACATACACATTATTATAAATTTAAAATTTCTCAGCTCCCAAGAAACAAAAAATACAATAATTCTTGGCCCAGGAGATTTGATTTTGACATTTATTAACAAGGCCAAATTAATTAAGATCAATTTAAACCTGGCTGCATATGGTATAAGGCTCACGATTAAAAAAAATACTAGTCCAAGAATCTTTCTTAATCTAACTCAAAGCGCCTGAAATTGCACATTCGGGTACTGTACTAGCTTACAAATACTTAACGTATTTGTCTGAAATTCATTTTATTGCTACTTTAGCTAAGTCATTAACTCATTTATTTTCAACAGGTTAACACTTTCACTGAAATAACAGTGTAAATTTCTGGTGAATGCATTAAGTATTGGTAGGTTAAGACCCAAACCCAGAATTTCAGGGGATAACTGGCAAGAAATCAATCTGAATTTGATGTTTTCCAATGAAACTAAAATGCATCCAATTAATCACCCTCACCCCAAAGTATGTATAAAGCTAGCATAAAATGCAACAGAACTTAAATCAATATAACCTTTATTTAGGTGTGAATAAATGCATTCTCAAATTTGCTAATATCTTTTCAATGCACAACTGCCATTTTTGTCTAGAAGAATTGATCTCGCAGTTTCTGTTAGGGTATAATTTATCACCGTTTCCAGTCTTTGATAGTCCTTGGCACAAGAGAATAAGCAATCATAGAATCATTCAATCATAGAAATTTTTGGCACAGAAGGAAGCCATTCAGCCCATCATGTCTGTGCCAGTCAAAAAAGAGCTATCCAACCTAATCCAGTTCTTGATCCATAACCTTGTAGGCTATGGCACTTCAATGCATATTCAAGTACTTTTTAAATGCAATGAGGGTTTCTGCCTCTACCACCCTTTCAGGCAGTGAGTTCCAGACCCTCACCACCCGCTGGGTGAAATAATTTTCCTGAACTCCCCTCTAATCCTTCTACCAATTACTTTAAATCTATGCCCCCTGGTTATTGACCTCTCTGTTAAGGGAAAAAGGTCCTTCCTATCCACTCTGGGCGCCGCAATTAAATCTCCCCTCGGTTCTAAAGAAAACAACCCAGCCTATCCAATCTTTCCTCATAGCAAAAATTCTCCAGTCCTGATAACATCCTCGTAAATCTCCTCAGTACCCTCTCTCGTGCAATCACATCTTTCCTGTAATGTGGTGACCAGAACTGTACACAGTACTTTAGCTGTGGCCTAACGAGTGTTTTATACAGTTCAAGCATAACCTCCCTGCTCTTATATTCTATGCCTCGGCTAATAAAGACAAGTATCCCGTATGCCTTCTTAACCACCCTGTCCTGCTACCTTCAGGGATCTGTGGTCATGCTGTCCAAGATCCCTCTGTTCCTCTACACTTCTCAGTATTCTACTATTTATTATGTAATTCCTTGGCTTGTTTGCCCTCCCCAAATGCATGACCTCACACTTCTCTGGATTGAATTCCATTTATCACTTTTCTGCCCAACTGATCAGTCCATCGATATCTTCCTGCAGTCTACAGCTATCTTCCTCACTCAGACTACTATATGAATTTGATTGGACCCCTTTTTAAATTTAAGGTTAATAGATGGATAATACATAAATAGTTACTTTATTCTGCAGCCTTCTAATTTATGACAAACTTTTTGCGATTTGCAGCAAGAGAGGGCACAGTCTATGCTGTATATAAAGTTCCCATGTTCCATTATTCTCAACAATGTTTTCCATTATAAAGATAGGAGCGAAGGGAGCTAATTTGTTAGAAATATGTGTTATTGAAGTGTAAGGTTTTTTTTAACTGTAGGAACCCATCCTTCAGGAACCTACAATGTTATCCTCTGCTCTCTACATCCAGCCTGAAGCTCTGAGGCTGCCCAGAACCAATGACACAAGCAAGAACATTTGTTACAGAGAGGCTCTCCTTACTTTACTCGCATAAGGCACAAAAGATGCATTGTAACAACCATAAGACAAATCAACTACCTTTTTTAAATGAGTTTGTACTTATCCTTGGTGAGAGAGCGAGAGGGTGTGTATAAGATAGACAGAGAATATATGTGTTTGTTGGGAGATACAGAGATTGTATGTATGCAAGTTAAAAACATGGGAGTATAGTCTCTGCTGCTCACATCCATGGAGGTTGGCACTGAAAGGGTAGACTGTCAACTTCCAGGAATACATATGGCATTCATGCCATGCTGTGTCCAATCATACTTGGGTCATACCGATTCATTCGCAGCATTTGAATGACAGTGAGTGTATATATTTCTTCTTCATAACACTTCACCCCTCTATTTTCAAAGAATCACCTGTCTTTATTGGACGGTCTGATCTTTCCTGAACAATAGCTGTAGATTGACTTTTCCTCATCTGTGGCGGTCGATGATAATGGAGCTCAGTTGCACATTGATTTCAATTGTCTCAACATATTTGGGTTCCCATGTGGTGGCAACAGGGTGCCTGTCTGACAAGCAGCTTGCCAAAAATGTTCCCACAATACATGTTTATCCTTTGACCCTTGCTTTATGTTTTACTGTTGGCTTTACTGCAAAAGCTTCTATAGATATGTGAAGAGAAAAAGATTAGTGAAGCCAAACGTAAGTCCTTTGCAGTCAGAATCAGGTGAATTTATAATGGGGAATAAAGAAATGGCAGACCAATTGAACAAATACTTTGGTTCTGTCTTCACGAAGGAATACACAAATGTAAGGATTGACCAAAATTCCCTGGCTTGGGGAATCCATCTGGGTCTCGGACTGTGCCAGTTTAAAACCCCTGTTAAGGATCTGAAGCCTGGAGCCCCGAAAACAAGGTGTGTGTGTACACCTTGTGTGGAAACCTGGACTAACTTTTGGGACCTTGAGACTTGGAGAATCTTTGTGCTGTACTGTCTGGAGATTCTTGTGAAAGATTTGGAGGACTTTATGTACTTAGAGGTATATTCTGTGGATTTTGCGGGAAAAGACTGCAAAAGACTGCAAAAAGCCTGAACAGGAGGGACAGAGTAAAAGAACACATGCTGCTGAGATGATGGACAGGTGGGTTTTGCTGTGTGAGTAATGGGGGTCGGAGAACCTGCAAAGTCAGCAAACCCATTATTTATCTGTCACTCATCTCGCCTCTCCTGAGTCACCACCTGACAATGATTAATTCCAACAAAGAACTCAGCCCTGGGCCCGAGATTGACAGGTGGCAGGATGGCCTAGTACAATGGACTGGCAGTTAACACCTCGTCAAACTAAATCGGGCCATCATCTACCATTAATGGCCCAGGTCGGCCGATGGAGTTTGATCACATCTCAAAGGGTGCATCTTTTGAAACCGAACAAGCCCGAACAAAGGACTTTTTGAAAACCAACCAGGTCAGAGCCCTATATCTAGGCTCCACCTTCTCCAGCAAGAGAGTGATCGCGTCAGTGTTCATGTTAGTGCCCAAGTGTTCGCAGTGTCTCCAGCATTTTTCTGACCAGCAAAAGACCAACAAGCAACCTTGCTCCAACCAAAGGGGGCCAAGTCAAAATCGCAACCGAGAGCGTGACACTCAGCTCAGTCAGCCGCAACCAGGCCCTGAACTGCACCAAGGTCCAGCTTGGGATTAAAACCCAAGTGGGCCCATCGAAACCAACAGAAGAACCTGCCACCATATTACCAGGGGCCAACCAGCGACGATCGAGCCAACCACCCGCCCTCGATGAATGGTCGAATCAACCGGAGTCCCCAACGGCAATATAACAACTCTCCCGTTGCTGGGATACAAAGCCTACCATCCCTGAAGACAACATCTAAAGCAGCATTGGCAAGTATAATTCTGACCTTAAAGACCTAGACAGTAAGATTTGGGTGTTGGGAGGTGTTTTTTTTTTGGTTTCGACAGATATACGGTAATTTTGTGTGTTCTTCTTCCTCCCTTCTAGCTCTGCCTGACCATAATTGTTATGTTGCATTAAAGTTTGGTAGTTTTCACTTGTCTGAAATAAAGTTTTGGTGCCTTCAATTTTCTAATAAACACCTTAGACTCATTCCAAACACACACTTTTCTGCCTTTTGCTTTATTACTTCTGTGATAAGTCCAGTGTCCAAAACCAGGGGTTAGGAGCACTTCGAAATTGCTCAGAGAAGTTCCCACAGGCCAGGCATAAGCTGTGGGGGCTCAAAGGTTGTAGTAAAACCCCCTGCACAAATAACCTTCTGGAAATACTAGTCCGAGGGTTTAGCGAGAAGGAGGAACTGAAGGAAATCCTTATTAGTCAGGAAATTGTGTTAGGGAAATTAATGGGATTGAAGGGCGATAAATCCCCAGGGCCTGATGGTCTGCATCCCAGAGTACTTAAGGAAGTGGCCCTAGAAATAATGCATGCATTGGTGATCGACTCTGGATCAATTCCCATGGACTGGAGGGTAGCTAATGTAACACCACTTTTTAATAAAGGAGGGAGAGAGAAAACGGGTAATTATAGATCGGTTAGCCTGACATCAGTAGTGGGGAAAATTTTGGAATCAATTATTAAAGATGAAATAGCAGCGCATTTGGAAAGCAGTGACGGGATCGGTCCAAGTCAGCATGGATTTATGAAAAGGGAAATTATGCTTGACAAATCTTCTAGAATTGTTTGAGGATGTAACAAGTAGAGTGGACAAGGGAGAACCAGTGGATGTATGTATTTGGACTTTCAAAAGGCTTTTGACAAGGTACCACACAAGAGATTGGTGTGCAAAATTAAAGCACATGGTATTGGGGATAATGTATTGACGTGGATAGAGAACTGGTTGGCAGACAGGAAGCAGAGAGTCGGGATAAACGGGTCCTTTTCAGAATGGCAGGCAGTGACTAGTGGGGTGCCGCAGGGCTCAGTGCTGGGACCCCAGCTATTTACAATATATATCAATGATTTAGATGAAGGAATTGAGTGTAATATCTCCAAGTTTGCAGATGACACTAAATTGGGTGGCGGTGTGAGCTGTGAGGAGGATGCTAAGAGGCTGCAGGGTGACTTGGACAGATTAGGTGAGTGGGCAAATGCATGGCAGATGCCGTATAATGTGGATAAATGTGAGGTTATCCACTTTTGTGGCAAAAACATGAAGACAGAATATTATCTAAATTGCAGCAGATTAGGAAAAGGGGAGGTGCAACGCGACCTGGGTATCATGGTACATCACTCATTGAAAATTGGCATGCAGGTACAGCAGGCGGTGAAGAAGGCAAATGGCATGTTGGCCTTCATAGCTAGGGGAATGGAGTATTGGAGCAGGGAAGTCTTACTGCAGTTGTACAGGGCCTTGGTGAGGTCTCACCTGGAATATTGTGTTAAGTTTTAGTCTCCTAATCTGAGGAAGGGTGTTCTTGCTATTGATGGAGTGCAGCAAAGGTTCACCAGACTGATTCCTGGGATGGCAGGACTGACATATGAGGAGAGACTGGATCGACTGGGCCTGCATTCACTGGAGTTTAGAAGAATGAGAGGAGATCTCATAGAAACACATAAAATTCTGATGGGATTGGACAGGTTAGATGCAGGAAGAATGTTCCCGATGTTGGGGAAGTCCAGAACCGGGAGTCACAGTCTAAGGATAAAGGGTAAGCCATTTAGGACTGAGATGAGGAGAAACTTCTTCACTCAGAGAGTTGTTAGCTTGTGGAATTCTCTACCGCAGAGAGTTGTTGATGCCAGTTCATTGGATATATTCAAGAGGGAGTTAGATATGGCCCTTACGGCTAAAGGGATCAAGTGATATGGAGAGAAAGCAGAAAATGGGTACTGAGGTGAATGATCAGCCATGATCTTATTGAATGGTGGTGCAGGCTCGAAGGGCCAAATGGCCTACTCTTGCACCTATTTTCCGATGTTTCATAAGAACATAAGAACATAAGAATTAGGAACAGGAGTAGGCCATCTAGCCCCTCGAGCCTGCTCCACCATTCAATAAGATCATGGCTGATCTGGCCGTGGACTCAGCTCCACTTACCCGCCCTCTCCCTGTAACCCTTAATTCCCTTATTGGTTAAAAATCTATCTATCCGTGATTTGAATACATTCAATGAGCCAGCCTCAACTGCTTCCTTGGGCAGAGAATTCCACAGATTCACAACCCTCTGGAAGAAGAAATTCCTTCTCAACTCGGTTTTAAATTGGCTCCCCCATATATTTCTATGTTTCTTACCAGAGTTCTTTTGCACAATGCTGCTGAATTTCTTCCCTACTCCATCCAAGATCCGGGGAAGAATTTGGGTTGTTTGTGCCTCATGTTAGTGCCCCCGGGGGAGGGGGGGGCAGTAACTAGGTGCAAATGACTTTTCGCTGGTGGTCGAGCGATGGCCCCATTTCCCTCCCGCAGAGTCGGCTGCTTGGCCCTTCCCTTCTATTAAAGGGAAGGGTCCTGTCTTCCCACCAGCGCTACGAGTGCCACCGCGAAGCACTGGAAACTTCACGTCCCTTTGCGCCCCGGTCCCGCTCCGGAGAGGAAGATTTTGCGCTCCACTTCCTCTCACGGGACCTTCGCGCCTGGTGCAGGAACTCCCGCCTTGTGGTTGTTACCGCCCCCAAACAGGGCAGTACCGAATGTTCGGACCTTGGAGCCACAGCAATCACGCAGTCAGTAGCTTCATGCCTAGGCTTGGTGTTGTTGACTTCTGCCAGCCAGAAAAGTGTCTCTTGCCATTAAAGCACTCTATTCACCAGTTTGTACTGACCTATGTCCATGAAATGAGCTTTCTGAGTGCAAGGAACATAGTTAACATCACTGATTGTTATGTATTAGTTAATGACTGTTGTGCCACTTGAGACATATGAACAGACATTATCGCAGATAACTTAAGATTGGCCAGCGTGGACTGTGGTGGATCAGTTGATATCTGTAACTTAAACAAATGCAATTGCCAAAACTCAGATATATAGGGCCCGAACTTCTGCCCACAGCCACCGAGGTTCTGCCCGAAAATGTTTTTTTTTTAACATATTCCTCAGGTACCGCCCATCTGCCGCCCAGGGCCCGTCCGGCAGGAGATTCCTTGGTGAAGTACAACTTCCTGCCGCCCATCCATGCCGGAGGCTCAAAAACAGGAAGATCGTGCTCCCGCTCGCCAGAACGACCGCTGGCAAAAAGGTGGTCTGAGGTGGCTGTGAATCGGGCAGCAGGGAGAATCGCTCAGAGTGTTGCAGTGCTGCACATCTCGGGTAGTGTCCGTATGCTGCACCATTATCAGAGGCTCAGAATTAGTGATCTGATCAGCCTTAAGCCGCACAGAATGAGTTCAGACATGTAAATGAGAAGTACTCCGTTGAAGGGAAGATGTGGTGGAGGAAGCGGCAATGAGTTCCGAGAGATGGTAAAGGCTCAGTGGAGAAGCCCTACAAGAGTTTTTAGACCATTGCAGGCAGAATAGAGTTATTGAGAGAATGTTAGTGCACAGATGGTCTGAGCTTCTGTCAGAGTAAACAGGCGAAAATGCGACCGTGTAATGCTCTGGCAGGTCGCAGCATCTGATTGTGAGAACAGCATCACCTCAGTATAGAAGAAGGAAAAATATATATAATGGACTGCAAGGTCACTGAGGAACATGTGATATCAGGGATGGGACTCCGCGATGGTGGAACTAAGAAAAAGTGGACTGAAGTGCAAGCCTTAATGTGTATCCTGCAAGTAGACTGTCTCTCATTGAATGGCAGCCTTCCTGCATTGATGACACTTACTTGTCGTATCGCAATCACCTGAAGACAGGACCCATTAATCAATCACATCATATGTGGGGGGCGAGAGATTCCTCATACAGCAGTACACCTGAAGGAGATTTGTCTTTTTCTCAGGACACACCCCAGATAATGTAAAATAAGACACTGACCAAGAGTGGGTGAATAATGTGACTGTATTGAATAGTGCAGCATGCCAAAGTGACAGAACATGCAACCAATTGAATTCAATATATGGACAGTTGTTCCGAGACCAGTAAAGTCACATTGACAAGACCCATGTGAAACAACAGCCACAACTTAATGAGGAGTAAAGAACATATCCACTACCAACACCCAACCCTCTACCACCACCTCTCTTTCCCCCCGCCCCCAATGTGAGGCCCATCGTCCTCTTCATGGCTCCGCCTTCACCACGGTGAGCCACACCCCTGCCCCTCACCGCCTCTGCTCCATCACATTGTGCAGGAGGGCAGCCGGAGCGCTGCTGACGTGTTCGTCTTGGAGAGAAGGTAGGGGGTGTGATTGAAGGCGCGGCATCTCCGGCTCCTTGGGATCTGTCGGCCTCGATGGTGTGGGCTCAGGGGGTTGCATGACAGGGCCAGAAGCCATCGATTGCCTCATCGCCTCAACAGAGTCGGTGTTGCGCTCCACCACACAAATGAGCTGCTCCATACTGGCAGTATGCTACTGAGCAAAGGTGGCGATGCTGGCAGCTATCCCAGCCATGGTCTGCAGCACATCTCGAGCTAGGTCGACGCTCGTCCTCAATGGCTGGACCATCCTTGAATTGCTGCGAGCCGTCCGCCATCCTCATCGGCTTGTTGCATCATCCTGGATCCCGCTGCCTGCTGCTGCCGCCAACACAACCACGGTGAAACTCGCTCCCAACTGGCCCCAGCGGCAGCGGGCGACAAAAAGATACGTTCTACCCGGGGACTGCCGAGAAATGGGCGGGCCTTAGCATTCACCAATTTCGGGCCCATAGAAACAAACATGGAAACAAACTATTGAAATTGAGAAAAAATACTCTCTCATCGATTCATAGAATTTTATGGCACTGAAGGAGAACATTTGACTCATCGTGTCTGTGCCGGTATTTAATTCACCTTATTACAGAAGATTAAGGGATGAACTAATTGAGCTGTATAAAATGATTAAATCATATGCAAATAAGTAGTCCAATGCCTGTTTGAGGCCCTTCTGCAATATTGGGTTGCCCTCAGGCAGTCAGCTGTATTCAGGAAAACCAGGTCTGCAGGCGGTCCTTAAAGGAACTGCTAGGAACATAGGAACAGTAGGTCATTCAGCCCTTCGAGCCCATTCCATCATTCAATGAGACCATGGATGATCCGTGATCTGCCACCAAAACAGTAAGATTTAAAATATACTTACCTAAATATGGAGCCAGGAGGAGCAGCAGTGGTCCTTCTGACTCCACATTCAAACCACAACTCCTCCCCTCGCCCACCCCAACCTCCTGAAGACCTGGACCCTTCAACCTCCACCCCCGATAGCCGAATTACTTAAAGAATGAAGGCAGAAGTTAAAATAAAAATTTACTCAGAGAATCTGGACTACCCTAACAATGGTCAGAGCAGAATCCATGTTAGCTTTTAAAAGAGAAGTGGATAGATATTTGAAAAAAATGTTTAAAGTTTGTAGGTTAAGGGAAAGCAGAATATGTAAATAGCTCTTTCAGATTATATATATAGGACTTTATTTAAAGCATATATATTAACCTTGAATATTCATGGTTATGATTAGGTTATGGCAGTGGTGTTTTTAAAAAATATTTTCGTCCTTTAATCGCCTCATTTAGAACTAAAAATGGGATGGTAGTGAGAGCAATATCGGCCACTGTTTTGTTAGCTTCTAGTAAATAATAAAGAAAAAGGGGCATTTATTTTATTTTTTGACAAGAGGAAAATATGACTCTAAGACTAATGCAGCTATGTTACATTTTTGGTTGAAATACTGATTTACTTGTTAATCCAAATTGTGATGACAATGGATACATGTCCACTGACAACTGGATTGATGCTGCTGAAAGTCATTTTACTTAGGGCTCCTAATAGCCTTCAAAAAAAATTGTCAACTATCCCTTCTGCTTTTAGGTTACAGCAATGAATCGAAACTATGGTCTGCATCTATTATAGATGGCTTCACCTTGCAAAAAATTGTAAAATTGACTTTTTCCCTGGAGATTTCCAATATAAATTGAAGGGATTTTCAGCCTGTATGATGAATTTCTTATCACCAAAATCAGTGTTTATAACACCACTGTGATAGCGATAATGATCTGTGGTACAGGAATTTGGAACCTAATCCAAATTGAGGAGAAAAGATTGGACACAATTGATGAACAACAAACTTGGAATGAAATGGTATGGTAAAATGATTACTTTGGAAGAAAGGCAAAAGCCCTGCTGCACTTCCATGTCGGTCACTACAACTATTTTAATAAAACTATGAAGCTGAGTGCCCCCTTATTAAAGGGGCACTAGAACCGATAAATTAACAAATAAAACTTTTAAACATTAAACAGTCAAATTAAAATGTGTTTGCCGGTGATGATGATGCACTCCAGTCCCTCTGGTGCCCACCTCTCGCATAAGGTCACGAGTGTACCGGTGGGCACCACTTGCTCCATCTCCAGGGACACCCTGGTGCAAACGTAACCGCGGAAGAGAGGCAGGTAGTCAGGCTGAACAACCCCCTTGACCGCCCTCTGCCTGGACCTGCTAATGGTCACCTTGGCCTGGCCCAGGAGCAGTGTCAGTCACTACAACTATTTTGTGTAAAACTTTTAAATCAAATGCACCTTTTTTTTTTAAGGGCACAGTCAACAGGTTGTTATGTATGGAGAAAGAGTCAGACTGAACACTGTGAGCTCAAAGTAAAGTGTGACCTTAGTCTTTTATTGCAGGTCTCCAGAGTACCTCTCCAACTTGTGAGGCCTCCTTAAATACCTGTGCTCCCAAGGGATTATGGGATCCCTTGGGACACAAGGGAATGAGTCCTCTGGTGGCTGTACAGAGTAAATACAAGTTTACATATATAACAACACTCCGCCCCCCGCCCCAAAGTCAATAGTGTAACTATTTACAATGTGAGTCGATCTGGGGCCCTTCTTTCCCTGGTTGATCGTTTCGGTGTGAAAGCTGGTATTGTTGAATCATTTGTTAGGCCCTCGCTGGGCTGCTGTGCAGCTGGCCTTGCTGGGCTGCCTGGTGTGTTGGGTCCTGCTGGGCTGCTGTGGATGATGGGTTCTGCTTCGTGGTCAACCATGGTGCCGATTGCCACTGGTGTGTATGTTGCGGGATCAAAAATGGTAGTGTCCAAGGTGGGTTGCTTAGGATAGTCCGTAACTCTGAGTTTAATTTGGTCCAAGTGTTTCCGGTGAATGAGTCCATTTGAAAGTTTGACCCGAAACACCCTACTCCCCTCTTTGGCCACGACAGTGCCGGGAAGCCACTTGGGATCTTGTCCATAATTCAATACAAATACAGGATCATTGATTTCAATCTCGCGTGACACATTTGAGCTATCATGGTATGCACTTTGTTGAAACCACCTGCTCTCTACCTGTTCATGTAGATCAGGGTGAACTAACGAGAGCCTTGTTTTAAGTGCTCTTTTCATGAGCAGTTCAGCAGGTGGGATCCCAGTGATCGAGTGGGGTCTCGTGCGGTAGCTAAGCAGGACTCGCGATAGGCGAGTCTGCAGTGAGCCTTTAGTTACCCTCTTCAAGCCTTGCTTGATGGTTTGCACTGCTCTCTCTGCCTGACCATTGGATGTTGGTTTAAACGGGGCAGATGTGACATGTTTGATCCCGTTGCGGGCCATGAATTCTTTGAAATCAGTACTGGTAAAACATGGCCCTTTGTCGCTCACCAGGACATCGGGTAGGTCCTGAGTGGCAAACATAGCCCGCAGGCTTTCAGTAGTGGCAGCGGACATGCTAGCCGACATTATCTCACATTCAATCCACTTGAAGTACGCGTCTACAACCACAGGGAACATTTTACCCAAGAATGGGTCTGCATAGTCGACGTGTACTCCAGACCACGGTTTGGAGGGCCAAAACCATAAACTTAGCGGCGCCTCCCTGAGTACATTGCTTAGCTGCGAGCATGTATTACATCTGTGAACGCAGGACTCTAATTCCGCATCGATACCGGGCCACCACACGTGGAATCTGGCTATTCTTTCATCATTATGATGCCTGGGTGGGTAATGTGGAGGTCATTGATGAAGGTGTCTCTGCCCTTCTTGGGAACCACTACTCAATTGCCCCACAGAAGGCAGTCTGCTTGAATAGACATTTCAACTTTGCGCTGCTGGAACGGCTTTATCTCTTCCTGCATTTCCACTGCGACACTGGACCAGTACTCGTGAAGCACACAGCTTTTGACTAGAGATATTAAGGGGTCCTGGCTTTTCCATGTTTTGATCTGCCGGGCAGTGATAGGTGATTGCTCACTCTCAAATGCTTCCATAACCATGGCTAGCTCTGCAGGCTGCGCTATTTCCACCCACGTGGTGGGCAATGGCAGCCTACTGAGAGCATCGGCGCAGTTTTCTGTGCCTGGTCTGTGGCGGATGGCGTAGTTGTATGCGGACAACGTGAGCGCCCGTCTCTGGATGCCGGCCGATGGGTTGGTATTTATCCCTTTACTCTCAGAAAACAGGGATATAAGTGGCTTATGGTCAGTTTCCAATTCGAATTTTAGCCCAAACAGGTATTGATGCATTTTCTTTAGCCCATAGAAACACGCTAACGCTTCTTTCTCAATCATGCTGTAGGCTCTCTCAGCCTTAGACAGACTCCTGGCTGCAGTTTCCCCAAATCATTAGCTTGTTGCAATACACACCCGACGCCATATGACAACGCATCACATGCTAGTACCAAACGCTTACATGGATCATACAACAAAAGCAATTTGTTTGAGCATAACAATTTTCTCGCTTTTACAAAAGCATTTTCTTGGCTTTTGCCCCAAACCCATTCGTCCCCTTTCCATAGTAAGACATGCAGTGGTTCTAACAGTGTGCTACGACCTGGTAAGAAGTTATCAAAGTAGTTCAGGAATCCCAGAAACGAATGCAGTTCTGTCACGTTCTGTGGCCTCGGTGCATTCTCGATTGTCTCCATCTTCACGTTGGTGAGCCTGATGCCGTCCGCCGCAGTCCTCCTTCCCAAGAACTCCACTTCAGGCGCTAGGAAAATGCACGTCAAGCATTTTAACCTGAGCCCCATGCGGTTGAGTCAACTAAGAACCTCCTCCAGGTGCTGCAGATGCTCGACTGTGTTCCGACCTGTGACCAAGATGTCTTCCTGGAAGACCACGGGGTACGGGACCGACTTCAGTAAGCTTTCCATATTTCTCTGGAATATTGCCGCCGCTGATCGGAATCCAAACGGGCATCTGTTATAAACAAAAAGATCTTTGTGCGTGGTGATACTAGTGAGGGCCTTCGGTGATGCCTCCAGTTCCTCTGTCATATAGGCTGAAGTCAGATGCAGCTTCGTGAACGTCTTTTCTCCTGCCAGCATTGCAAAGAGGTCGCCGGCCTTTGGTAGTGGGTATTGGTCCTGCATGGAGAAACGATTGATAGTTACTTTATAATTGCCACAGATTCTGACGGTGTCGTCACCCTTGAGGACTAGGACGATAGGACTGGCCCACTCGTTGAACTCGATCGGTGAAATGATGCCCTCTTGTTGCAGCTGGTCTAGCTCGATCTCTACCCTTTCTCTCATCGTGTATGGTACTGTTCTTGCCTTGTGATGGGTGGGTCGCGCCTCCGGAATTAGGTGGATCTGCATTTTGCTCCTTGGAATTTCCCGATGCCTGGTTCGAACAGGGAAGGAAATTTGGTTAAGACCTGGGCACACGAAGTGTCATCAGCAGGCGATAGCGCTCAGATGTCGTCCCAGTTCCAGCATATCTTTCCCAGCCAGCTCCTGCCGAGCAGCGAGGGACCATCGCACGGTACCACCCAGAGTGGTAGCTTGTGCACCACTCCATCATAGGAGATCTTTACAGTAGCACTGCCGATTACAGGAATCAGTTCTTTTGCGTAAGTTCTTAGTTTCGTGTGAACTGGAGTTAAGACTGGCCTTGAGGCCTTGTTGCACCATAACCTTTTTGCCCATGATGGACTGGCTCGCACCTGTGTCCAGCTCCATTGACACCGGGAGTCCATTTAGTTCAACATTCAGCATTATCGGGGGACAATTCGTGGTGAATGTGTGCACCCCATGTACCTCTGCCTCCTTGGTCTGAGGCTCTGGTTCGTCGTGATCCTCCGTGAATCTGTCCTCCTCTGCAACACTGTAGTTTGCAGCTTTAGCAGGATTTGCAGCTCACCTGCACACTCGTTGGAGGTGTCTCATTGTTCCACAGCCCTTGCAAACGTACCCTTTGAATCGGCATGAATAGAAACGATGATCACCCCCCGCAGCGCCAACAAGGTGTTAATGGCCTTGCATTCATCACCCTTGATAGTGGACTCTGAGACATCTGCGGACGTGCAGCTGCAGGTATGTGTGACCTGCCCTGTACGTTGTGATTCGAAAACAACATCACTTTGTTCACAGTGCTTGTAGCAGCACTTGTGTGCTGAGAGATTTGCTTCGTATTGTCACTGGTGGCAATGAACGCCTGGGCTATTGCTATGGCCTTACTCAAGGTTGGGGTCTCCACAGTCAAAAGTTTGCGAAATATGGTTTCGTGGCCAATGCCAAGTACAAAAAAGTCTCTGAGCAGGTGCTCCAAATGTCCTTCAAATTCGCAATGTCCTGCAAGGCACCTTAGCTCGGCAACATAACTTGCCACTTCCTGGACTTCAGACCTTTTGTAGGTGTAGAACCGGTACCTTGCCATCAGGACGCTTTCCTTCGAGTTCAAATGCTCTCAGACCAGTGTGCACAAATCATCATACAATTTCTCCGTGGGTTTCGCTGGAGTGAGCATGAGGCCATATGTTGGTGCCCCACAGACGTTGAGGAGGATCGCCCTTCATTTGGCAGCGCTCTCTTCCCCATCTAGCTCGTTGGCTCATTGGTCGAGTCGCTCTACAAAAGTTTCCCATCAGCTCCCTCCGAGAATTTCTCCAGGATGCCCACTGTTCTCTGCATCTTTGGGTTTTCTATCTGTATCTCGTCGCCAGTTGTTATGTATGGAGAAAGAGTCAGACTGAACACTGTGAGCTCAAAGTAAAATGTGACCTTAGTCTTTTATTGCAGGTCTCCAGAATGCCTCTCCAACCTGTAAGGCCTCCTTAAATACCTGTGCTCCCAAGGGATTATGGGATCCCTTGGGACTCCAGGGGATGAGCTCTCTGGTGGCTGTACAGAGTAAATACAAGTTTACATATATAACACAGGTCTACATCCAT
Organism: Pristiophorus japonicus; assembly: GCF_044704955.1. Classification (NCBI taxonomy): domain Eukaryota; kingdom Metazoa; phylum Chordata; class Chondrichthyes; family Pristiophoridae; genus Pristiophorus; species Pristiophorus japonicus. The sequence goes on from NC_091980.1 coordinate 265,321,657, forward strand.
TTTAGTTGAGACCATCAATCAAGTGCCCCCTTATTAACAGGGGGCACTAAAACTGACAAATAAAACAATTAACTTTTAGCCAGAAACATAAATCAAATTAAAATTTGGTTGCCCGATGGAGGGCACTCTACGCAGGGGTCCTCCCACTATTCATCGGGGACTTGGCCTGGAGGGTGGTGCACGGAGCAGTGCCGTGCAATAAATTTTTAAGCCGGTTCACGGACTCCCAGGCCGCCTGCAATTTCTGCGGTCTGGAGGAGTCCGTGTTCCATGTTTTTATTGAGTGCACAAGGTTGCAGCCCCTGTTCCATTATTTGAAGGGGCTGCTCCTGAAATTCTGGCTGCACTTCAGTCCCACTCTCCTGATCTTTGGGCACCCTGTGCGGAGGGGAGCGGGTAGGTCCGAAGGCCTCCTCGTAGGACTGCTCCTGGGCACGGCCAAGGGAGCCATCAGCCGGTCCAGGCAGCGGGCAGTCGAGGGGGTCGTTCAACCTGACTGCCTGCCTCTCTTCTGCTCTTACATCCGGTCCAGGGTGTCCTTGGAGATGGAGCACGCGGTGTCCACCGGTACGCTCGCGGCCTTCCGCGAAAGGTGGGCACCGGAGGGACTGGAGTGCATCATCACGCCTGGCAACCAAATTTTAATTTGATTTTACGTTTTAAAGTTTAATTTGTTTTAATTGCCGGTGCTTTTAGTGTCCCCCTCCCCTTTTATAGGGGGCACTGGAAAGAATTTGATTTTAGCGCCCCAAAAAAAAAAAAAAAAAACACAAAAAAAAAAGGAAAAAAAGGGCCTTGTAAATGTCTGGTGTGTCACGCAGGTCGGGTGGCACGGTTTAATGTTTTATGTTTTGTAGGTAGACTCTAAAAGAGTTTCACAGCCCCTTGCCCAGTTTCAGCTGAGTTCCATTCATCAATCAGCCTTCAATCCTTGACTCCAGCTCCATCTGGCTCTTAAAGGAGAGGTCATGTGAACCTGCTGCTGCTCATTTTTACCATTGCTGAAGTCAGTCACTCATCTCTGGAGCTGAGGAAGCTTGTAAAATGGCTGCTGGTAATCCCCCTTCAAGGGAGAGGGCTACAAGATTCAGCAATGTGGCTCTGGAGGCATTGGTGGAGGCACTCGAGACCAGGAGGGCCTCCCTCTTCCCTGCCTCGGGAAGGAGGCCATCACCGCAGATGTTCCGTGCCACATGGCAAGAGGTGGCCCAGGAGGTGTCAGCCAGCACTGAGGTGCAGAGAAGCCTCACCCAGTGCTGCAAAAAATTCAACAACCTACGTCGGGTGGTCAAAGTGAGTACAAGCTTCCACACCTCCTCCATACCAGCCTCTCAACCTCTGTCTGGGCACACTATGCAAACCACCACTTCCCCACCACTCAAACACCAAGCATCTGCAGATACTCACACCCACATCCTTATCTCACACCTCGCCTACATTCATAGCTATTGAACCACGGCAGGCATATCTTCTTCATACATAGCTGGACTCTTACTCACACGAGTTCCTTTCTATTGCAGGCCAAGATGGCACATAACAGACAGAAGCAGCAGAGTATTGGAGATGGGGAACCTGACCTGTGACCCCTCTCCGACCTTGAGGAGCGAATGCTGGAGCTCATTGGCCATTGGCCTGCAAGTGGTGGGCGCCATGGCTGGAGAAGATGTTGACCCCGCTGGGGGCAACAATGGTATCTTTATCCCCTCTCCTTTTCTCATGCCACTTCCCCCCCACCCCCCCACTCGCCCCAACCACACTGGAATGCTTTATCACTTTCCAATCCTCCACTCCTTCTCTCATACCGTTCCCCCACCTCCCCCCACCCCCCTGCCACACCACAAGGCTTTATCACTATCCAGCTCCTGATACTGACTGCATTTTTTGCTCCATTCCTGCCCCACTGTCCTCACCTTAATATGAGTCTTGTGCCATTTATGCTTTCAGATAACCAGGCAGAAGCTGGCCATACAGCACCTGAGCCCCTCCCAACAATTTATGAAGGGAAATGAAGAGCAGGAGGAAGAGCCGAGCACTGTATCATTGCTTCTCTCACCCGCAGGCACCAGCTTAGATGCTGGCACTATGCGTTTGTTAGAGGTTAGACTGGTAGAAGGGTCTGCACTGGGTGATGCACTGAGGCCTAGTGGGCTGCAGCAAGGCCAAGGGGAAAAGGAACACCAGGACAAATCTCCCCAGAGGGCAAGTTCGCACACAAGTTCTGCGCCACAGGACTCAGATGAGGACCTCGATGGGGAGGCATTCACACAAAGGGTGATGGCCATGCACTATGACATCATAGGTGCAATGGCAAGGATGCTCGCGAGCCCCTTGGTTGTGGTACAGAGTGTGGAGGAGTCCGCCTCTAGCATTGCATAGAGCTCTGCGCACACCATGGAGCCCATCATTGCCAGTCTGCAGACGATGGTGTACTCCCAGAGAGACCGTGCCGGTCCAGACCTCATGACGCGTGACATGAGCAATGTCATGTATCTCATTACTGTATATAACTGTATCTTACCATGCTATACATGACTGTAACTGGATATGACCTGTAACAATAAACATACCTTACCACCAGGGCTGCACTTGCAGGAGACACTCCATACCTGTCCCACTGAGGTATAAAAAGGGAGGTCTCAGGCAAGTGCAGGACTGGAGAGCTGTGAATTAAAGGTGCAGGTCCTGAGTGACCTTGACTTCAGCATGTGTCTCGTGTAAGTCAGTACATTAGAGTCAGGACTTAACAGGCAACGTGGCAGCTTCTATTGCAGCACAGGCGGAAGTAACTCAATGTCTCAGTGCTGTCATGCAGACAATGGTTGGTGGCATGGAAGCTCAGACTGCTCTCGTGCAGTCTCAGGTTGATGCCACGCAACGTCTTGGTGCTTTTATGCAGTCAGTGAGTGCTGGCATTGAGTCTCAGTCTGCTCTCACGCAGTCTCAGCTTAATGCCATGCATGGTCTGACAGGGCATCCCGCAAGCCCATCTGCAGTCTCTGGCCCTGACACACAGCAGCCTTCCATCAGCCGTGCTGCAGCAACAGAGGACACACTGCAGAGGAGCACTAGATTAGTTAAAGCAAAAAGGGGATATAAGGACATGCACAAGGGTGATTTATATAAGCATTTGATGTTCTGATCTAAATTTGGATTGGAATGTTTAAATGTTTGCTGTTGTTTCACATTTCAGTTTTGAGGCTTTGGAATGGAAAGGAAAATAGGGATGTCCAGAGGAACCTGGAAGTGGGATGGTATTAACTGGAACCTAACTCTGATGAGACGGTCGTGGGCCTCCCTTGCAGAATCGCGATGGTCTCGCTGCCTCCTCCGTCGCTGTTGTTGCTGTTCCTGCTCCTCTTCCTCCTCCAGCTGCTCATCCTCCTCCTCTTCTCCTCAGGTGGTGCGGCTATGCCTGCTGGCAATGTCTGTGCCCTCATGATGACCAGGTTGTGCAGCATGCAGCAGACAACAACGAATAAGGACACCCGCTCAGGCGAGGACTCCTCCCGAGCGGTCAAGGCAGCGGAACCGTTGCTTCAGCACTTCGATGGTCTGCTCTATAGTGTTCCTGGTGATGGCATGGCTCTCATTATATGAGTGCTGGGCAGGAGTGGTGGATTTGCGGAAGGGAGTCATGATCCAGGTGGAGATCAGATATCCCTTGTCTCCAAGCAGCCAGCTGCGAGCTTGATAGGGTGGCTGGAATAGAGCTGGCACATCGGTCTGGCGCAGGATGAAGGCATCGTGGATGCTGCCAGGATAGCAGGCATTGACTTTCAGGATTGCCACCAGACATAGCCACGCCACCTGAGAAAGAGGAGGATGTGGATAGAAAACTAGTTGGCAGACAGGAAGCAGAGCGTTGGATAAATGGGTCCTTTTCAGAATGGCAGGCAGTGACGAGTGGGGTGCCGCAGGGTTCAATGCTCTTTACGATATACACTAATAATTTAGATGAAGGAATTGAATGTAATATCTCCAAGTTTGCACTAAGCTGGGTGGCGGTGTGAGCTGTAAGGAGGAGGCTAAGAGGCTGCAGGGTGACTTGGACAGGTTAGGTGAATGGGCAAATACATGGCAGATGCAGTATAATGTGGATAAATGTGAGGTTATCCATTTTGGTGGTAAAAACAGGAAGACAGAATATTATCTGAATGGTGACAGATTAGGAAAAGGGGAGGTGCAACAAGACCTGGGTGTCATGGTACATCAGTCATTGAAGGTTGGCATGCAGGTTTCGCAGGCGGTGAAGAGGGCAAATGGCATGTTGGCCTTCATAGCTAGAGGATTTGAGTATAGGAGCAGGGAGGTCTTACTGCAATTATACAGAGCCTTGGTGAGGCCACACCTAGAATATTGTGTTCCGTTTTGATCTCCTAATCTGAGGAAGGATGTTCTTGCTATTGAGGGAGTACAGTGAAGGTTCACCAGACTGATTCCCGGGATGGCAGGACTGACATATGAGGAGAGACTGGTTCAACTGGGCTTGTATCCACTGGAGTTTAGAAGAATGAGAGGGGATCTCATAGAAACATATAAAATTCTGATGGGATTGGACAGGTTAGAGGCAGGAAGAATGTTCCCGTTGCTGTGGAGTTCCAGAAGCAGGGTGTTGTGGAAAAATATTTCCGAGATTGTATAATATATAGAGAGGTTTATTAAATCGGAGACAAAGCTTTGGGAGAAGTGTTAGAAGCCCCTGTCTCTGAACCATTTCTCAATTTGGTATCTCCAGTGAGGTTCTTTTATCTTACAAATTACGTCACTTTACATCACATGCTTTAGCACTAGTCCTTGCGTCTAATCATCGCATTACAAGGTTTACAAAGCTTTTCATCCAAGGCTGAGTTCTTGATATAAACCAGCCTGCATTGTGACAGGGCATTATAAACAAGTGCAGGCCCTTTGGCACCGGTATAGACAAACATCCCACTTATCTCTCCAGTCATTCATTATCTCACTTTCCTATCTCCATAACTCAAGGCCAGCATACCTTGAAGTCTAACTGTTTTTTTTTATATAAAGCATAATGCATCAGTATTGTCCCTTACAAAATTCATCAAAGGGGAAAATAAAAACAAATGTTTGGTCCCATATACTAGTCAAGTATATGTCCAAAAATCCGCTCCAACACAGGGGTCACAGTCTAAGGATAAGGGGTAAGCCATTTAGGACTGAGATGAGGAGAAACTTCTTCACTCAGAGAGTGGTTAACCTGTGGAATTCTCTGCCGCTAAAAGTTGTTGAGGCCAGTTCGTTAGATATATACAAAAGGGAGTTAGATGTGGCCCTTATGGCCAAAGGGATCAAGGGGTATGGAGAGAAAGCAGGAAAGGGGTACTGAGGTTGAATGATCAGCCATGATCTTGTTGAATGGCGGTGCATGCTCGAAGGGCCGAATGGCCTGCTCCTGCACTTAATTTCTATGTTTCTATGATACGAGGAGAAGGAGGAGATGTGTGTGGTCGCAGACCAGCTGCACATTCAGTGACTGGAAACATTTGCGGTTACGGAAGATCTCAGGATTGTGATGCGGTGCCCGCAATGCGACGTGGGTGCGGTCAATGGTTCCCTGCACAATGGGGAAGCCTGCAACTGAGAGCCATCCTCACCCAGGTCTGAGGCTTGAGGTCTGGTTGCAGCAGATGGCAGAGCTCTGTGACCACATCCTTGCTGAAGCGCAGCCGTCGCACACTGTTCCTCAGTGAAACTGATGTCAGAGAACTGCTGCCGGAATACACTGGGAGGGTAAGATCTCCTATTGTCAACCCTGTTGGGCCTTCTCCCTCTGGCCACATATTGCTGCCTTTCTCCCTGTGTCTCTCTATGTGCTGTTCTATGTCCTTCTCTCTGCCTTTCTCTATGCATTTGTCTCCGCCTTTGTCCTCGCCTACGTATCCTACGACGGTGACGTCGGAACAGGAGGTCAAGTGCCAACACAGCCCCCATGAAACGGGAGAAATGTTGTGATTTGAAATCTGCCCTGAATGATACAGGGGAATAGTTAAGAGGCAGAACAGTCCTTGAAGTCAAAATCTCTGCGATCTGTCCACCAGCCACTCTGCCTATGTGTTAGCAAGCTGCAAAGAGTAATGGCCATCAGAAATTTTTTTTCAAGATGGTGCCTTTAAATAGCACTGCTCCAGCCAATTCCCGACTCCAACTTACCGCCAGGCCATAAGTGAGGGTGCAAGGCCAAATTTCACTTCTGGCACACATGGCATACAGCAGTCACTCTTTTGGAGACTGATGTCAGCAGCCAGGAAATGTTTATCATGTGCATAATGGTATTTTTACCCATTCTAGATGTGACATTTCTAAATCATCTCTTTATTCTCCCTCATGGTCATTAAGAGCCCTCCCAACCCCCCTGCCCCCAAACGCACTATCTAGGAGGAAGAGGAAGACAATGCCTCAGAGGCACCTCCAGCCTCTGAGGTTGCCTGCCACCAGACATAAGCCCATCCAGCACCAGCTCAGATACGCACACCTTGGTGGGTCCCACGTGAGATAAGGTAGCGTCGTCACCTGGTCACAAGTCACAAGTGAGCAAGAGCAGACGGTGGAGACAGGGACAGTAGTGGAGACTCCTCGCTGGAGGGCGCATGATGCCCCCAGCTCTGTTCAGCTGCATCCAGACGCTGAGCCACGGGGACCTCCAGAAAGAGGAGAAAGGGGATGATCCTGGAGGTGCAGCAAGCTGTGCAGGAGGCTCTGACAGGTTTTGCGACCATGATGTCTGCAAATGTGCAGAGAATAGAGGAGTCCACCTCCAACATGAGCAACACCGTGTCACAGGCGATGATGACTGTAGGTTCTTCCATGGAAAGGATGGCCACCTACATGGAGCAGATAATGCACCACTCACATGAACACATGCTATTTATGAAGAACAGATGGCAGAGGCTCATAGACCTCCTCTTTAGGAGGGATCTAAACATAGACTTGGGTCCTCATGGCCCCACTGCTGTGCAGCTCCTTGCTAGCAGGGAAGTGAGAAGGATGATGGTGAGAGGGGACATCAAAGTGGGCGCTCCTCTCAAAGTGCTCACACTTCTCCTCCATTGCCTCTCCCACAGTCAGAGCCCCAGATACCTCCTGGGATCACGATGGCCGCGTTTGCCCCTGCAAAGTCGCAAGAGGAGCAAACTTTGACGGGGCCCTCAGAGGCTCCCAAACATAGAGAACGTTTGCCAAAAGTGTCTATGCAGTCACAGCAGGGGAGTGAGCAGGCTGCCTCTACCTCTGCTGAAGCCACAGGGGTTGCACCTAATCAAAGCACGCATAAGGGAAAGATGACTTAGAAATAGATGCACAAGGTGTTTAAATAACTGTTTCTGCCGTTACTCTTATGTCATGTATTAAACTATTTATTTTGACCACTTTCTGATCATGGCCAATTTTGTCTGCAACTTTGGAAATGGCTTAGTGAATTGGAGTGAATAGTGAGACATAACGTTACCTCCAGCAAAGGTGGTCAGTGTGAAAGGAATGGCCTGGTCATTGGCGGGATGCTTTATGGTGTTGTGGGGTTGTGGGAACCTGGTGCAGCATGTGGCAGCCATATGGATGTCATGCATGAAATTAAGTAAATCTGGCCATGTTGAGGCCATCCCTGGCCTCCCAGGCAGCAACGTGCTCGGGTGCTGGTGAGATCTGGGCCTTGGGTTCCTCCTGCTCCTCCTCCTCTGATGATGAGGCTGTGCGCTCTGCGCTTTGCTAATCATACAGCGCTAATCATGCAGAGAGGATATTTCCACTCATAGGGGAAATTAAAACTAGGGGGCATAGTCTCAGAATAAGGGGCCACTCATTTAAAACTGAGATGAGGAGGAATTTCTTCTCTCAGCGGGTTGTAAATCTGTGGAATTCTCTGCCCCAGAGAGCTGTGGAGGCTGGGTCATTGAATATATTTAAGGCAGAGATAGACAGATTTTTGAGCGATAAGGGAATAAAGGGTTATGGGAAGCGGGCAGGGAAGTGGAGCTCAGTCCATGATCAGATCAGCCATGATCTTATTAAATGGCGGAGCAAACTCAAGGGACCACTTCTGCTCCTATTTCTTATGTTTTTATGTTCTAATCCTCACTGTTGCGCTATGTGGTGCAGTACACAGCAGATAACAATGATTCTGGAGACCCTAGTGGTGCGTACTGAAGGGCTCCTCACGATCTGTCAAGGTACCTGAAGCACATTATGAGTATGCCTATTGTCTTCTCTATGACACATCAGCCCAGAGGACCTGTGGCTTTCATTATATCTCTGCTTGGCCTCAGTACTTGGCCTCCTCAAGGATGTCATGAACGATGCCTTCAGTGGATAGCCCTTGTCTCCAAGCAGCCAGCCGGTGCGAAGACCTGAGGGAAGTTGGACTGATGCAGGATGTAGGAGTCATGATAGCTGCCTGGGAATTTGGCACACATGATGATCTTCCTATGATTGCAGATGAGTTGCACATTGAGGGAATAGAAGCCCTTGCGGTTGACAAACACTCCAGAGTGATGATGGGCTGGCCTGATGGCCACACATGTGCAGTTGATGACGCCCAGCACTCGTAGGAAGCCAGCCAGAGTGGCAAAGCCCAACTCCCGCTCAGTAACACTGGTGTCATCAGTGGCAAAGTTGATATAATTGGCTGACTTGTCAAACAGTGCCTGTGTGATGCATTTGTGGGCAGCCGACTGCAAGATGCTGCAAATGTCTTCTGCAGATCCCTGGAAGGTTGAGGGCGCTGGTGACTTTGACAGCCACTGGTAAGGCATGTCCACCCGCTCCTCTGGGCTGCAGGTATTGCTCCAGCAATCTGCAAATGTCTGCGATGACCTAACACAATAGCCTGAGCATCCTTTGACACTGTTGCTCAGTCATGTTGAGGAAGCTCATTCTCTGCCTGAATACCCTGTGTTGAGGTATTGCCTCTGGGGCAGTGCAGCCCTGCACTGATGCCCTCTGTCCTGTGGAGCATCAAGTCATTGAGGAGAAGGTTGGTGGTGGTGCTTTTGCTGCTGCTGTGCCTGCTGCTGCTGGTGTTGGGGCTCACCATGGTTCGATTCTGAGGGCCACGGTGAGACAGTATAAACTGTGCCCATGCTGATGTAATAGATGACAGTTCAGCTAGAGATTAGAGAAGTAATCTGTCAATGATGTGATCGGTTGTAACAATGAGGTGACACTGTTTCCCAAATTTGCTGAAAACACTTGCAACCTCCAGAATCCTAAATCCGTGCTGAAAATGCACTTGGCTCCGATTTATTTACGCTTTCACTCCAGACCCGCCTCCAAACCCGCACACACGGCAGCGGGAAAATTCCAGCCACAGTGTCTGAAATTGTGCAGAATTTCAGCAGTTCATTGGATTCTTGTTTGAGACTATATGTTTTGAGTTGAAGATGTTTAACTCCTAGTTCCTGATATTTGAAACTATTATTATAGTGATCAGAACATCACAATAAGCTTGGGTCAATTATATCAATTCTCGTCACAATCAAAGTTTAAATTGGGTCACCTTCCCTCCACTTTTATCAAAAAAAACACAAGTCCAACTTCCTTAACATTTCCTGACAATATAAACTGACAATATAGCTGGATTAATTGTCACTGAAACTCTTTGTACCCCCTCAAGGGCAATAAAAGACCTGTGGCCAAAATTATCACAGTATTCAAGATGTGGTCTGTGCAAAAGCCTATATAGCAACAGTAAGGCCTATATAGCAATAATGAGGCGTATATAACCTATATAGCAACAATGAGGTCCATATAGCAGTAATGAGGCCTTTTCGGCAGTAATGAGGCCTATATAGCAACAATGAGGCTATATAGCAACAATACAATCCACTTTGATTTATACTCTATGTAGCTGCTAATTCAACCTAGAGGTTCAATTGCCTTTTTGTCAGTTACTTTTGAGCTCTGGAGTTCTTTAATGGAATCTGATACATTTTCTAATGTCAGAGCTGAACACCATCTCCAATATAAAAAAATATGTATTCTTGGAACAGTTTGGCTTCAGTGCACTGAATCTTCAGATTATTCTGCTTATTGTGATTTTCTGATCATAATGAGAATCACACAGCTTTCTAGCTATATGAAGGCCAAGGCAATAATTAGTAAACAGGAGGCTCACTCAATAGTAAAATGTATTTCCTCTACCCTTTCAAAAATGTCCACTTGATGGAAGAAGCAAGCCTTTTTACCCTCCAATTGAACCGTAACTGGCAAACTCACAAAAAGGCACATTAATCAATTCAAGGCTAATTTGTAGAACATTGACTTTATTGTAACCCATTATCATTGTTGATAGTTATTCAACAGTTGCACATCAAATACTCAACAATATCCATGTTAATTATCTTTAATTCCAACAACAGTATCTTCATTTGTCAATTAAGTGAGAACAGTGTTCACGATAAAAGCTAAATATCAAGACTGTTCTGGTATCAGGTACTAGCAGTGGCAGCTTTACAGGCAGTATTTTCTCAGAGCAAATATCATGCAATTAAAGCAGATATTGGGGCAGAAATTCCAGCCTCCCAGGTCCGTACGGAGTGTCTACGGACCCGGGAAGGCATCGCAAAAGCCGGTTTTCAGCTCACAATGCGCATGCGCTGAAAACCGGCTTTTCCGATCTGTCAAGCTGGAGCTTGACAGATTTTCTGTATCCTGGCAGCCAGGACATCTGCATTGGCAAGCTTGTGGTAGTTACCCATATCTTGCCCAGCGGATGGGATGTCCTAAAAACTCTTGCGCCTGATAAAAGCAGGCGCATAGCCTACCTTTACAGGCATAAGTTTTAAATCACACTTAAAACATAAAAAATAAGATTTTAAAAAAACACTTAATTTTTTAAAAACCCTGCCCATTACATTAAATTTATTTTAAAGCATAATTTTTTAAAGATTTTTAAAAATCGGAAAAATATATTTTTTTAATAATACATAAATAACTTTAATTTAAATTAATGTTAAATATGCAGTGTATTTTTTCTATTTTTTTATTGATTGTTTTGTGTGTTTGGGGGCTGTTTCTCATTCATAATCCAACTTACAGAGTTCCCATTATTATGAATGAGAACATACTTTACCTGATTGGCTGCCAGAGCCATGTGACTGCAGCTCCAGCCCTGCGCATTGTCCTGACGTGCACGCGCTGCGACGCGCAGTCAGTGGAGGCCTCAGGACCGGGAACTCACGTGGGCACAGCAGGTTCAGGTAAGTGCGCTTCTTTTTAAACTTTTTTACCCGATCGCCTGCGGGAAGCAGCCGACCGACATTTCTGGGCCATTAAGTATTCAATGAGCTATAAGAGCAAATGCGCTGAAGTGCCAAACTTCAAATCAAAAATTCCCAAATCATTTAAAATCTTTAAGACAAATTTTAGACCCTTAAACTGGTACATTTCTTGCTAACTTATACTGAGAAAGCTAGATTAATATACAAACATAAGAAATAGGAGCAGGAGTAGGCCATTTGGCCCCTCGAGCCTGCTCCCCCATTCAATAAGATCATGGCTGATCTGATCATGGACTCAGCTCCACTTACCTGCCCACAGCCCATAACCCTTTATTCCTTTATCGTTCAAAAATCTGTCTATCTCCACCTTAAATATATTCAATGACACAGCCTCCACAGCTCTCTGGGGCAGAGAATTCCATAGATTTACAACCATTTGAGGGAAGAAATTCCTCCTCATCTCAGTTTTAAATGGGCGGCCCCTTATTCTGAGACTATGCCCCCTAGTTTTAGTTTCCCCTCTGCATCCACCTTGTCAAGCCCTCTCGTTATCTTATATGTTTCGATAAGATCACCACTCATTCTTCTGAACTCCAATGAGTATAGACCCAACCTACTCAACCTATCTTCATAAGTCAAGCCCCTCATCTCCAGAATCAACCTAATGAACCTTCTCTGAACAGCCTCCAATGCAAGTATATCCTTCCTTACAGTTGACCATGTACAGTAGACACCTCAAGTCACTGGTGAAATACCACCAACGATGTCGCCGCAAGATCCTGCAAATCCCCTGGGAAGACAGACGCACCAACGTTAGTGTCCTCGACCAGGCCAACATCCCCAGCATTGAAGCATTGACCACACTTGATCAGCTCCACTGGGCAGGCCACATAGTTTGCATGCCAGACACGAGATTCCCAAAGCACGCGCTCTTCTCGGAACTCCTTCAAGGCAAACGAGCCAAAGGTGGGCAGCGGAAACGTTACAAGGACACCCTCAAAGCCTCCCTGATGAAGTGCAACATCCCCACTGACACCTGGGAGTCCCTGGCCAAAGACCGCCCTAAGTGGAGGAAGTGCATCCGGGAGGGCGCTGAGCTCCTCGAGTCTCGTCGCCGAGGGCATGCAGAAATCAAGCGCAGGCAGTGGAAAGAGCATGCAACAAACCAGTCCCACCCACCCCTTCCCTCAACGCCTATTTGTGACAGAGACTTGGACTGTTCAGCCACCTAAGAACTCATGTTAAGAGTGGAAGCAAGTCTTCCTCGATTCCGAGGGACTGCCTATGAATGAATCCTTCCTTAAATACTGTTTTGGATCGATAATAATAAACCCAGGTTCGGGATCTGGATGAATGTTAAATAAGAGACAAGACAAATGAAGTAAAGAATAAAACATGGTTTACTGAGAGAAAAGAAACATAATATTACAGTTTACGAAGAAAAGAGAAGTATGATAAGATGCAACAACGCTCACGGCCTTCCACCCATCGGGAACTCCATAACGACGGCTGGTCTGGAGCATTGAGGGTCCCGGCACCGCTCGCGAATCACAGTCTAAGGTGAAGTTCAAAGAGCCATGGGACAGTGCGGTTCCTTTATACTATTAAACAAACATACTATTGAACAAAACATGGGTGCATGTGGCTTATGGCCAACTCCTAATCTGTAAGGCCCCAGCTGCTTGTCCACAAAGCATGAGATCTTGAGGCGCCGACCGTCTCATAACAAGCTGGTGTGCGTCTCAAGGTCGCTTCTCTCTCTCTCTATAGCAACAACATTCTACGGAGCATGGGACAGAGACACACTGTAAATGTCTAAATATCATAATTAACAGTATGTGATTAACCCCATACAATACAAATACTTAAAGGATTAAATCTACAATAATTGACCTGACTAATGACAGAACCTGCTCATCATCATTATCCACCGTTTATTGCAGAATTCCAAAAACGGACTGAAGTCTACACAGTTATATTAACAACCAAATGATAGTGCTTCACAGAGTGGACAATTAACTGATCTCTACCTTCAGCATCACATACCAATTCCTCAAAAAACGCAGAATTCCAGAAACCCAGCCTCTCTATACAAACCTTGGGTTTAATTTTCCCCAATTATCTCCGCCGTTTTTTTGGCGTGCAGTTTTTTTTGGAGTAAATTAAAATCTCAAAGTTTCTCAAGTTTCTGCTCTATTGTAATTCACTTAGCTAGGATTTTTTTAGGCTATGATTTTTTTACCTCATTGGGGGCGTAAACTGCCACCCGCGCAAATTCTGGCCATTTAAGCAAGTTTGGCCAGCTCCGATTTACTCCAATTTTTCTTAGGACGGCGTATGTGATCACTCTGGAAAAACCTTCTGGGCAGTTAACAAAATCGGCGCAGGTAAGAGAATCAGTGCAGCAGATGCAGTTCCACGACCGGGAAAGCAGCAGCAGAGAGGGAGTGGGAGAGCAGGGCGGGGGGAGATGAGAGAGGGGAGGAGAGGAGAGAGGGGAGAGCGGGGGAAGCCTTTTGGCCAGGGTTAGGTGCGGCAACCGGTACTGGGAGGAGGGAGGCCCTTTGGCCAGCGTTAAGAGTGGCATCCGGCACCGGGAGGAGGGGATAGACTTTTGGCATAAACACTTTAATAATTTACTGCTGGTAAGCTGCTGCAATGAGCAAGGTTCTTGTGCAGGTTGCTGTGAGATGGCCAGAATGTGTTGTATGTTTCACTTTCCAGCCTCAGCCCGCAGTGTGTCCCTCATTATCCTCTCAAACCGATCTTTTTGGCGCAGATCTTAGGCTCCATCACCAAATTTAAAGGACAGGCTAGGCGGCGCCAAAATCAGCAATTCAAATGCGGAAAATTGGATGATTTTTTTTGGCGCAGTTAGGTCCTCCAAAAAACAGGTGTAACCCTTCAAGTACACCAAAAAATAGTTTTGGGGAAAATTGAGTCCAGAATCTTGTTTTTATTTCTTAGCAATACCCATACAATTTTCATCTTAAAATCAATTATGACTGGACCAAATACAAGTCCATCTAAGCCATGCCAAGGTGCGACATTACCCATTCAGCCTATGAAACATTTAACAAGTGACCAGCCTATTTTGTCTTTCTGCAAAATTTAAACAACTCTTCATTCCTTTCTAGCTTCATTATTTTGGTTTCATTCTGTTCTCATTATCCTTGCTTTCTTTTTAATTTATTGGCTGATATTCCTTTTCTGTCGAGGGGGTCACACAATATGTTGAACAATACTGATGAAATGAAGTTGATGACTGTGAATGTTATTTTATGGAGTAATATTGTTATTAAGATGCTATATAATAGCCTGCCCTCCCAACACAATACAACATGCATTCTGTACCCACCCACAACCCTCAAGGATTAATTACTCAAATATTCTCCTCACCAGCCTTCTATCTTCCGACTTTCACAAACTCGGGTAGTCTGGAACTCTGCAGTCTGTATCCTCCCAAACAAAAATTCCCCCCCTGCCCCCCCACCTTGCCAAGTACCGATGGATCACCATATTGACTTGAAGATGCTCAATTTCTAATCCCTCCAATGGTCTTGCCCCATCTAATCTGAGCAATTGTCTCCAGCCATATGTCCCAGCCTGCCTTCTCCTTTTCTGCTGAAAAGATGAGTTACCGCTCATCTATGCTCCGTCCACTCCACCCTTGTAGGCCAATCTTTTAGTCATGGTGCCACTGATGTTTCGCTCAACCAAAGCCATTTTGTTTTGTTACTTCTCTCCCTTCCTTCAAAAATCTTGGCCCAGAAATTTGTTGGCACTGCGCCAATTTTGCCCATTCTGCAGCAGAAGTGTGCCGCCCGTTCGTCTTCAAAGAGGATCTTTTACATCTCTTAAACAGGGCCTCAGTTTAATGTCTCATGTGAAGGCCAACAACTTGGACATGCAAAACTCCTTCAGCACTGCACTGAACTTTCAGTCATGTGCTTACATAGAAACATCGAAACATAGAAAATAGGTGCAGGAGTAGGCCATTCGGCCCTTCGAGCCTGCACCACCATTCAATAAGGTCATGGCTGATCATTCCTTCAGTACCCCTTTCCTGCTTTCTCTCCATACCCCTTGATCCCTTTAGCCATAAGGGCCTGAACCCATAACTTACTAATTCAGTGATAAGAGAGCTAAGCCAAACTCACTGACACACACGCACGCACACAGGAGAGTGTGCACAAAGAGCAGAAAGCCTGTTTCCAAGTATAAAGGGGAAAAGTCATGAGGAAAAATTAGATTGTGGAATCACGGTATTGAGGTATATAAAGTATTAAATGGTAAATGCAGATAAAGTAAACTCAGATTATTACTTCAGTGTAATCCAGGAAAGTAGGGCCAGAGGACATAAATCTATATTAGCATAAAGGAAATTTCACTTAGATATTAGGAATAACTTCTTTATTTCAGTTTATGTTTAGAATAATCTGCTAGGCTAGAAACAAAAGTACTGAGGATATTTAGAGTGCAGTTGTATGGTATCACAGGAGATCTAGGAGACAAGAAAGATGAGTTCTGATAGGCCAGATATGTTTTCTTATCCTTGACATTTCTGATGTAATCATAAAAAATTACAACACAAAATGAAACCATTTGACCCATTGTGCCTGTGTTAGGTCTCTGAATGAGCTGTTCATCCAGACTGCCCTTTCCCTGTAATCTTTAAAAAATTCACTTTGCAAATATTTATCTGCTTTCCTTTTAAAATTATTATGGATTCTGCTTCCACCACTGCTTCTGGTCAGATATTCCATGACCCAGAGAACCATCTGGAAAAAAACAAATTTCTTCTATCCTTTCCTTTTAGTCTTTTAGTATTATTTGCACTAGATTTATGAGCGTCCTTCTGTGCCTGCTCACCCTGGACTTCGCCCCCGATGCCCACGCGCACACCACCGCCCCCTGGACTCCGCATGAGTCCGAGCTGGAGCTTAGTCCGAGCTAGAGCTGTGCCACATGGAGCCTGTGTGAGAGAAATCGTCAGCAGTGGGGGAGAGAGAGAGACTGAGGAGAGAAAAAGACTGGGGGGAGAGAGAGAGAGAAACTGAGGAAGAGAGAGACTGGGGATGGGGAGAGAGGGAGAGAGAGACTAGGGATGGGGAGAGAGACTGAGGGAGAGAGAGACACCAGGAATGGGGAAGAGAGTGTGAGTGGGGTGGGGTGAGAGAGATACTGGGGGAGAGAGAGAGAGACTGGAGGGGGAGAGAAACTGACGGTGGTGGGGGGGGAAGAGAGAGACTGGCGGGGGAGAAACACTGGGCATGGGGAGTGAGACTGAGGGGGAGAGAGAGAGAGACACTAGTAAGAGGGAAGAGAGAATGACTGGGGGGACAGGGGGAGGAGAGAGACTAGGGGGAAGAGAGACTGGGGGAGAGAGAGAGAGACTGGGGGGCGGGAAGAGAAGAGAGAGACTGGGGAGGGGGGAGAGAGAGACTGGGGAGGGGGGAGAGAGAGTGACTGGGGCAGGGAGAGAGAGATTGGGGGAGAGAGGGTACACTGGAGAGGGGATCGGAGGGGAGAGAACTCAGGGAAGACAGATCACATTCTTCCAACCCCACCCCATTTACACACACATCAGATTTCTCAGAAAGCTCGGTATCTGTCACTATTCACTTCATACCCAATAAACCTAACAATATGTGACCAACACACAATGCCCCATCTATTGTACGAGGGGGGAGGGGGTAAGGTCAGGAACTTGGGCTGGGGCCATCAGGAACATCGGCTAGGATGGGGCAGGAACTTGGGCTGGGGGGGCATGCACTTGCCCCCCCAAATAAGCGTACCCTAAGACTTTGAGGAAGTGCCTATGATGATGATGATCATGAATTAGAGGGCTTAAATATAAGACATACTTATTTGCACTATAAAATGCTCTGATTGGCTCTCCATGATCATATAAGCTGATTGCTGATTGGTCCCCTTGCAGGATAAGACACACCCAGCAGTTTCTCTGGAATGTGTAATTAGAACCGCCCTGCCAGTGACTTTGCAAAGTGTAATTCGATTCATTCTGACTGCCGACTCCAGACAGTATAGAGCTCCCCCATCTCAGCCCAAGTTCCTACCCCATCCCAGCCCAAGTTCCACTCTAAAAGTGAGTTCCTAGGTGACTGAACAGTCCAATATGGAAAATACAGTGTCTGTCACAGGTGGGACAGATAGTCGTTGAAGAAAAGGGTGGGTGGGTCTGGTTTGCTGCACGCTCCTTCCGCTGCCTACGCTTGCTTTCTGCATGTTCTCAGCGATGAGACTCGAGGTGCTCAGCGCCCTCCCGGATGCTCTTCCTCCATTTAGGGCGGTCTTTAGCCAGGGACTCCCAGGTGTCGGTGAAGATGTTGCATTTTATCAAGGAGGCTTTGAAGCTTTTCCTCTGTCCACCTGGGGCTCGCTTGTCGTGTAGGAGTTCTGAGTAGAGCGCTTGCTTTGGGAGTCTTGTGTCAGGCATGCGAACAATGTGGCCCGCCCAACAGAGCTGGTCGAGTGTGGTCAGTGCTTTGATGATGTGGATGTTGGCCTGATCGAGGACGCGAACGTTGGTGCATCTGTCCTTCCAGGGGATCTGCAGGATCTTGCGGAGACATTGTTGGTGATATTTCTCCGACGATTTGAGGTATCTACTGTACATGGTCCACGTCTCTGATCCATACAGGAGGGTGGGTATCACTACAGCCCTTTAGACCATAAGCTTGGTGCCAGATTTGAGGGCCTGATCTTTGAACACGCTCTTCTTCAGGCGGCCGAAGGCTGCACTGGCACACTAGAGACGGTGTTGAACCTCGTCATTGATGTCTGCCCTTGCTGATAATAGGCTCCCGAGGTATGGAAAGTGGTTCACATTGTCCAAGGCCGCGCCATGGATTTTGATGACTGGGGGGCAGTGCTGTGTGGCGTGGTCAGCTTGGTGGAGGACCTTTGTCTTACGGATGTTTAGTGTAAGGCCTATGCTTTCGTACACCTCAGTGAAAATGTTGACTATGACTTGGAGTTCAGTCTCTGAAAGTGCGCAGACACAAGCGTCGTCCGCATACTGTAGTTCGACGACAGAGGTTGCAGACGACGAGTGTTGAACAGGTTCCCACTGGTTCTGTAGTTTAGTTCCACTCCAACAGGGAGCTTGTTGAGTGTGAGGTGGAGCATTGCAGCGGGGAAGATCGAGAAGAGGGTTGGCGCAATGACGCAGCCCTAATTAGTGACTCATCAACCAGTAGCTGTGTTATAGGCTTGACAATGAGCGGCAACAGGCTATTCAATCACAAGACACATCACAGTTGAGCCTGATCTTGTCCTCACCTGACATCCACACACATATATTTCCAGCACTGGATAACAATTGGACTGATATTACCCATCCCTAACCAAGGGCCACTGAGGTCATTCTACTGTGACCTGTGGGCTCCTGCACTCCAGTAACCCAGCCCTCAAAACCCAAGCCACTCAATTTTACTAATACTTATATATTTTTTTGGTTTGTCCTATTTGAATCGTTGTGGAGGTTTGAAAAGGATTGTTCTTAGCATTGTTGCTTCTTTTGTAGATTAAGTCAGAATACCAAGATCTATTAGATTATCAGTAGCTTGAGATATAAGCAAATTAATGGGAACCTACGATCATAGAATCTTGCAGCACAGAAGCAGGCCATTCAGCCCATCGTGCTCTTTGAAAGAGCTATCCAATTAGTCCCACTCCCCTGCAGATGGATTAGAATTTTTTTTAAAGCTTCTGAGGCTCTATGATACATGCCTTTACCCCTAAAGACAAGGAGCTTGGACACTTCAGCACAATCTAAGATCTTCCTGCTCTGTATAAGCTTAACTATTACACCAAGTACTTATTACACCACTTAGCCATTGTACTCTTTGTAAAATTGCTGTTCGTTAGTAGGTTTTTATCATCAATTAACTAACACGTTGATTAAAAGCCATAGGGGAAAAGAATTGAAGCAGATTGGATATTTGGAGTTATCTAAATTTGAACTCTAAGGTGTCACAAAAAAATTGGTCATGACTATTTGAAAGAACTTCTGTTTACCACTTGAATGGGATAAACGGTGAAACATTTAGTAATGAGTAAAATTGGTTGTTTAAAACAAGTAGTTGGTAATCTGGAGTGACAGCTCTCACTTTCTGTTGAGTTATAAACCCTTCTCCTGGAGCTTCAGGAATACACTGACGCATGCTGTTTCCACTCAAAATATCCCCTAATTTTCTGCTTAATTGAGCATATGCAGCAATTAAAGAAAGGGCTTATATTTATTGATTTGACATTGAAGAGTAATTGAAAGGAATTACTCACGGGAGTGGAGATTGCTCACATAAGACTTAGCCTTATCGTCCAGCATCTTATGCTCCATGAAGTGAAGAAAATACTTTTGAGACATTTAAAGATTATAATCAATAAAAAAAGCAAATTACAATGGGCCATACCTACCTTATATTTCTTTTCATAGGAAATTATTGGTTTGATTTCCTGTTATAACATTTAAAAATGTAAACCATGGATGGTCACCTGCCCTAAAATCTGGAATTAATTTAAATGACACTGAATACTCACCTGCCTCCACCATTGAGACCTGAGTTCATTTCTAGGCTTATGATTCATTTTTAACTTTAATTACATCATGTTTGACTACTTTAATGAAGGGTAATGTTGAAGATGTTATCATTCACCTACATTCGCCTACAGATCAGCCATGATCTTATTGAATGGCGGAGCAGGCTTGAAGGGCCAAATGGCCTACTATTTCTCCTAAGAATTTCTATTTCTTACATTCTTATTTGCATTTTAGGCTGTGCTAGCTAGGCCAATGAAAAGAAAAACAGGCTGCCAATTTGCTATCGCTCGTTTTGCTAACGGAGACAAGTTTTACCCCTCCTCCCACTTCTATTCCCAAGTTATGAAGTGGGGGAGAGTCAGGATGTGGACGAGGCTAGATTGAAGGCACTTACAGAGTGAGACAATACTTGTTTCCAACTCAATTGGGATTGCAGACCAAGAAGGTCTTACTTAGACATCTCTGCACATCACTGCCTCGGAAGTTGTCGCTTTCCATCAGAGGCAATTAGATGTGCCAGCTACAGGTGATGTTAAACCCTGCAGCTCACTGCTGCCAGGAGAGCACAAGTGCCTGTAGCATGTTTTGAACAGAATTCTTCCACAGGTTTTTCAAGATCTGGTTGGAACAGTTTGGTCTATAGCTCAGTAACTGGCCAGTAGCTCCTCTCAGCCTGTGCCCAGAACCAGTGGGCTGCAAGGAGTGGGCGCAGATGTCACTGTGACTCCAGAAAGTGGCACTAAATCTGCTGGCTTAAGGACCCCTCTTATGCCTACACATAAGGGAGCTTCAGACATATGCTTGGTGCCATGTTCCACTGCAAAAGAAAGGCTACTGGTAGCTGGTACCTCTGGTGCATAAATTTACCTGTGCAACTAGGTGATGGCAGTAAATGGTATGTACTTGTTATGGGGCAACAGCAGGTGTTGTTAGTGTGGCTGATACTAGAAGGAAGGTAGGCTTAGTTCCCATTGCTAATTAGAGCAGAAGCAGGTGGAGAGGGGGTGAGTGCTTGGGGCTATGTGGGGGAGGGAAGGGAAGCGCTGTGGGAAAGTGTGATGCAGAGAAGGAGACATCTCCAGAAATAATTCTTACCTTGGCCAAACGTGTCAGATCATTAATTGTTTTTCAGCATTGCAGCCATGTCTTGGGAGTGAGACTCATTGCAATCCCTTCAGTCCTGCCTTGTCCTGCAGATTCACCTTTGCAGGACATGAAACAACATCTTCACTTTAAAAGTTTGTACCCAATGTTCCCTCTAATTTATTTTTTGGCACCGTGGCCATTCAAAATATTGTGCATGCACAGTTTTTACATTGATAAGCCGGCTGCGTGGGATCCCTAGAACGCTGCACAGCCACGCAGCTTAAAGGGAACGTTGGTTGCACCTCACTTTAAGAGATGCAGCCTCTCTTTATATGGATGCTGGGTCCAGATAACATCCTCCCCGCCCCTCCGATTTACGAGATGGCTGTTAACGCAGGAAAACTCGTGGGCAGCTGGCCTGTCATTGGGTAATGTCGGCCAATCATCAAAATGGTTCGGGCCTCTCGCACATTTCATCGGGTGGGCGGCCCCATGGTCCTGCTCATCGGTGCCAATTCGCAGTGATGCAGACAAGTGCATTGTAGAAAAATTCTTTACTACTGTTAAACTTCTATTTAAAGCGTTGTAATAGGAAACATTTTGCAGAGTTGCTAAAACGATGCCTTGCTTGATAACTGACTGCCTCACCACAGTGTTACTGCTGGCCATTAACTCCTTGTCCACCTTCCTCGATGCACTTGATCGATTGCTGCCCAGCATTACTGCTGTATTTGCAGGGGAGTGTGCCTCGCCAGTTATGCCTTCTGGTTTTCAAACAGCTCCATTTTCAGTAGTTGTGGAGTAATTGTTTTCCTAATGTCGTTAGCCATGGGTAAAAGTTTACTGCTTCTGTGATGTCACCTGCTTTTGCACTGATGTTGTTTGCTGACTGTCAGTTACATTGCACTGTTCTACTAAATGCCAAATCAATTGTTGTTCCAAACTTGGCTGTCGTTCCTGGCGTTCACAGTCCAACGTGAATCAATCCACAACTTAATTGTTCCTGATGTAGGCAGATCGATTTGACTGGTATAACTTTGGGTGGTGGGAAATGGGGCGGGTGACAAAGGCTCTTCAGGGGGGTTATCACTGTTTGAACACCTCAACCACCAGTTGCTTTGGCTGAAATAAAAATAGAAAATGCTAGTAACAGCGTTAACGTTTCAGGTCGATAACCTTGCTTCGGCTGCCCTGACTGGTGACACCACGTCTTCCTGCGGTCAGACATGTGGCTCGGGATCCTCTAGTCCCACAGTCATCTCACCTGCCAAGTCCAGGCTGAGCCCTTCCTGCATGGCAAACCATAATCTTCACCACTTTATTAGGGCCGTACCGTAGGACATCCATGGCCTGTCCTGGCACCTGAATCATAGAATCTTACAGACAGCATGAGGCCATTCAGCTTTTCATGCCTGTGCCAGCTCTTTGAAAGAGCTGTGCAATTTAGTCCCACACCCCAGCTTTTTCCCCATAACCCTGCAAATTAGGCCCCTTCAAGTACATGCCCAATTGCCTTTTAAAAGTTCCTGTGGAATCTGATTCTACCATCCTTTCAGGCATTGCATACCAGATCTTAACAATCCTGTGCATGAAGAAATTTCTCCTCATTTGCGCTCTTGTTTTTTTACTAATTATTTAAAATCTAGGACCTCTGAAGCCTGCTTTAAACACACCAATGGTCTTCTCCACCATCTGCTGGGTTGCCACGTGTGTGCAGTTATAGCTTATGTTGTTGGTGATGTGGAATGGTTTCATCACCTACAGCTTCAGTGGGTAGGCCTTGTCCCCCAGAAGCCGCCCGTCTCCTTGTCCCTCCCTGCTGAATAAGTCATAAATGTGACGCGGCAAAAGACAAAGGCACCATGATCCCTTCCCTGTTCCCTGGGCATCGCAGACAATTAACATATTTAGCTAGTGGTACCCTTTCTACAAGGCACTTTACAGCCTTCCAGCCTGAACTTTGAGTTTGACAGCATTTTCTCTTGGATAGCAGGTGCTGGTAACAGAGGATGGCTGCACCACTGGAGTGGCAGAGGTGTGGGCTGGTGCTTGGGGTGTGGATCCCCTATCAGGACACAGCCGGCAGGTGATCCCGCAGTCCCATCTACCTGCCTTTCTTTGCCATATTCCAGGGCCAATGGGAGCCATGTTTCCATGCTTCCTTCCTCCTCTGGTATTTTTCTGTAACCATTTACACCTCCTCTGAATCCATCTTTTATTTCTATACATGTCTCATTATCACCTCCTTTTGCCTTGTGCCATCATCACTTTTGTCATTTAATCACTCCTGCCCTATACCTCTCCCCTTTGTTCATTTCCTGCTTCCTTTTCCCTGGCTCTGTACTTGCTTAAATGTTGTTCATCTCCAACATCTTCCAGTTCTGATGAAAGGTCATCGACCTGAAACATTAACTAAGTTTCTCTCTCCACAGATGCTACCTGACTCGATGAGTGTTTCTAGCATTTTCTGGTTTCGTTTTAATTTTGGATGTGATATCAGTTTGTCAATTGAAGACAATGGCCCAGAAATCCCTGTTTCTTCTTCCTGCGGGCGTTTAACTAAAAATAAGAGAAAAGATGCCCACTTACCTTTTGGTCAAATGCCCGCCAGAGATCCTGGACTCTAGGCCTCCTCTTCTTGTGCAACGGAGTACGTTCACGTTGGGACGTCCGCAGGAGTCACGTGGGCCTGGACACCCAATCACGGTAAAGTATTTTCTCATTCATAGTAATAGGAGTTTTATAAATCTGAACCTCCTATTACTATGAATGAGAAACACTCCCAAACACCCAAACACTGCATAAAAAATTTAAGAAAACACCGCACATAAATACACTATAGAAATTAAAGTTGATAGAAATATTTTTTAAAGAAAAAATGTTGCTGATTTAAAAAAAAAAGTTTTAATTATAGTTAAAAATAAATGTACTGGGCAGGGTTTTTAAAACTAATATGTGTTTTTAAAATTTAATTAAATTATATTTTTGTATGTTTTAAAACTCTTACGCCTGTAAAAGTAGGCTATGCGCCTGCTTTTATCAGGCGCAAGAGTTTTGAGGACATTTCTTGGGCAAGATATGGGTAAATACTGGAATCTTGCCCTTGCAAATGTCCTTGCACCTGTGATGTGGAGGATCTGTCAAGCCAGAAAGCTGACAGATTGGAAAAGCTGGTTTTCAGAGCAAGCGCATTGCATGCTGAAAACCAGCTTTTCCAATGCCTTCCCAGGTCCGTAGAAACTTCGTACGGACCAGGGGAGGACGGGATTTCCACACCAATGAGACTTCTGTGTTTGAAAGTGCTAGGGTTAAATAGCACCTCTAAGACCACTTTATAATGAACATGATTATCATTTCTTCATTATGTTCCCATTCTAGTGATTTTTTAAAAAACTTTGAGTGCTGATAGCATCATGAGGGTTACTGGATTGAAGGAGTTACTGAGTCTGGTACCCATAATAAGAAGAAACATTCTTCTGCATTCACTGCACTAAAAACATAAAAGCAGTACAAAAATCCTGCCTATGCTTACTTGTGTGAAGTGGTGCTCCAAGATCCAGAGGAAGCCAAGTCAACTGTGTGCAATGAATATTACCTGGCTCAGTTAAAACATGTCAGCATGAGAAGACAAGCCACTTGCTGGTAATAAAGCAGTAATGAAATAAGGGCTGGGGTTTCAGTTATTACCAATAGATGGGAAGCATGAACTCAGTGCAAAAATGAGTATGCAGTGAGGATATTTGTCAAATGATGTAGGTACACAGAGGCCAACCACATAATGAACATATGTGGAGCTGAATTAATATTAATGACACAGCTATTAACTCGGGGCCATTACAGCAATAATTATGTGTGTTAATTCAGCTTCATTACAGCTGCAAGCCTTCCAAGACAATGCCATCACTCCACCTGCTCATGACATCAGCAGCAGTTACTCTTTTAACAAAAAATCAAACAAAACGGGAAATTGAAAACAAAATGAGGATCGGATTGCATGAAAATATATCTGATTTTCAAAAATAATTCTGATATCGAGCTCCCTCTTGAACATTGTAAATCTTTTGGTCACAGTAACTGAGACTAAAGCCGAGATTCTGCTGGTGTAACAGTGGCCTGTAAAACGAGCACTGGGTGTTCAGATTTCTCAGCCAGTATTGTGCTAAAGTGCAGGCAAAAATGTGTCAGAACTTTCTGAGATGTACACATGGTTTTATGTAATATTCACTAATCCCAGTGTAGTCTCATTTTTATTATCAGCTAATACTTACTTAGTGTTTTTACAGGTGTAACAGCTCAGATATAATAAGATTTACATAATTTAGGAAATATGTTTCAATATGTTACGGGTTACAACTCTCGTAAGGAAGCTACAAATGGCTCGGACAACTAACCAATCTTGCAGGCAGGCATGGTATAAAATGATAACTAAATGCATGTAATTGAAGGCAGAGTCCAGCTAATAATGTTTAATCGATGAAGGAAAGTCGATGAACAGTAATGGCATCAGGTCCCAAGCTGCCCATTTGGTCTGCGATTTTTGAAAATGACTCTGTCCCTCCTTTTCTTCTCTGTTGAAACCCATGGTAATGGGACTTTAGATAGGTTAACTGTGGATTATTCACTTCATTGTGATGGGTTCTCCACTAAATTTAATTACTGGATAAAATAGAGTAATTGCTGTTACACAGTCTTCTGGCAGAAAATAAGAATCCAGTAGATTTATGGAAATTTCTCCCAGTCTTTCCCTTTCACCTCAGCTGCGTATCAAGTACTTTCCCGCAAATCTGCTTTGTTCTCATTTCAAGTACCCTGTTGGCATTATCCCACCCTACCATAGTGACATCCTCCAGACATATGTCCCTGCAGGTACCACCTATTCCTCTGACACTGTCACTTATACGCTGCTTCCTCCATTCAACCACTGGTGATTAATCCTTCATTCACTGCTCCCTACCTTGTGGAATGCCCTCCCTAAATCATTCCACTTTGTTATGTCCCTTCTCCTTTCAAAAACCTCCCCGAAACCCTGTCACCCCTCTCCCCACCCAGCATTCTCTAATTTCTCTTTTATCTTCCTGCGTGGATACTACACTTTTTCCTCTTCAATGGAAAGCATTCTGAGATGTTTTCCTACAATACCCTGTGAAAGTGTTCAAGTTCTCTGAGGTGTTTGGTGTGATATTTATGCCTTTGCTCTGGGCCTTAGGCCGAAGAATGTAGGTGATTATAACAATAAGCCATCTGCAAAGGTAGGATTGGTGATGCTACAGGCCAACGCTCAGAAAATCATTGTATTTGTGATGTATTTGCTTCATGGGTTTTTTGTTTAAGAATTCATAGCAACACATTGCTCTTAAGAACTAGTTGGTTTATTAACAAAAGAGTTAACAATCACACTACACATTACCAGTTCATCCACCAGGATCAAAACCATCTGCCAAATCGTAGATCCCTCAAACCCAACTGGCTGGGGTTTTATTGAGTCTTGTGAACATCACATGACTGACAAAACTATTCCCAACTCAACAGCTCCACCAACTTGTGAGCATCCTCACAGGTGCATACATTACAGTGTTGAAATTCAACCTGCGCAGCAGCACAAAATGGGCAGTAGCGCATCGGCAGCCCGATGGACACAAAATCTGATTTTCTTTTCCAACTGACTTCAATGTCAAAACTTCAATACAAAGTGGACAAATGTGCCTCATTGCACTGGTACTGAGAGCACCTGTGTCATGTATTCAACCAGCATTGTAACCCATGTATAATCTGACCTAAGTTGGACACTGTGAGAATAATGACCACTAGGTGGTGAACTTGTGGGAGACACTCCTAACCTAGACCTTCAGATATAAAAGGGGAAGCTCCACCCACTTCCATCACTTGAGTGCTAAGGAATAAAGGACATGTCACAGAATGACCTTCTCTCAAGCATGGGCCTCGTGTGCATTTATACTGTATAGTAAGGACGTATCAATGGCGACAAGAAACTGGGATTTAAACCACGCGAGCATGGCCACGAGCAGAACAGACGAGAGGGACTGTGTTAAGGAATGGTTGGGATAGAGATTCAACATTGTTAAAGCAGCACACAGTTCTCCAGGCAGAAAAGGGCAGTCGGGCATGCCCCAATATGTAGTCTAACCCAGAGGGGGAGTTCGACAGAGACAATGGCAAGCTGAATGGCGATTCACACCATTGCAAGGGACAATGCGGCCAGTAATGGGGCCATCAACACCTGTTAATGGCGCACTCAAAGACAATCACAGGGGCAGTCAGGGACGATCGACTGGCAAGGGACCTTTTGTTTCAAACAGCAGCTCATGCTGGAGGCGTGGAGGCACACACTCAGCCGGAGTTTGCAGAGGTGAGCAAAATACCTGCAGAAATTGGAGAAATGAACGCTGGGGGAAATCACTGGAAGCTGAAGTTCAGCGAGTTCATGTGGAGCACGTATACAGTTCATACACCAGGACGCCACCGATAATGATGAAAGTGCTCCTCAATGGCATCCCAGTATCAATGGAGCTCGACACGGGGGCCAGCCAGTCCCTGATGGGTATCAAACAGTTCAAAAAGTTGTGGCCGTCCAAGGCCAAGAGGCCAAAATTATCGCCGATTGACGCACAGCTACGGACTTACACAAAGCAGATCATTCCGGTGCTAGGCAGCGCCACGGTAGTCGTGACCCACAAAGATTCGGAGAACAGATTGCCACTCTGGATTGTCCCAGGGGATGGTCCCGCACTACTGGGGAGGAGTTGGCTTGCTGTCATGAACTGGAAATGGGGAGATGTCAATGCAATTTCCTCTGTGGAGCGAGTATCATGCTCACAGATGCTGGACAAATTTGACTCATTATTTCAACTCGGCATTGGCACTTTCATGGGGGCCAAGGTAGCGATTCACATAAACCCGGACGCTAGGCCAGTACACCACAAGGCCAGAGCGGTGCCGTACGTGATGCGGGAAAAGATAGAAGGCGAATTGGACCGCCTGCTGAGGGAAGGCATCATCTCGCCAGTCGAATTCAGTGACTGGGCGAGCCCAATTGTGCCGGTGCTCAAGGCAGATGGGTCGGTCAGGATATGTGGCGATTACAAGGCCACCATCAATCGGGTGTCACTCTAAGACCAGTACCCGCTACCGAGAATGGAGGACCTCTTTGCGACGCTATCCGGTGGCAAACTGTTTTCAAAATTGGACCTGACCTCAGCTTACATGACCCAGGAGCTGGCGCGTGAGTCGAAGAAGCTGACCACCATCACGACACACAAGGGGTTGTTTGAGTACAACAGATGTCCGTTCGGGATTCGCTCGGCCACCGTGATCTTCCAACGAAATATGGAAAGCCTCCTCAAGTCGATTCCAGGGACGGTGGTGTTTCAGGACGACATCCTCATTACGGGTTACGATACTGAAGAACACCTCCACAACCTGGAGGAGGTACTACGCAGACTGGACCGGGTAGGGCTGCGACTGAAAAAGGCGAAGTGCGTCTTCCTAGCTCCACAGGTAGAATTCCTGGGGATGAGGGTAGCAGCAGACGGGATCAGCCCGACTGTGTCCAAGACAGAAGCAATCCAGAGAGCACCCAGACCCCGTAACACGACGGAGCTGCGTTCATTCCTGGGGCTCCTGAACTATTTTGGTAACTTTCTTCCCAAATTGAACACGCTGGTAGAGCCGCTACACGTGCTCCGACGCAAAGGTCGCGAATGGGTCTGGGGGGATAGCCAGGAAAGGGCTTTTAATAGAGCACGCAATTTGTTATGTTCCAACAATCTGTTAACGCTATATGACCCATGTAAGAAACTTGTGTTAACGTGCGATGCGTCGTCCTATGGTGTCGGGTGTGTGTTGCAGCATGTCAATACCAAGGGTCAGTTACAGCCGGTAGCTTATGCCTCCAGAAGTCTGTCCCAGGCAGAAAGGGGCTACGGGATGGTAGAAAAGGAGGCCCTCGCATGTGTATATGCGGTAAAGAAAATACACCAGTACCTGTTTGGCAGGAAATTTGAGCTGGAGACAGATCACAAACCCCTAACGTCCCTTTTGGCCAACAACAAGGCCATAAATGCAAACGCTTCGGCCCGCATACAGAGGTGGGCACTAACGTTAGCCGCCTATGACTACACAATTCGGCACAGACCGGGCACCGAAAACTGCGCCGATACACTCAGCAGGCTCCCACTAGCCACCACTGAGGGGGCTACCGAGCATGCTGCTGAGATGGTCATGGCTGTTGAAGCTTTCGGAAGCGAAGGCTCACCCGTGACAGCCCGTCAGATTAAAGTCTGGACAAATAGAGACCCGCTATTGTCTCTAGTCAAGAAATGTGTCCTGAATGGGGACTGGGCAGCCACGTACAGGGCATGCCCTGAGAAATTTAAACCATTTCACGGGCACAAGGATGAACTCTTGATTCAGGCCGATTGCCTACTGTGGGGAAACTGCGTAGTCATGCCCCAGATGGGCAGAGAGGTGTTCATCAGAGAACTCCACAATGAGCACCCGGGCATTGTCATGAGGAAGGCAATTGCCAGGTCACACGTTTGGTGGCCAGGGATAGACGCAGATCTGGAACTTTGTGTTCGCAGGTGCAACACGTGTGCCCAGCTGGGCAATGCGCCCAGGGAAGCCCTCCTTAGTCCCTGGCCATGGCCCGCCAAGCCTTGGTCACGCATCCATGTGGACTACGCAGGTCCTTTCATGGGAAAAATGTTTTTGGTTGGAGTAGACGCCTACTCCAAATGGATCGAGTGTGACATTTTAAATTCAAGCACATCCTCTGCCACGGTAGAAAGTCTACGGGCAATGTTCGCCGCCCACAGTCAACCGGACATCTTGGTCAGCGACAATGGCCCGTGCTTCACAAGCACTGAATTCAAGGACTTCATGGCAGGCAATGGAATTAACCATGTTAGAACGGCACCGTTCAAGCCGGCCTCAAACGGCCAGGCAGAACGAGCAGTGCAGATAATCAAACAGGGGATGCTCAGAATCCAAGGGGGTTCCCTACAATGCCGCTTATCATGCCTCCTGTTGGCCTACAGATCCTGACCACACTTGCTCACAGGGGTTCCACCCGCAGAGCTGCAAATGAAAAGGATGCTCAAAACCCGGTTATCCCTTATACACCCCACCATGAAAGAAATTGTCGAGAGCAGGCGCCAGTCACAATATGACTACCATGACAGGAATGCGAGGGCGCGATGTATTGATGTAAATGACCCTGGTTTTGTCCTCAACTACGCTGCAGGGCCCAAATGGCTCGCAGGCACTGTGGTTGCCAAAGAGGGAAATAGGATTCTGGTAGTTAAACTTACCAATGGACAAATCTGCCGCAAACACATGGATCAAACAAAAAGGAGGTTCAGCAACCCCATAGAAGCAGCAGAGGAAGAACACGATGTAGAGTTCACTCCACCACAGGTGACCGAACACCGGAACCAAAGGGTGGAGAGCCCAGTCACTGTGGGCAGTCCGGACAGGCCTGAGGCACCGCAAACAGCAGACATTCAGGCCAGCGCCCAACAACCGGAGCCCCAACTCAGGCGCTCTACAAGAGAGCGTAAACCACCAGAGAGACGCAACCTGTGATCCCAATAAGACTTTGGGGGGGAGGTGATGTCATGTATTCAACCAGCATTGTAACCCATGTATAATCTGACCTAAGTTGTACACTGTGAGAACAATGACCACTAGGTGGTGAATTTGTGGGAGACATTCCTAACCTGGACCTTCAGATATAAAAGGGGAAGCTCCACCCACTTCCATCACTTGAGTGCTAAGGCATAAAGGACAGGTCACAGACTGACCTTCTCTCAAGCATGGGTCTCGTGTGCATTTATACTGTGTAGTAAGGACGTATCAACCCGAACCACATCAATAAAGATACATGGAAGTTGCAGTGTTAAAACAGCCAATGAGACAGATCCTGCCAAAAAAATGTTAAAACTCCCCTAAATTCTATGGGGTTCTGCTGGATTTCTGCTGTAAGGCCAAAGCCAACAAAGAAATGGTAGCAACCCAATTGTTCCAGGTCTCTGCCATTTTCATCATTTTCTGAGCAGAAAATAACATTGTAGGTGGGTGAGTGGGGGTGGGGGGGGGTGGGTGCAGGAGGTGGTGCGCAGTGCGGGGAGGGTCGCCCTGTGAGCTGAGCTATGAGTTCTGCTTCACTGGGGCCTGGCGTAAGACTGGAAACCGGTATAGCAAGTGAGATGAAGTATACCGGCCTCCAGGCAGGCGGAGGTGGGCCCCACCGGATGGGTCAAGACAATAGAATGTTTTAAAAAGACCAGCCCATTTGTGCCTGTCAGAGTGAGTCAAAATCAGCCCCTTCAATTCCCAAATGTGCATTATCGTTCCAGCACAGAAACCTATCCTGGCTTCAAATCATATCATCAAGTCATATCTTCATTGGGAACCAGTCTTTCTTGCACTTGAGTAACATAAGTGTCCATTAGATTAGAAATAAAAACATTTTTGCATTGCTCTTTAAAGCTGACTGACTTCTTATCTTGTGAAGCTCCACAAAGTCACATTTTCTTGAAAAGTCATTTGCCAGTGAACTCAAAATCTTCTGATGTTGCAACTCAGTTAATTCATCTGCCCTTTGCTTTCCCTCTTCTCAAACAGAATCTTAGCGCTCCTTCGGCAATGACATGATACCTTCAAATATAGATGCACAGTGGGAATATCCAGCGGATGTAATTTATTTAATATTCACCACGCCTACAATTCCCTCAACTCCATCACATCCTTCACCACCCAACACACAGTTCTCATTCTCATTACTAACAGGTACTCACCTCTTCCTTGCTCCCTTCACAACGTCGCTTGCACCATTCTCTTCTCACTTGCCACCCTTTGCACAATCACCAGCTTCTTGATCAAAGTGCCTGCAGGTGAGTGCCCCTTTAAATTAAGCTTCCAGTCATGTCAGCCGGTTTGTGAAGCCAATCCCACTAAGTTTTACTCAGCGGGTTGAACGCTGAGTGGGAGTTCCGACCTAACATAAGAAGATAAGAATTAGGAACAGGAGTAGGCCATCTAACCCCTCGAGCCTGCTCCGCCATTTAACAAGATCATGGCTGATCTGGCCGTGGACTCAGCTCCACTTACCCACTCGCTCCCCGTAACCCTTAATTCCCTTATTGGTTAAAAATCTATCTATCTGTGATTTGAATACATTCAATGAGCTAGCCTCAACTGCTTCCTTGGGCAGAGAATTCCACAGATTCACAACCCTCTGGGAGAAGAAATTCCTTCTCAACTCGGTTTTAAATTGGCTCCCCTGTATTTTGAGGCTGTGCCCCCTAGTTCTAGTCTCCCCGACCAGTGGAAACAACCTCTCTGCCTCTATCTTGTCTATCCCTTTCATTATTTTAAATGTTTCTATAAGATCACCCCTCATCCTTCTGAACTCCAACGAGTAAAGACCCAGTCTACTCAATCTATCATCATAAGGTAACCCCCTCATCTCCGGAATCAGCCTTGTGAATCGTCTCTGTACCCCCTCCAAAGCTAGTATATCCTTCCTTAAGTACGGTGACCAAAACTGCACGCAGTACTCCAGGTGCGGCCTCACCAATACCCTATACAGTTGCAGCAGGACCTCCCTGCTTTTGTACTCCATCCCTCTCGCAATGAAGGCCAACATTCCATTCGCCTTCCTGATTACCTGCTGCACCTGCAAACTAACTTTTTTGGGATTCATGCACAAGGACAGTTATACGCCGTTTGCGTGGAGCCTTTCCTGCGCCTCTTGCGGACGAGGTTGACGGGACTGGCTCTGCAAGGGCCGGGCGTGGAGGTCATCCTCTCGGCTTACGCCGATGACGTGCTCCTCGCGGTAGAGGATCCCGCTGACCTGCGGAGGATGCGTGAGTGCCAGGAGATTTACTCGGCCGCGTCCTCCGCCAGGATCAACTGGGAGAAATGTTCCGGACTCCTGGTGGGTCAGTGGCGGGTGGACTCCCTGCCGGAGGAGCTCAGGCCTTTTGCCTGGAGCACGACCCATCTCCTCTATCTGGGAGTCTACCTTAGCCCCGACAAGGGAGCCTGGCCGGCGAACTGGCAGGAGCTGGAGGCCAAGGTCGCCGCTCGCCTAGGGCGCTGGACAGGACTGCTCCGAGTGCTGTCCTACAGGGGTCGAGCGCTAGTCATAAACCAGCTGGTGGCCGCAATGCTGTGGTACCGGCTGGTCACTTTGACCCCTCCCCCTGCGTTTGTCGCCAAGATACAGAAGAAGCTGGTGGACTTCTTCTGGAACAACAGGAAGCACTGGGTCTCTGCCGCGGTCTTGAGTCTCCCGCTTGAGGAGGGCGGTCAGTCGTTGGTGTGCGTCAGCGCCCAGCTCGCGACTTTCCGTCTTCAGACCCTGCAGAGATACCTTTACGTCGAGCCCCCTCCTAGGTGGTGTGCTCTGGCGACGTATTTCTTCCGCCAGCAGCGCGACCTCAATTATGACACGCAGCTCCTGTTTGTGAACTTGGGGGGTGCCAGGACCGCCCTCCGGGAGCTGCCTGTCTTTTACAGGGAACTCATCAGGGTCTGGAACAAAGTCTCCACCAAGCGCAGCTCTCCGCCGGCTGGATTGGCGGCCGTCCTGCAGGAACCGCTGCTCGGGAATCCGTACCTCCACGGCCGAGGTTTTATGTGGCGGTCGGAAGAGAGGGCTGTGGCTGGTGAGGTGACCAGGGTCAGGGACCTGCTGGATGGCGCCAGACACGCTGGCGCGGCGCCTAAATTCTGCCAAAGTCCGCCACGCGGCCGATGCCATCGAGTCGCTAAAAACAGCTCTGGGCCCTGACTCCGTTAGGTGCATCGAGGAGGCTCAAGCACGTGGGGAGATCCCGTCCGAACTGACCCCCGTCCGGACGGAATTCCTCATCGGCGCCAAACCCCGGAACCTCCCTCGGGGACCGGCGCCTCACAACTTGAGCCGCCTCGGGGAAATCCCCTCCGTGCCTTTCAGTTCCGCGTGGAGGGGTTTCCTGTACGGGCTGCTCCTGCACACCCTCAACTTTGCCATCCTCGCCAGCCGTCCGGACACGCCATGGCGTACCATCTTGCCGTCCGGAGGAGGCGGGGGTCCCCGATGGAGGGCACTCTATGCAGGGGTCCTCCCACTATTCATCGGGGACTTGGCCTGGAGGGTGGTGCACGGAGCAGTGCCGTGCAACAAATTTTTAAGCCGGTTCACGGACTCCCAGGCCGCCTGCAATTTCTGCGGTCTGGAAGAGTCCGTGTTCCATGTTTTTATGGAATGCACAAGGTTGCAGCCCCTGTTTTATTATTTGAAGGGGCTGCTCCTGAAATTCTGGCTGCACTTCAGTCCCACTCTCCTGATCTTTGGGCACCCTGTGCGGAGGGGAGCGGGTAGGTCCGAAGGCCTCCTCGTAGGACTGCTCCTGGGCACGGCCAAGGGTGCCATCAGCCGGTCCAGGCAGCGGGCGGTCGAGGGGGTCGTTCAACCTGACTGCCTGCCTCTCTTCCGCTCTTACATCCGGTCCAGGGTGTCCTTGGAGATGGAGCACGCGGTGTCCACCGGTACGCTCGAGGCCTTCCGCGAGAGGTGGGCACCGGAGGGACTGGAGTGCATCATCACGCCCGGCAACCAAATTTTAATTTGATTTTACGTTTTAAAGTTTAATTTGTTTTCATTGCCGGTGCTTTTAGTGTCCCCCTCCCCTTTTATAGGGGGCACTGGAAAAATTTGATTTTAGCGCCCCAAAAAAAACAAAAAAAAAAGGAAAAAAAAAAAGGGGCCTTGAAAATGTCTGCTGTGTCACCCAGGTCGGGTGGCATGGTTTTAATGTTTATGTTTTTGCAGGTAAACTCAAAAGAGTTTCATGCACAAGGACTGCCTGCCTCTCTTCCGCTCTTACATCCGAGCCAGGGTGTCCCTGGAGATGGAGCACGCGGTGTCCACCTGTACGCTCGCGGCCTTCCGCGAGAGGTGGGCACCGGAGGGACTGGAGTGCATCATCACGCCCGGCAACCAAATTTTAATTTGATATTACGTTTTAAAGTTTAATTTGTTTTAATTGCCAGTGCTTTTAGTATCCCCCTCCCCTTTTATAGGGGGCACTGGAAAAAAAAATTTGATTTTAGCGCCCAAAAAAAAAAACCAAAAAAAAACACAAAAAAAAAGAAAAAAAGGGCCTTGTAAATGTCTGCTGTGTCATCCAGGGCGGGTGGCATGGTTTAATGTTTATGTTTTTTTTCAGGTAAACTCAAAAAGAGTTTCATGCACAAGGACCCCCAGGTTCCTCTGCACCGCAGCATGTTGTAATTTCTCCCCATTAAAATAATATTCCCTTTTACTGTTTTTTTTCCCAAGGTGGATGACCTGCCCACTTAAAATCACAAATGACCGGAATTTTCCCGCTGCTCTGCGTGTGTGTTTGGAGGCAGTAAAAGTTGCAGAAAATGGGAGTGCATCGGGAATACACCGCCATTCCACCTCCTCGTGCCTTTAACTTTGGCACATTTGCCAGTGCGCCACAGACCCGAACAGCAGAGTCGGGCGACCGAATTAATTTCATTAAATCCTTGTTGTGAGATTCTTAACAGAGATTTTAACCAGACCTTTTGAATTTCACTGGATGAGCACAGGAGTCACACAACTCGGGAACCACGTCTGTCAACCTGAGGCGGATGCTCTGTGACCATTGTCCGAGGTCATTAATGCAGAAGCATGGAAAGCATAATAAATACTCCCACATTATACCTGTTTACTTGCCGAAGGGAAAGTGATCTTGCAGACTCCATTTTGAGCTCAGATTTAGGTGTGCAGATTTTGCAAGATTTTTCTGCAAACTCGGAAGCCACTCTCATCACATTTCTAGTAACTATCACAACGTTGAAAGAATGCTCCGCTGACCTCTACTTGACCTGCCATCAGCATGGGTGCTACTGATACTTTCTCAGCTTGGTGCTCAGAATCGGACGAGGCTGAGTCCCAACACCAGCAGCAGGCACATCAGTAACAAACTTCTCCTCATTGACCTGATGCTCCACAGGACAGAGGGCATCAGCGCAGGGCTGCACGGCGCCAGAGGCAATACCGCCAGCACACGGTATACAGGCAGAGGATGCGCTTCCTCAACATGACTGAGCAGCAGTGCCAAAAGAGGCTCAGGCTATCGCACCAGGTCATCGCAGACATTTGCAACTTGCTGGAGCAAGACCTGCAGCCCAGGGCACCTGGTGGTCATGCCTTCCTGTGGCTGCCAGATTCACCTGCATCCTTAACTTCTTCATCTCAGACTCCTTCTAGGGATCTGCAGCAGACATGTGTGGCACCTCGCAATCGGCTGCCCTCAGATGCATCACACAGGTCACCGATGCTGATTTTGATATTTTGATATTTCACATAACAGTGTGTCGATATTTGATGTCTCCATGATAAGAGGAAACTAATTGATGTTCTGTTACTGACTGCTCCATTTTTGATCGGGCCGCAGGAGCTGTGAGAGATCGGGGCCCAGGAGAGGCGAGGGTTCGGGGCCCAGCAGAGGCGAGGGCCCAGGGGCAGCACAGGCCAGCCCACATTGCGAACTATGGATAGTAGGAGCATGTGTGCGCACTAGGTCTGTGCAGCAGAGCTTGGTCTCCAGTCGTCTTGGTTAACCCTTGCCACTGGACCAAGACCTAGCTCTGACAAGCCTGTGTGATGGCTGGTGTGCAACGGCCACCACACATTAAAAAAATCCATGCACAGGCATCTTCCACCCTTCAGTATGTAGTTCAGGACCTAGAATGTCAAGTCCTTCATTGAAACACCTTTGAACTCATCCTTTTTTGGTGTGGAAGCAAGTCATCCTCGATAAGAGGGACTGCCTAATACTAGACAAGTTAGCCAATTATGTAAACTTTGCCACTGATGAAGCCAGTATTACTGAGCATGCACTCGGCTTTGCTGCTCTGGCTGATTTCCCACAGGTGCAGGGCATCATCGACTGCACACATGTGGCCATCAGGGCACCTCTCCCCCACCGCCCCCGCATCACCCAGGAGTGTTTGTCAACCGCAAGAGCTTCCACTTCCTCAAGGTGCAGCTTGCCTGCAAACATAGGAAGATCATCATGCATGTGTGCACCAAATCCCTGGTAGCTGTCAGCCTGCACCAGTCCATCCTCCCATGAGGCTGAGGAGTGCTATAATGAAAGCCACATGTCCAATGGATTTGTCATAGAGCAAACAATAGGCATGCTGAAGATGCGCTTTAGATACCTTGACAGATCTGGAGGAGCCCTTAAGTACACATCAGCCAGGGTCTCCAGAATGGTCATAATTTGCTGTGTGCTGCTCAGCATAGCGCAGCAACGAGGAATAGCGCTGCATGAGGAGCAAGGCGCAGAGCGCATAGCCTCTTCAGAAGAGGAGGAGAAGCATCAGCTGGAAGACGATGAAGATGAGCCGGAGGATGATGAGGCCCACATGCCAGCAGCACCATAGCACATTGCTGCCTGGGAGGCCAGGAATAGCCTCATCATGGCCAGAGTCACTTAATCTCCCGCACTGCATCCATATGGCTGTTACACCGCTGTGCCAAGTCACCCCCCTCCACCTCCCAATGACATCATAAAGCATCCCTACAATGACCAAGTTATTCCTTTCACACTGACCCACATTGTTGGACGTGGCCATTATGTCTCACCATTCACTCCAATTCACTGAACCACTTCCAAAGTAGTATTCAATAATGTGTATGACAGGAAAGTGGTGCAAATAAATACTTTTATATGTGTCATAACAGTAACTGAATCTTTACAATAACACACTTCTTTAAACACCCACCTGCATACCCTTATGCATCTACTTCTGTGTCATTTTTATTTTACGTGTGCTTCTACGAGGTACAACACCTGTGGCTTCAGCAGAGGTAGAGGCAGCCTGCTCACTTCCCTGCTGTGACTGCTTAGACACTCTTGGCAGACGTCCTCTGGGTTTTGGAGCCTCTGAGGGCCCCGCCAAAGTCTGCTCCTCCTGCAACTGTGTAGGGGTAGACTCAGCCATCGCGATCCCAGGAGACATCTGGGGCTCTGACTGAGGGGGAGGCAATGGGTGAGAAGAGTGATGCTTTGAGAGCAGCCCCCACTTTGATGTCCCCTGTCACGATTATCTCTCTCATTGGCTACCCGCACTTCCCTGCTGGCAAGGAGCTGGAGAGCACCTGGCTGTACAGCAGTGGGGCCATGAGGACTCAAATCTGTGGTTAGATCCTTCCTAAAGAGGAGGTCTATGAGCCTCTGCCATCTGTTCCTCATAGATAGCATGTACTCATGTGAGTGGTGCATTATCTGCTCCATTCAGGTGGCCATCCTTTCCATGGAAGAGCCTACAGTCACCATCACCATCACATGGTGTTCATGTTGGAGATGGACTCCTCCATTCTCTGCACATTTGTATACATCATGGTCGCAAAACCTGTCAGAGCCCCCTACACTTCGTCCTGCACCTCCAGGATCGCCCTCTTTCTCGATGGCCCCGAGGCTCAGCATCTGCATACAGCTGAGCAGAGCTTGGAGCGTCCAGTGCCCTCCAGCGAGGAGTCTCCACTGCTGTCCCTGTCAACACCATCTGCTCTTGCTCACTTGTGACTTGTGAAACACCAAGTGACAACACTACTCTATCTCGTGCAGGACCCACCGAGGTGTGCATATCTGCGCAGGAACTGAGTGTGCTTGGGTCTGGTGACGGTGCGCCCTCAGAGGTTGGAGGCTCCTCTGAGGAGTCGTCTTCCTCCTCTGCCTGGACAGTGTGGGGGCCCTTGATGGACCTGTGGGAGTGTAAAGAGATGATTTAGAAATGTTATACTAAGAATGGGTAATGATACCATTATGCACATGATGAACATTCACTGGCTGCTGACTGCTGTATGAGTGACTGCTGTATGTCATGTGGCTGTGGTAGATGTAATTCTGTCAGCAGGTTGTTGAGAGGTCCCCCTCTCTCCGTCTCCCACCACCATCTGCTCTGCAGCTCTTGAGACCTCCAGGACCACCTCTACTGCTGCAGTTAAAGTATTGATGATGGAGGGCCACCTCTGGTTATCCCCCTCCCTCTCCCTCTTATTGTGGGCTCTCTTTACCTGAAAGGATGGAAGGAAGAGAAGTTTGAGTGAGTGTAATGACATGAGTGTAAGGAATGTGTGGGTAACATCTGTAGATGGTGACTATGAAGGAGTGCGATGCCCCTGCCAAAGTGCCAATGCCAAATACACTCACCTTTCCTGATCTCATATGATCAGTGAAACGTTCCGGCACTTCACCCATATCCGCCCTACAACCTCCCTATTGTTCACCTCCTCAGCTATTTGGAGCCAGGCTCTTTTTGTGTCCTAGGGAAGGTCTCTTCCTCCCTTCCACAGGCAAGAGGACCTCCCTGTGTACTCTGACTCCACAAGAATATGTAGGGAGTCATCAGAAAACCTGGGTGCAGCCCTCTGTCTTTGGGAAGTCATGTTTACAAGTCTCAGCAATAACAAACTCCTCCAATATATTTCCTCCACACTCCTAGATGAACATTCAAATGCGATGCCAAGTATACTTTTAATAGCCCCGCTGGAAATGAATCATCAATGATGTCATCAGGCACACAACATTTAATAGGGCCGGGAAATCTGCATTTCTTCCTTAATGGGGGCCATTAACTGAAAGTCGCTCTGAGGAGCAGGCTGATCAATACAGTACAACGTGGTAGCGACCCACCATGCGGCCCGCACACACCCCGCCTGACTCGGTAAGGAACATTCCGCCATTAAGTCCAAAAGACGTAGTCGGACCCCCACTTGAATTTATTGATGAGGCACCCATCTTTTTCTGGTGGGTCCATTTATGACCTCAGTCAGCTGCAGAATAAAAATAGCAGCTGGACACTTTCTGGCAGGTATTTTCTCAATTCTAAGGACTCACCCACCCTGTTCCCATGGGAAAACTGCGTTAAAATCGGGACCCAGATTTCCCACATTGGATCCTAGTTAGGGACCTGGGGGCCGAAATTGCCCCACGGGAGCGCAGCCGGCGCCGGTCGGTGCCACTGACAGTCTTGCGAGGTGAGAACCTGCCGGTGGCGGGGCAGTTCGGCTGCCCTTAAAGGGGAGGGTGTGCCACCGCTGCCGCCATTTTCTTTTAATTGTCAGCCGACTCTGCAGTCGGCCAACAATGCTGGCCATGGCTTCGGCTGGGCTGGCAACAGGAGCCCGGCACCCACTCTTAGGTGCCGGGCCACTGACCTGGCCGAACCTCTCCCTGGTAACCCAGTGGGTGCCAAGGAGACCTCACTAGGCCTCACAACATCCCTTCCCTTTAACTGAAGGGGAGAAACGTTACTACGTGGCAGCGTGACACGGCCGTCCACATCACAGTGACGTCATCACCACCACGTGGTCAGCGCGGTGGTGATGGAAACTGCTCCGCTCCCGACCCGTACACCGCCTCAAACAGCCCCTCAAAGCACTGGGAGGCGGTGTCAGAGTTAAAGTGACAGATTTTCCGCCTCTTCCCTCCAACTCCTGCCAGGCAGTAATAATTCGAATAATTCAATTCAAATTATCTGCCTCAAATGGGGCGGAGGGCAAGATTAGGTACATCAGCCAACCAATGGGGAGTAGTCGGTCCCGCTTGTGGGCCCAGGTCAGGATTGTGGCTTGTCGCCCCGAGGATTCATTTATTTTTTAAATGATTTTCCAGTGGCCCACCTTGTACTGGGGCATTGGGGGCCAGCAAGAAGATTCTCCTCCAGAGGAGGGAGAACCTGACAGCCCCTTCCTCCAGCCCTGGACAATGACAAAACTTTCGGAGGGGAGGGGGAGGGAGGGGCCCAGATGTATCTCCAGCCGGCCAAAGCATTGGAATCTCATGCTGGCTCCACGACCTTTGGCAGAGTCAGTGGCAGATTTCAGGAGTGGGCGCATCTCCGCACGTCTTCAGGGCCTGAGTCTACAATGCTCCAGAAAATCTTTAACTTTGATAGTCACCTTGGTACTTTAAAATAATTCTCTGACAGGCCTGATCGAAACAGGATCGCCATTCTTAATCACTGTTTCTGAAATTGTAGCAGATTTTGCTGATATTCTCGCTCATATTGATCTGCTTGTCCATGATATCACCTTATTCCTATATCATTTGTTCAAGATTGGGAAAACTACTTTATTTGATTCATCACCACAACAAATATTCCTGCCATTTGCACATCTTGATGCTACTGATACTTATCTGAAGAAGCAAGTACAAGAAATGTTATTAATGCATCCTCTGACATTTATCAACTATTTTCCCATATCTTTTGTTTTAAATTTTCTTTTATATACTATACTTCATTGAGACCACTTCATCCTGCAGTTATCAGTGCTCCTGAATTCTACAGATCAGATTCCAGCTTTATGTGCTAAATATGTTTAGATATTAGAAGCACAAAACCACACGAGTGTTACCATAGACTGATCCATCTTCGGAATAACTATCAAATCTTGTGTTCGTTCAAATGAATGATGCAGACTATTCCAGAAAAATAAAAATAGAGAACTCTCTTTCTTTCTCCACGCTGTCTTCCCCCGCCCAATTCCTGAATGTGCTGGCGTTTGCTGGGAGATGGTTTCCCGACACTGTCAGCCCTCTGCAATCTCACCCAAGTGACTGCTCTTGATGTGTGAGTCGATGGTAACACTCGAGTGGTTTTGTGCTGATAACTGCAGGATGAAGTGGTCTCAAATAAGTATAGTATATAAAAGAATATTGACAAATTATTCAAACATAAAGGGTACCTAACCAAACACTTTCTTATTCTCAACCAATTTCCATGCGTGCACACACCCACACGTACAAACTCCAGCATGGAGGGCAGTAAGGTAAAGTGACATTTTCATTTTCTCGCACCCCTACCTTCCCAGGATGCTTGGAGGCAATCAAGGCCTTCATTCTCGGAGTCCCAATACGCCACTATAGGCTCAAATATCCTGCCCCTTCCATTGGTGCTGGGCCTGTGTTTGGGGTGCATCCAGGTCATATTTTAAAATGCCCCAGGGCCTGGTCAGGAGCTGCGCACTTTGGGGACATTGTTCTATACAGACCAGGGCAGAGGAGGGGGCCACGAAAATCACCGCTAGATTCTTAGAACAGAGCTTTCTGCTTTGCATGCTGAGAAATCACCTGTACCTCCGCCTATATGCACATATAGCAGCAGCCACTGTGGAGAGCTGCAAAACCACGAAGTCAACAAGTTCCAATGTAGATAAATGTTCTTGTTTTGAACAGATGTCCAGACTTCTCTTCCATGATATAAAGAAGCAGAAAGACAAAATAAGGTTGAAAACTAATAGTTAATTGCTAAAGATTCACACTATGCTATTCGTGTACAAAACCAATGGGAAACAAGCTCTTCTTCTTAGGCATTCACGTTTCTAACAGTCTGCTGGAGGACTGAGAAAAACTGGACAGAGCAAATCATTTTGGGCCAGTGGAGCCGAAGGAACAGCTGATACTTGACTGAGTGTGCACGTTATAGTCAACCCGGAGCATGGTTTTAGGGGGGAAAGCTTTTCAAAGGGATGTAAGAAATCATGATGCACAAGCCAAATGTGTACTCATGTCTATGACTAACCAGCACTAAAAAGAAAATAATTAAACACACCGAAAGAGAAGATCCGAAGAGGAGACCCCAAGCAGGGTAAGATCAGGAAATATAGAGAAACAGAGGATACCCCAGGTGGGGCAGAATTGGAACACTGCAACAGTAAATTGAATTTGAGTAAGGAGTCGGAGGTTGCTCCTCCCCCTCAAAGGAATGGACTGTAAGAAAGGGGGGGTTCTTCATTTCTGAGTCTCCCTTCTAACTAACACCCAAGTGGAGAAAGCAATAAGCAAATAACTTGGAACTAGCCAGAGTAGTCAGGAACCTGTCATGTATGTACTTTTGGGATCACTAGCCACTAGATGGCATCACTGTTGGAGGCCATTGGGCTGCACGCACGTGTGTGCAGCCCAAGTATAAAAGGCCAGCCATTTTGTATATATGCACTTGGGGCCCTAATAAAGCTGACCCAAGGTCATACCTCTTGGAGTTAAATAGTATTCAGTCGAACAGTTATTACATACACAACA
Source organism: Pristiophorus japonicus (assembly GCF_044704955.1). NCBI lineage: Eukaryota > Metazoa > Chordata > Chondrichthyes > Pristiophoridae > Pristiophorus > Pristiophorus japonicus. Next base: position 265,364,655 of record NC_091980.1, read on the forward strand.
TTTGGCGACGAGGCAACAAGAACCTTTGCATGCAAAAATGAGCACAATTGGATTGTTGGAGCGATTTGTGGAAGGAGAAGATCGGGCAGACTTTGTGAGCTGTTTGAGCCAGTTCTCCGTGGCCAACAAAATGGAGGAGGTCGGCGACGCAGATCGGCGCTGTGCGGTGTTCCTCACGGTTTGCAGTCCAAAAATTTATGGTCTGATAAAGAATCTACTCCTGCCTGTGAGTCCAACAGAGAAGATGTATGAAGAATTGTGTAACTGGTACAGAACCACCTTAAGCCAGACGAAGGCATCATCATCTCGAGATACAGATGTTACACGCACGTTCACTCAGAGGGTCAGAATGCGGCGGAATATGTTGCCAACCTGAGACATCTAATGGGACCGTGTAAGTTCGGGGCTGTGTTGTGGCAGACATGCTGCGGGACTTATTTGTAATCGGCATCAACCACGAGGTGATCCTGCGTAAACTACTGGCAGTGGAGACATTGGGCTTGAACAGGGCCATCACAATCGCTCAGTCATGCATGACGATGGATAGAAGTCTAAAGCAGCTATCAGTGAAAAATCGAAACGCAGCAAGTACTATAAATATAATTGATTCACCGTTCGGCAGAGTGGCACATGGCAGGACCTACCCGACTGCATATGCGAAACCTGTGGCTGCCCAAAGTCCGCCAGCGGGAATGCATCCGATTTCTCCGTGTTGGCATTGTGGGGAAATCACTGGCACCTACAGTGCCAATTTAAGCAATATAGTTGCAAAGTCTGTCTGAGAGTGGGGCATCTCCAGCGCAAGTGTCCGCAGATGAGCAAGCGTGCTGCGACACACCACATGGAGGATGATGGTCAGTCCAGCGCGGATCTGGATACGCAATCCAAGATACCAGAGGAGGAAGTGTATGGACTGTACTCGTTCCTAACTAAGAGCAAACCGATAATGACCAACCTGAAATTTAATGGGGTGCCGGTACTGATGGAACCTGACACGGGGGCGAATCAATCGATAATGAGCCAGAGGGCATTCGACAAGCTGTGGGATACTAAGGTTGTGAGGCCGGGGCTGAGTCCAGTCAATGCCAAGTTGCGCACGTACACCAAAGAACTCATAACGGTGATTGGCAGTGCTACAATTAAAGTGTCGTATGACGGTGCAGTTCACGAGTTACCATTATGGATTGTCCCAGGCAATGGCCCAAAGCTGTTCGGCAGGAATCGGCTTGAAAAAATCAGATGCGATTGGAACGACATCAAGGCAGAGAAAGATACATGTACCCAAGTACTGAGCAAGTTCCCGTCGCTGTTCGAACCAGGCATCGGCAACTTCATGGGAGCCAAGGTGCAGATCCACGTGGACTCGGATGCAACACCCGTCCATCATAAAGCTCAGGCAGTTCCGTATATGATGAGGGAGAAGGTCAAAATTGAACTGGACAGACTCCAGCGTGAAGGGATCATACCACCAGTTCAATTTAATGAATGGGTCAGCCCCATTGTTCCTGTGCTGAAAAGTGATGGCACAGTCAGAATCTGTGGAGACTACAAGGCTACGATCAACAGGGTTTCGAAACAAGATCAGTACCTGTTACTGAAGGTTGATGACTTGTTTGCAACACTAGCCGGGGGGGGAAGTCGTTCACCAAACTGGACTTGATGTCGGCCTACATGACACAGGAGCTGGTCGAGATGTCGAAGAGACTTACATGCATTAACACGCACAAAGGACTGTTTATTTATCACAGGTACCCTTTTGGAATTCGCTCGGCTGCAGCAATATTTCATAGGAACATGGAGAGTCTAATGAAGTCCGTTCCCAGAACCGTCGTGTTCCAAGATGACATCCTGATCACAGGTCGTGACTCCGAGAAACATCTGAACAACCTGGAAGAGGTTCTACATCGTCTGGACAAAATGGGGCAAAATGATGAAAGCCAAGGTCAAGTCTCATGTATGGTGGCTGGGAATTGACTCTGAGCTGGAATCATGTGTGCATCAGTGCAACACTTGCATGCAGCTCAGCAAAGCGCCAGTGGAATTGCCGCTGAGTCTGTGGTCATGGCCGTACAAACCATGCTCCAGGATCCACATAGACTTTTCAGGTCCCTTCCTGGGGAAGATGTTTTTAGTTGTGGTGGATGCATATTCGAAGTGGATAGAGTGTATAATCATGTCATCCAGCACATCCACAGCTACCATTGAGAATCTCAGTGTCATGTTCGTGACATATGGTCTGCCTGACATCGTTGTTAACAACAACGGATCGTGCTTCACCAGTCAGGAGTTTCAAGAGTTCATGAAACTCAATGCTATCAAACATGTAAGGTCAACACTGTTCAAACCTACATCCAACAGGCAAGCAGAACGTGCTGTCCAAATTATAAAGCAGAGTATGAAGCGAATAACCCAAGGGTCATTACAGACCCGCCTGTCATGCATACTGCTGAGTTACAGGACAAGACCACACACGCTTACCGGGGTCTCGCCTGTTGAACTAATAATGAAGAGAGGTCTTAAGACCAAGCTATCTCTTGTACATCCTGACTTGAATAATCCTGTTGCATATAGAAGACAAAGTCAGCAAGGGTATCACGATCGCGCAGCTGTGTCACGTGATATTTCTGTAAATAATCCTGGATATGTTCTAAATTATGGTCAGGGTCCCAAGTGGATCGCTGGTACTGTCATGGCCAAGGAGGGCAACAGATTATTTATTGTCAAGCTCAAAAATGGGCAAACATGCAGGAAACATATGGATCAGACAAAGCTGCGGCACACGGAGGAACCAGAACTGTCAGAGACAATCGACAACCAACCAACCTACCCCCAGTCATCAGAGGACTCAGTGGTCATTAGTGAATCGGGATTTTCAATCACTGACATGTTCAATGAAAATGGACTTTCAATCCCTGCCACTCCCATCAGGTCAGCCACCCAGCCACCAGTCACAACAGACTCTGAACACTCACCCAAGGCTGGAGTTGAACTGGGACAGTCAACCTGGGAGCGTAAAACACCGGACCGTCTCAAATTGTAAAAGACTGTGTTAATATCTCAGAGGGGGGTATTGCCATGTATGTACTTTTGGGATCAATAGCCACTAGATGGCGTCACTGTTGGAGGCCATTGGGCTGCACGCACATGTGTGCAGCCCAAGTATAAAAGGCCAGCCATTTTGTATATATGCACTTTGGGCCTTAGTAAAGCAGAGCCAAGGTCATACCTCTTGGAGTTAAACAGTACTCAGTCTAACAGTTATTGCATATACAACAGAACCGATTGTGAGAAATAATAAGAATATTTCCTTCTCAAAGTCGGGAATTGTAAGAAATCATGAATCTGAAGAAATGGGGAATTATAAAAGAAATAATTATTTTATAAAAGAAATACTTATACCAGCTCAGCAGACACAGAGAGCTAAGGTTGTTACGTGGTCAAGACAGAAAAACAGGCCTTCACAGCATAGCTATGGTGATAAGGGGTTTGGCAAGGAGCCTTAAAGATAAACAAGCTGTATCTTTCAACAGCAACAAGACATTCAGACAGAGATAAGGAAAAAACTGACTTCAGGAGGATGGGAGGGGGCTGTCAGAGGTACTCACTCCCCTGTAATTGGATCATAGAATAGGTAAAAATGTTTGACACTAGATATCCACTCGCCCATCGAAATAAGGTATATAAACAGGCGACTGAGAGAGAGAAACAGACAGATTGAGGAGAGAGTTTCCTGAAGTTGGATCTCATGCTGGCTTCGGCCTAACACCTCCACCAGCTCGGGATCAGTTCAGAGACCACCGTTCTGCCGCAACATCCGTCCACTACGTCTCGGGACTATAGATCGTTCTCATCTGTCACGGGTTGTATATCTGCTATATCTATTTTAATCATGTGTTGTATTGATTAAGCTTATAACTGCCGCTCTTAAATAAAATGCCTTTTCGTAATCTGTGCGTTACTTGTAATCCGAATCTTACAGGGTGGATTGAAAAATTGCATTTTAATTAACGGAAGTAATATTGCAGAAAACAAAAACAACAACTTACATTTATATAGCACCTTTAATGTAGCAAAACATCTCAAGGCGCTTCACAGAAGTGTTATTAAACAAAAATGTGGCACCAAGCCTTGGTGCAGGAGGTGGAAAGGAGGAGAGAGATCCTGTTTCCACAGGGGGCCAAGAGGTCCTCTAGGAAAACGCTAATGGGAGCAGATAGCCACAACTCTCAATGTCATCAGTGTAGCCCTGAGGAGCTGGCTTCAGTGCAGGAAGATGTTTAATCACATCACTCGAGTGGTCAAGGTCAGTGAATTCATCTGCCAATGCCATATCCCACCATCTGCACAACTAGCCTCAGCCACTGCTCAATGCACCACACCCCCATCACTCACCTACCAACAATCTCTATGAGGCATGACTCATACCTCACATTCACAGCTTCACCTCACCCTTACACATTTACCACTGCTGCAAGACTCGTGCCCGCATCTCACTACTTACACACACTGTCAGCTATTCAACATTGGCAGGCAGATCACCCAAACACATTGCACCACACTCACGGACACACTTCCCTCTCCCTTGCAGAACAAGGTGGCTCACAATCGGAGCCAGCAGGGTCTACCCAAAAGGGCAAAAGTGTACCTACATAATCTCACGCCTCTGGAGGAGTCTGTGCTGACCATTCTTGGCAGGGCAATCGCTGAGCCCGTGGCCAGCGGCAGGTCTGAAGCTATCCTCATACCTAATCCTCCTTCACACATCCCACTTCACCCTCATCCCACATTCTCTTCTGACTTACAAGCTGCAGATGATGTAAGAATGGCCCTCTAGCTTTCACCCTTCCCATCACCACAATATGGGGATATGGGGATAGTGCAGGAAAGTGTTGAGATAGAAGATCAGCTATGATCTTACTGAATGGCGGAGCAGGCTCGAGAGGCCGAAAAGCCTACACCTGCTCTTAATTCTTATCTTCTTATGCCTTTCTCCTTTCAGATAGCCAAGAACTGCCACCTGGCCGGGCACTGGTGGAGGAGCAGAACAACAATGATCATAAACACACAGGGTCACTCGATTTCACACTCGCAGTCACTAGCTCAGATCAGCCATGATTTTATTGAATGGCGGAGCAGGCTCGAGGGGCCAAATGGCCTACTCCTACTCCTATTTCTTATGTTCTTATACTGACACTCCCAATACTGTAATTGATAACTGAGACGTGGGATCTGCATGTGGTGAGACACTGGGCACAAGTGAACTGCAGCCAGGGCAGGGAGAAAGGATGGCGCAGGTGCCAGCTCCCTGGAGGGCGAGATCGCACATGAGTTGTGCTGCAGAGGACTCAGATGAGAACTTTGATGGGGCAGCCTACCGAAAAAGGCTAATGGATATGCACACTGGAATGCTTGGTGCATTGGCAGGCCTGCCAGAAAGCCTGCGTGCCACATCAAGGAGCTGGAGGAGTCCAGCACCAACCTTGCACAGGGCTTTGTGCAGAGCTTAGAGCCTGGGGTTTCCAGCATGGAATTGATTGCCAACTCCATTACCTGTGGACCCAACCATGATGCAGGATCTGATGGCCCATGTCTCAGATCCACTGCAGCACAGGCGGAAGTGCTATCACGCAAGCTCAGGCTACTGCCATCGTGGTTGCGTTTATCAATGTGGAAATTAGCTTGCAGGGTGTCACAGCGTTGCAACAATCTGTCCTCCGACACATTACTAGGAATGCTGAGGTGCCACCCCGGGGGAGTGGCAGTGGCTCTATGGAGCATTTGTGTTCCACTACTGCCACTCTACCAGTGCCCTTGCTGTTGCCTGTCAGCCTGCCAGTCCACACTGCTGCCACCCATGCCGAGGTGGTGCAGTCTAAAGACGGGATTTCTAGGCCCAGAGCTTCTCGAGGTCATCTTGCAAGGCTATCTGCAGTCTCCTCTACTGAATGTCAACCATGCTGCAGCCACTGGGATAGCATTTCGTAGCAGCACTAAGAAAGGCAAAGACACACAGAAGACGGGCACTAAGGGAATGCATAAGGGTGATTATTTGACTTTTTTAATGTAATATTGGATGGATTGAAGTATAAAGTTGTTTCGGTATACTTGCTTTGTGGTGGCTTTCAATACAGCACTGTGGCCAAGAGGATGCTGTTATGGTCCATATCAGAGGGAAGGGAAGGTGTGGGACTGTTGGTGAATGTGTAATTCATGTTGCGTTCACTAGAACCAGTCGGATGAGTTGATCACGGACAGCCCAGGAAGAAAGGGGCTGTCTGGCTTGTCTCCTCACTTCCGCTTCCTCCTCTTCCGCTTCCTTCTCTTCCTCTTCCTCCTGCTCCTCAGCTGTTCGCCATATGCCTAGTGCGCTCATGATTTTGAGGTTGTGGAGCATGCAGCAGGCCATGACGAATCTTGGTTGTAATGGTGAGTAACGCAGGGCTACTCGAGTGCTGCCCAGGTAGTGAAACCATTGCTTCAGCACTCCAATAGTCCACCCAATGATGTTGCATGTGGAAGGAAGGCTGTCATTATACATATGCTGGCCACGGGTTGTGGAGCAGAGCCGGATGGTCATGGAAATAGCCCTTGTCACCCGGTAGCCATCCTCTGGTATGTCTTGCTCACTCAAATACTGAGGGAACAGAGGACTGGCGCAGAATTAAAGCATTATGACTGCTGCCAGCATACCGAGCATTCACCACCACCAGCATGAATTTTTTCTTAGTAGTGCCATTTTCAGAGACCGTTAACGGCAACTCTCATGGCGGCCACAAATCTTTCAACCAATTTTCCACCACTGCCAAGAGCTAGGCAGGGAAAACACAGCAGGAAATATTAGGCTAGACATTGCAGTATACCAGGATACCAGTACAGTATCTATGTTATGATTAATTGGTAGGCCAGGAAAAAAAATTAAGAATGCATGTTATTTATCAAGGTCAGTGTTCAACAGCTGCTCTTTCTATCACCATTTCATTTCTGTGAATATTAGTTCAGGAATACAACTTCAATTTCTAAAACAACAGGAGCATCCACCGAACAGAGGAGTCAGATTCAAAAAGCGGCTTCCTGCCATTGAGGCTTTGTAAGCATAATCCAAACAATTTTTATATTTCGACATTGATCCCATCTTATTGTGAGATAATCAAATTAACAATCTCCTCCGATATTCCAGCTCCTCACTCTGAAAAAACAGATCGAGAAGAAAGGAAAGTGACCAAGTGTCGAGGCACATTCGGGGAAAAATTTGGGTCGTTTGCGCGTCCCTGGGTGGGATTTCCTGCACCAACCAGTAACGCCCCACTCCTACACTAACCAGTAATGCCCCACTCCTGCACTAACCGGTAACACCCCACTCCTGCACTAACCGGTAACACCCCACTCCTACACTAACCAGTAATGCCCCACTCCTGCACTAACCGGTAACACCCCACTCCTGCACTAACCGGTAACACCCCACTTCTGCACTAACCGGTAACGCCCCACTCCTGCACTAACCGGTAACATCCTACTCCTGCACTAACCGGTAACGCCCCACTCCTGCACTAATCGGTAACATCCCACTCCTGCACTAACCGGTAACGCCCCACTCCTGCACTAACCGGTAACACCCCACTCCTGCACTAACCGGTAACGCCCCACTCCTGCACTAACCGGTAACACCCCACCCCTGCACTAACCGGTAATGCCCCACTCCTGCACTAACCGGTAACGCCCCACTCCTACACTAACCGGTAACGCCCCACTCCTGCACTAACCGGTAACACCCCACTCCTGCACTAACCGGTAACATCCCACTCCTGATTCCTGCACTAACCAGTAACACCCCACTCCTGTACGAACCGGTAACACCCCACTCCTACACTAACCAGTAACACCCCATTCCTGACTCCTGCACTAACCAGTAACACCCCACTCCTGTACTAACCGGTAACACCCCACTCCTGCACTAACCAAAAACACCCCACTCCTGCACTAACCGGTAACGCCCCACTCCTGCACTAACTGGTATTGCCCCACTCCTGTACTAACCGGTAACGCCCCACTCCTGTACTAACTGGTATTGCCCCACTCCTGTACTAACCGGTAACGCCCCACTCCTGTACTAACCGGTAACGTCCCACTCCTGACTCCTGCACTAACCAGTAACACCCCACTCCTGCACTAACCGGTAACACCCCACTCCTGCACTAACCGGTAACGCCCCACTCCTGCACTCACCGGTAACGCCCCACTCCTGCACCAACTGGTAACGCCCCACTCCTGCACTAAGCAGTATTGCCCCACTCCTGCACCAACCAGTAACGCCCCACTCCTGCACCAACCGGTAATGCCCCACTCCTGCACTAACCGGTAACGCCCCACTCCTACACCAACCAGTAACGCCCTACTCCTGCACTAAACGGTAACGCCCCACTCCTGCACTAACCAGGAATGCCCCACTCCTGCACTAACCGGTAACGTCCCACTCCTGCACTAACCGGTAATACCCCACTCCTGCACTAACCAGTAACACCCCACTCCTGCACAAACCGGTAACGCCTCACTTCTGCACTAACCAGTAACGCCCCACTCCTGCACTAACCAGTAACATCCCACGACTGCACGAACCAGTAACGTCCCACTCCTGCACTAACCAGTAACGCCCCACTCCTGCACTAACCGGTAATGCCCCTCTCCTGCACTAACCGGTAATGCCCCTCTCCTGCACTAACCAGTAATGCCCCACTCCTGCAATAACCAGTAACACCCCACTCCTGATCAAACCGGTAACGCCTCACTTCTGCACTAACCAGTAACGCCCCACTCTTGCACTAACCGGTAACATCCTACTCCTGCACTAACCAGTAACGCTCCACTCCTGCACTAACCGGTAACATCCCACTCCTGCACTAACCAGTAACGCCCCACTCCTGCACTAACCGGTAACGTCCCACTCCTGCACGAACCAGTAATGCCCCACTCCTGCACTAACCGGTAACGCCCCACTCCTGCACTAACCGGTAACGTCCCACTCCTGCACTAACCAGTAATGCCCCACTCCTGCACTAACCGGTAACGTCCCACTCCTGCACTAACCAGTAATACCCCACTCCTGCACTAACCGGTAACGCCCCACTCCTGCACTAATCAGTAACGTTCCACTCCGGCATGAACCTGTAATGCCCCACTCCTGCACTAACCAGTAACGCCCCACTCCTGCACGAACCGGTAACACCTTGCTCCTGCCCTAACCAGTAACGCCGCACTCCTGCACTAACTGGTAACGTCCCACTCCGACACTAACTGGTCCGGCACTAACCGGTAACATCCCACTCCTGCACTAACCAGTAACGCCTCTCTCCTGCACTAACCGATAACGCCCCACTCCGACACTAACCAGCAATGCCCTACTCCTGCACTAACCAGCAACGTCCCACTCCTGCACTAACCGGTAATGTCCCACTCCTGCACAAACCGGTAACGCCTCACTCCTGCACTAACCGGTAACGCCTCATTCCTGCACTAACCAGTAACTTCCCACTCCGGCACTAACTGGTCCGGCACTAACCGGTAACATCCCACTCCTGCACTAACCGGTAACGCCCCACTCCTGCACTAACAAGTAACGTCCCACTCCTGCACTAACCGGTAACGTCCTACTCCTGCACTAACCGGTAACGTCCCACTCCGGCACTAACCAGTAATATCCCACTCCTGCACAAACCGGTAACGCCTCACTTCTGCATTAACCAGTAACGCCCCACTCCTGCACTAACCGGTAACATCCTACTCCTGCACTAACCGGTAACATCCCACTCCTGCACTAACCAGTAACACCCCACTCCTGCACTAACCGGTAACGCCCCACTCCTGCACTAACCAGTAACACCCCACTCCTGCACTAAGTGGTCCGGCACCAACCGGTAACATCCCACTCCTGCACTAACCAGGAACGCCCCACTCCTGCACTAACCGGTAACATCCCACTCCTGCACTAATCAGTAACGCCCCGCTCCTGCACTAACCGGTAACACCTCACTTCTGCACTAACCAGTAATGCCCCACTCCTGCACTAACCGGCAACGCCCCACTCCTGCACTAACCGGTAACGCCCCACTCCTGCATTAACCAGTAACGTCCCACTCGGGCACTAATCAGTAATGCCCCACTCTGCATTAACCAGTAACGCCCCACTCCTGCACTAACCAGTAACACCTTACTCCTGCCCTAACCGGTAATGCCGCACTCCTGCACTAACTGGTAACGTCCCACTCCGACACTAACTGATCCGGTACTAACAGGTAACATCCCACTCCTGCACTAACCAGTAACGCCCCTCTCCTGCACTAACCGATAACGCCCCACTCCAGCACTAACCAGCAACGCCCTACTCCTGCACTAACCAGCAACGTCCCACTCCTGCACTAATCGGTAATGTCCCACTCCTGCACAAACCGGTAACGCCTCACTCCTGCACTAACCGGTAACGCCTCATTTCTGCACTAACCAGTAACGTCCCACTCCGGCACTAACTGGTCCGGCACTAACCGGTAACATCCCACTCCTGCACTAACCGGTAACGCCCCACTCCTGCATTAACCGGTAACGTCCCACTCCGGCACTAACCAGTAACACCCCACTCCTGCACAAACCGGTAACGCCTCACTTCTGCACTAACCAGTAACGCCCCACTCCTGCACTAACCAGTAACATCCCACGACTGCACGAACCAGTAACGTCCCACTCCTGCACTAACCAGTAACGCCCCACTCCTGCACTAACCGGTAACACCCCACTCCTGCACTAACCGGTAACGCCCCACTCCTGCACTAACCAGTAACACCCCACTCCTGCACTAACTGGTAACATCCCACTCCTGCACTAACCGGTAACGCCCCACTCCTGCACTAACCAGTAACACCCCACTCCTGCACTAACCGGTAACATCCCACTCCTGCACTAACCAGTAACACCCCACTCCTGCACTAACCGGTAACGCCCCACTCCTGCACTAACCAGTAACGCCCCACTCCTGCACTAACTGGTAACATCCTACTCCTGCACTAACCGGTAACATCCCACTCCTGCACTAACCAGTAACACCCCACTCCTGCACTAACTGGTAACATCCTACTCCTGCACTAACCGGTAACATCCCACTCCTGCACTAACCAGTAACACCCCACTCCTGCACTAACCGGTAACGCCCCACTCCTGCACTAACCAGTAACATCCCACTCCTGCACTAACCGGCAATGCCCCACTCCGGCACTAACCGGTAACATCCCACTCCTGCACTAACCAGTAACACCCCACTCCTGCACTAACCGGTAACGCCCCACTCCTGCACTAACCAGTAACACCCCACTCCTGCACTAACTGGTAACATCCCACTCCTGCACTAACCGGTAACGCCCCACTCCTGCACTAACCAGTAACACCCCACTCCTGCACTAACCGGTAACATCCCACTCCTGCACTAACCAGTAACACCCCACTCCTGCACTAACCGGTAACGCCCCACTCCTGCACTAACCAGTAACGCCCCACTCCTGCACTAACTGGTAACATCCTACTCCTGCACTAACCGGTAACGTCCCACTCCTGCACTCACCGGTAACGCCCCACTCCTGCACCAACTGGTAACGCCCCACTCCTGCACTAAGCAGTATTGCCCCACTCCTGCACCAACCAGTAACGCCCCACTCCTGCACCAACCGGTAATGCCCCACTCCTGCACTAACCGGTAACGCCCCACTCCTACACCAACCAGTAACGCCCTACTCCTGCACTAAACGGTAATGCCCCACTCCTGCACTAACCAGGAATGCCCCACTCCTGCACTAACCGGTAACGTCCCACTCCTGCACTAACCGGTAATACCCCACTCCTGCACTAACCAGTAACACCCCACTCCTGCACAAACCGGTAACGCCTCACTTCTGCACTAACCAGTAACGCCCCACTCCTGCACTAACCAGTAACATCCCACGACTGCACGAACCAGTAACGTCCCACTCCTGCACTAACCAGTAACGCCCCACTCCTGCACTAACCGGTAATGCCCCTCTCCTGCACTAACCGGTAATGCCCCTCTCCTGCACTAACCAGTAATGCCCCACTCCTGCAATAACCAGTAACACCCCACTCCTGATCAAACCGGTAACGCCTCACTTCTGCACTAACCAGTAACGCCCCACTCTTGCACTAACCGGTAACATCCTACTCCTGCACTAACCAGTAACGCTCCACTCCTGCACTAACCGGTAACATCCCACTCCTGCACTAACCAGTAACGCCCCACTCCTGCACTAACCGGTAACGTCCCACTCCTGCACGAACCAGTAATGCCCCACTCCTGCACTAACCGGTAACGCCCCACTCCTGCACTAACCGGTAACGTCCCACTCCTGCACTAACCAGTAATGCCCCACTCCTGCACTAACCGGTAACGTCCCACTCCTGCACTAACCAGTAATACCCCACTCCTGCACTAACCGGTAACGCCCCACTCCTGCACTAATCAGTAACGTCCCACTCCGGCATGAACCTGTAATGCCCCACTCCTGCACTAACCAGTAACGCCCCACTCCTGCACGAACCGGTAACACCTTGCTCCTGCCCTAACCAGTAACGCCGCACTCCTGCACTAACTGGTAACGTCCCACTCCGACACTAACTGGTCCGGCACTAACCGGTAACATCCCACTCCTGCACTAACCAGTAACGCCTCTCTCCTGCACTAACCGATAACGCCCCACTCCGACACTAACCAGCAATGCCCTACTCCTGCACTAACCAGCAACGTCCCACTCCTGCACTAACCGGTAATGTCCCACTCCTGCACAAACCGGTAACGCCTCACTCCTGCACTAACCGGTAACGCCTCATTCCTGCACTAACCAGTAACTTCCCACTCCGGCACTAACTGGTCCGGCACTAACCGGTAACATCCCACTCCTGCACTAACCGGTAACGCCCCACTCCTGCACTAACAAGTAACGTCCCACTCCTGCACTAACCGGTAACGTCCTACTCCTGCACTAACCGGTAACGTCCCACTCCGGCACTAACCAGTAATATCCCACTCCTGCACAAACCGGTAACGCCTCACTTCTGCATTAACCAGTAACGACCCACTCCTGCACTAACCGGTAACATCCTACTCCTGCACTAACCGGTAACATCCCACTCCTGCACTAACCAGTAACACCCCACTCCTGCACTAACCGGTAACGCCCCACTCCTGCACTAACCAGTAACACCCCACTCCTGCACTAAGTGGTCCGGCACCAACCGGTAACATCCCACTCCTGCACTAACCAGGAACGCCCCACTCCTGCACTAACCGGTAACATCCCACTCCTGCACTAATCAGTAACGCCCCGCTCCTGCACTAACCGGTAACACCTCACTTCTGCACTAACCAGTAATGCCCCACTCCTGCACTAACCGGCAACGCCCCACTCCTGCACTAACCGGTAACGCCCCACTCCTGCATTAACCAGTAACGTCCCACTCGGGCACTAATCAGTAATGCCCCACTCTGCATTAACCAGTAACGCCCCACTCCTGCACTAACCAGTAACACCTTACTCCTGCCCTAACCGGTAATGCCGCACTCCTGCACTAACTGGTAACGTCCCACTCCGACACTAACTGATCCGGTACTAACAGGTAACATCCCACTCCTGCACTAACCAGTAACGCCCCTCTCCTGCACTAACCGATAACGCCCCACTCCTGCACTAACCAGCAACGCCCTACTCCTGCACTAACCAGCAACGTCCCACTCCTGCACTAATCGGTAATGTCCCACTCCTGCACAAACCGGTAACGCCTCACTCCTGCACTAACCGGTAACGCCTCATTTCTGCACTAACCAGTAACGTCCCACTCCGGCACTAACTGGTCCGGCACTAACCGGTAACATCCCACTCCTGCACTAACCGGTAACGCCCCACTCCTGCATTAACCGGTAACGTCCCACTCCGGCACTAACCAGTAACACCCCACTCCTGCACAAACCGGTAACGCCTCACTTCTGCACTAACCAGTAACGCCCCACTCCTGCACTAACCAGTAACATCCCACGACTGCACGAACCAGTAACGTCCCACTCCTGCACTAACCAGTAACGCCCCACTCCTGCACTAACCGGTAACACCCCACTCCTGCACTAACCGGTAACGCCCCACTCCTGCACTAACCAGTAACACCCCACTCCTGCACTAACTGGTAACATCCCACTCCTGCACTAACCGGTAACGCCCCACTCCTGCACTAACCAGTAACACCCCACTCCTGCACTAACCGGTAACATCCCACTCCTGCACTAACCAGTAACACCCCACTCCTGCACTAACCGGTAACGCCCCACTCCTGCACTAACCAGTAACGCCCCACTCCTGCACTAACTGGTAACATCCTACTCCTGCACTAACCGGTAACATCCCACTCCTGCACTAACCAGTAACACCCCACTCCTGCACTAACTGGTAACATCCTACTCCTGCACTAACCGGTAACATCCCACTCCTGCACTAACCAGTAACACCCCACTCCTGCACTAACCGGTAACGCCCCACTCCTGCACTAACCGGTAACGTCCCACTCCTGCACTAACCGGCAACGCCCCACTCCGGCACTAACCGGTAACATCCCACTCCTGCACTAACCAGTAACACCCCACTCCTGCACTAACCGGTAACGCCCCACTCCTGCACTAACCAGTAACACCCCACTCCTGCACTAACTGGTAACATCCCACTCCTGCACTAACCGGTAACGCCCCACTCCTGCACTAACCAGTAACACCCCACTCCTGCACTAACCGGTAACATCCCACTCCTGCACTAACCAGTAACACCCCACTCCTGCACTAACCGGTAACGCCCCACTCCTGCACTAACCAGTAACGCCCCACTCCTGCACTAACTGGTAACATCCTACTCCTGCACTAACCGGTAACATCCCACTCCTGCACTAACCAGTAACACCCCACTCCTGCACTAACCGGTAACGCCCCACTCCTGCACTAACCAGTAACACCCCACTCCTGCACTAACCGGTAACGCCCCACTCCTGCACCAACCGGTAACATCCCACTCCTGCACTAACCAGGAACGCCCCACTCCTGCACTAACCGGTAACATCCCACTCCTGCACTAATCAGTAACGCCCCGCTCCTGCACTAACCGGTAACACCTCACTTCTGCACTAACCAGTAATGCCCCACTCCTGCACTAACTGGCAACGCCCCACTTCTGCACTAACCGGTAACGCCCCACTCCTGCACTAACCAGTAACGTCCCACTTGGGCACTAATCAGTAATGCCCCACTCTGCATTAACCAGTAATGCCCCACTCCTGCACTAACCGGTAACACCTTACTCCTGCCCTAACCAGTAACGCCGCACTCCTGCACTAACTGGTAACGTCCCACTCCGACACTAACTGATCCGGTACTAACAGGTAACATCCTACTCCTGCACTAACCAGTAACGCCCCTCTCCTGCACTAACCGATAACGCCCCACTCCTGCACTAACCAGCAACGCCCTACTCCTGCACTAACCAGCAACGTCCCACTCCTGCACTAATCGGTAATGTCCCACTCCTGCACAAACCGGTAACGCCTCACTCCTGCACTAACCGGTAATGCCTCATTCCTGCACTAACCAGTAATGTCCCACTCCGGCACTAACTGGTCCGGCACTAACCGGTAACATCCCACTCCTGCACTAACCGGTAACGCCCCACTCCTGCATTAACCGGTAACGTCCCACTCCGGCACTAACCAGTAACATCCCACTCCTGCACAAACCGGTAACGCCTCACTTCTGCATTAACCGGTAACGCCCCACTCCTGCATTAACCGGTAACGTCCCACTCCGGCACTAACCAGTAACACCCCACTCCTGCACAAACCGGTAACGCCTCACTTCTGCACTAACCAGTAACGCCCCACTCCTGCACTAACCGGTAACATCCTACTCCTGCACTAACCGGTAACATCCCACTCCTGCACTAACCAGTAATACCCCACTCCTGCACTAACCGGTAACGCCCCACTCCTGCACTAACCAGTAACACCCCACTCCTGCACTAACCGGTAACGCCCCACTCCTGCACTAACCAGTAACGCCCCACTCCTGCACTAACCGGTAACATCCTACTCCTGCACTAACCGGTAACATCCCACTCCTGCACTAACCAGTAACACCCCACTCCTGCACAAACCGGTAACGTCCCACTCCTGCACTAACCGGTAACGTCCCACTCCGGCACTAACCGGTAACGTCCCACTCCTGCACTAACCAGTAACGCCCTATTCCTGCACTAACCGGTAACGCCTCACTCCTGCACTAACCAGTAACATCCCACTCCTGCACTAACCGGCAACGCCCCACTCCGGCATTAACCGGTAACGTCCCACTCCGGCACTAACCGGTAACGCCCCACTCCTGCACTAACCGGTAACGCCCCACTCCTGACCTAACCAGTAACGCCCCACTCCTGCACTAACCGGTAACGTCCCACTCCTGCACTCGAAACATAGAAACATAGAAAAATAGGTGCAGGAGTAGGCCATCCGGCCCTTCTAGCCTGCACCGCCATTCAATGAGTTCATGGCTGAACATGCAACTTCAGTACCCCCTTCCTGCTTTCTCGCCATACCCCTTGATCCCCCTAGTAGTAAGGACTTCATCTAACTCCCTTTTGAATATATTTAGTGAATTGGCCTCAACAACTTTCTGTGGTAGAGAATTCCACAGGTTCACCACTCTCTGGGTGAAGAAGTTTCTCCTCATCTCGGTCCTAAATGGCTTACCCCTTATCCTTAGACTGTGACCCCTGGTTCTGGACTTCCCCAACATTGGGAACATTCTTCCTGCATTAAACCTGTCTAAACCCGTCAGAACTTTAAACATTTCTATGAGGTCCCCTCTCATTCTTCTGAACTCCAGTGAATACAAGCCCAGTTAATCCAGTCTTTCTTGATAGGTCAGGCCCACCATCCCGGGAATCAGTCTGGTGAACCTTCGCTGCACTTCCTCAATAGCAAGAATGTCCTTCCTCAATTTAGGAGACCAAAACTGTACACAATACTCCAGGTGTGGCCTCACCAAGGCCCTATACAACTGTAGCAACACCTCCCTGCACCTGTACTCAAATACCCTCGCTATGAAGGCCAACATGCCATTTGCTTTCTTAACCGCCTGCTGTACCTGCATGCCAACCTTCAATGACTGATGTACCATGACACCCAGGTTTCGTTGCACCTCTCCTTTACCTAATCTGTCCCCATTCAGATAATATAGTCTGTCTCTCTGTTTTTACCACCAAAGTGGATAACCTCGCATTTATCCACATTATACTTCATTTGCCATGCATTTGCCCACTCACCTAACCTATCCAAGTCACTCTGCAGCCTCATAGCATCCTCCTCGCAGCTCACGCTGCCACCCAACTTAGTATCATCCGCAAATTTGGAGATACTACATTTAATCACCTCGTCTAAATCATTAATGTACAGTGTAAACAGCTGAGGCCCCAGTACAGAACCTTGCGGTACCCCACTAGTCACTGCCTGCCATTCTGAAAAGTACCCATTTACTCCTACTCTTTGCTTCCTGTCTGACAACCAGTTCTCAATCCATGTCAGCACACTACCCCCAATCCCATGTGCTTTAACTTTGCACATTAATCTCTTGTGTGGGACCTTGTCGAAAGCCTTCTGAAAGTCCAAATACACCACATCAACTGGTTCTCCCTTGTCCACTCTACTGGAAACATCCTCAAAAAATTCCAGAAGATTTGTCAAGCATGATTTCCCTTTCACAAATCCACGCTGACTTGGACCTATCATGTCACCTCTTTCCAAATGCGCTGCTATGACATCCTTAATAATTGATTCCATCATTTTACCCACTGCTGAGGTCAGGCTGACCGGTCTATAAATCCCTGTTTTCTCTCTCCCTCCTTTTTTAAAAAGTGGGGTTACATTGGCTACCCTCCACTCAATAGGAACTGATCCAGAGTCAATGGAATGTTGGAAAATGACTGTCAATGCATCCGCTATTTCCAAGGCCACCTCCTTAAGTATTCTGGGATGCAGTCCATCAGGCCCAGGGGATTTATCGGCCTTCAATCCCATCAATTTCCCCAACACAATTTCACGACTAATAAGGATTTCCCTCAGTTCCTCCTCCTTACTACACCCTCTGACCCCTTTTATATCCGGAAGGTTGTTTGTATCCTCCTTCGTGAATACCGAACCAAAGTACTTGTTCAATTGGTCTGCCATTTCTTTGTTCACCGTTATGACCGCCCCTGATTCTGACTGCAGGGGACCTATGTTTGTCTTTACTAACCTTTTTCTCTTTACATATCTATAGAAACTTTTGCAATCCGTCTTAATGTTCCCTGCAAGCTTCTTCTCGTACTCCATTTTCCTTGCCCTAATCAAACCCTTTGTCCTCCTCCGCTGAGTTCTAAATTGCTCCCAGTCCCCGGGTTCGCTGCTATTTCTGGCCAATTTGTATGCCACTTCCTTGGCTTTAATAGTATCCCTGATTTCCCTTGATAGCCACGGTTGAGCCACCTTCCCTTTTTTATTTTTATGCCAGACAGGAATGTACAATTGTTGTATTTCATCCATGCGGTCTCTAAATGCCTGCCATTGCCCATCCACAGTCAACCCCTTAAGTATAATTCGCCAATCTATCCTAGCCAATTCACGCCTCATACCTTCAAAGTTACCCTTCTTTAAGTTCTGGACCATGGTCTCTGAATTAACTGTTTCATTCTCCATCCTAATGCAGAATTCCACCATATTATGGTCACTCTTCCCCAAGGGGCCTCGCACAACGAGATTGCTAATTAATCCTCTCTCATTACACAACACCCAGTCTAAGATGGCCTCCCCCCTAGTTGGTTCCTCGACATATTGGTCTAGAAAACCATCCCTTATGCACTCCAGGAAATCCTCCTCCACCGTATTGCTTCCAGTTTGGCTAGCCCAATCTATGTGCATATTAAAGTCACCCATTATAACTGCTGCACCTTTATTGCATGCACCCCTAATTTCCTATTTGATGCCCTCCCAAACATCACTACTACTGTTTGGAGGTCTGTACACAACTCCCACTAACGTTTTTTGCCTTTTGTGTTCTGCAGCTCTACCCATATAGATTCCACATCATCCAAGCTAATGTCCTTCCTAACTATTGCATTAATCTCCTCTTTAACCAGCAATGCTACCCCACCTCCTTTTCCTTTTATTCTATCCTTCCTGAATGTTGAATACCCCTGGATGTTGAGTTCCCAGCCCTGGTCATCCTGGAGCCACGTCTCCATAATCCCGATCACATCATATTTGTTAACATCTATTTGCACAGTTAATTCATCCACTTTATTACGGATACTCCTTGCATTAAGACACAAAGCCTTCAAGTTTGTTTTTTTAACACCCTTTGTCATTTTAGAATTTTGCTGTACAGTGGCCCTTTTTGTTCTTTGCCTTGGGTTTCTCTGCCCTCCACTTTTCCTCATCTCCTTTCTGTCTTTTGCTTTTGTCTCCTTTTTGTTTCCCTCCGTCTCCCTGCATTGGTTCCCATCCCCCTGCCATATTAGTTTAACTCCTCCCCAACAGCACTAGCAAACACTCCCCCTAGGAAATTGGTTCCGGTCCTGCCTAGGTGCAGACCGTCCAGTTTGTACTGGTCCCACCTCCCCCAGAACCGGTTCCAATGCCCCAGGAATTTAAATCCCTCCCTGCTGCACCACTGCTCAAGCCACGTATTCATCTGCGCTATCCTGCGATTCCTACTCTGACTAGCACATGGCACTGGTAGCAATCCTGAGATTACTACTTTTGAGGTCCTACTTTTTAATTTAGCTCGAAGCTCCTTAAATTCGTTTTGTAGGACCTCATCCCTTTTTTTACCTATGTCATTGGTACCAATGTGCACCACGACAACTGGCTGTTCTCCCTCCCTTTTTAGAATGTCCTGCACCCACTCCGAGACATCCTTGACCCTTGCACCAGGAAGGCAACATACCATCCTGGAGTCTCGGTTGCGGCCGCAGAAACGCCTATCTATTCGCCTCACAATTGAATCCCCTATCACGATCGCTCTCCCACTCTTTTTCCTGCCCTTCTGTGCAACAGAGCCAGCCACGGTGCCATGAACTTGGCTGCTGCTGCCCTCCCCTGATGAGTCATCCCCCCCAACAGTACCCAAAGCGGTGTATCTGTTTTGCAGGGGGATGACCCCAGGGGACCCCTGCACTACCTTCTTTGCACTACTCTTCCTGCTGGTCTTCCATTCCCTATCTGGCTGTGGACCCTTCTCCTGCGGTAAGACCAACTCGCTACACGTGCTACTCACGTCATTCTCAGCATCGTGGATGCTCCAGAGTGAATCCACCCTCAGCTCCAATTCCGCAACGCGGTCCGTCAGGAGCTGGAGGCAGATATACTTCCCGCACACGTAGTCGACAGGGACACCGGAAGTGTCCCTGAGTTCCCACATGGTACAGGAGGAGTATATCACGTGACCGAGCTCTCCTGTCATGACTTAACCCTAAGATTAACTTAAATTGGCAACAACAATGCTAAAGTTTACTCACTGTTATAGGAGAAAAAAGAAAAACTACTCACCAATCACCAGCCAATCACTTACCCCCTTGGCTGTGACGTCACCTTTCTGTTTCTTTCTACTTCTTTTTTGCCTTCTCCCTGTAGCTGCACAAGCCACGCCTCTCGCCGAACTCGCGCTGCTCCCGGTCTCACTGGCCTTTATAGGCCTCTCGCCGACCCTGGAACTCCCGCCTTCCACGCACCTCCTCGACGCTGCTCCCGGTCTCACTGGCCTTTATAGGCCTCTCGCCGACCCCGGAAATTCCGCCTCTCCACGCACCGGTAACGACCCACTCCTGCACTAACCGGTAACGTCCCACTCCGACACTAACCGGTAACGTCCCACTCCGACACTAACCGGTAACGTCCCACTCCTGCACTAACCGGTAATGCCCCACTCCTGCACTAACCGGTAATGCCCCACTCCTGCTCTAACAGTAACGTCCCACTCCTGCACTAAACGGTAACGCCCCACTCCGGCACTAGCTGATAACGCCCCACTCCTGCACTAACCAGTAACGCCCCACACCTGCACTAACCGGTAACGCCACACTCCTGCACTAACCGGTAACGCCCCACTCCTGCACTAACCGGTAACGCCCCACTCCTGCACTCACCGGTAATGCCCCACTCCGGCACTAACCGGTAACACCCTACTCCTGCGCTAACCGGTAACGCCCCACTCCTGCACTAACCGGTAACGCCTCACTCCTGCACTAACCGGTAATGCCCCACTCCTGCACCAACCAGTAACGTCCCACTCCTGCACTAACCGGTAACGCCTCACTCCTGTACTAATGCCCCACTCCTGCACCAACCAGTAACGCCCCACTCCTGCACTAACCAATAATGCTCCACTCCTGCACTAACCAGTAATGCCTCACTCCGGCACTAACCGGTAACGTCTCACTCCTGCACTAACCGATAATGCCCCACTCCTGCACTAACCAGTCACGTCTCACTCCTGCAGTAACCAGTAACATCCCACTCCTGCACTAACAGGTAACGCCTCACTCCTGCACCAACCAGTAACGTCCCACTCCTGCACTAACCGGTAACGCCCCACTCCTGCATTAACCAGTAACGCCCCACTCCTGCACTAACCGGTAACGTCTCACTCCGGCACTAACCGGTAACGCCCCACTCCTGCACTAACCAGTAACGTCCCACTCCTGCACTAACCGGTAACGTCCCACTCCTGCACTAATCGGTAACACCTCACTCCTGCACTAACCGGTAATGTCCCACTCCTGCACTAACCGGTAACGTCCCACTCCTGCACTAACCGGTAACGTCCCACTCCTGCACTAACCGGTAACACCTCACTCCTGCACTAACCGGTAACGTCTCACTCCGGCACTAACCGGTAACGCCCCACTCCTGCATTAACCGGTAACGCCCCACTCCTGCACTAACCGGTAACGTCTCTCTCCTGCAATAACCGGTAATGTCCCACTCCTGCACTAACCGGTAACGTCTCACTCCGGCACTAACCGGTAACGCCCCACTCCTGCACTAACCGGTAACGCCTCACTCCTGCACTAACCAGTAACGCCTCACTCCTGCACTAACCAGTAACGTCCCACTCCTGCACTAACCGGTAACGTCCCACTCCTGCACTAACCGGTAACGTCCCTCTCCTGCACTAACCGGTAACGCCCCACTCCTGCACTAACCGGTAACGTCCCACTCCTGCACTAACCGGTAACGTCCCACTCCTGCACTAACCGGTAACGTCCCTCTCCTGCACTAACCGGTAACGCCCCACTCCTGCACTAACCGGTAACGTCCCTCTCCTGCACTAACCGGTAATGTCCCACTCCTGCACTAACCGGTAACGTCCCACTCCTGCACTAACCGGTAACGTCCCTCTCCTGCGCTAACCGGTAATGTCCCACTCCTGCACTAACCGGTAACGTCCCACTCCTGCACTAACCAGTAACGCCCCACTCCTGCACTAACCGGTAACACCTCACTCCTGCACTAACCAGTAACGCCCCACTCCTGCACTAACCGGTAACACTTCACTCCTGCACTAACCAGTAACGCCCCACTCCTGCACTAACCGGTAAGGCCCACTCCTGAAGTAACCAGTAACGCCCCACTAATGCACTAACCAGTAACGCCCCACTCCTGCACTAACCGGTAAGGCCCACTCCTGCACTAACAGGTAACGCCCCACTCCTGCCGGTTGGGCCCCGGGCCACTGTGCCGGTAATGACAACGTCATCACAGTGCGCAGCGACCCGTTTTTGCCCCGGAGCGAAAATTTGGTAGCACCACATGAGACTGCCGTGGGCAATGCCTGAAATAGCTTCACAGGACACGTACCAGGCTTTAGGCTGCTCGTGGAGCAAAAATTAAAGGGGAGGTGCGCTGCTGGAAGTTTTTTAAATGACCGACTTCCCAGTCGCAGTTTTCTCTTCTTCATATCGCGGGGTCCGTGCCACGATGTTGCAGCACGGCACTCCACTTTTGTGCCAGGCTGCTGACACAGCACCCCGCTCCCTGGTAGTCTAGCCCCTCTCCCTAAAGCAGAGTCCGCAGCGTGCCTGTCCCTTCAATGGCAAGGAAGGGCCCTGTGTTTCCGCCACGTAGCGCTCAAAAATTCACAATGGTTAGCGCCCCAGTCCCGCCCCCAAGAGGAAGTGGAACGCGAGAGTTTGCGCTCCACATCCTCTCTGGGGCGGTATGCCCAATGTAGCTTGTGGGGCGGGGCTTCTGCACCTGGTGCAGGAAGTCCTGCCTCACAGCTGGTACCACCCCCGGGGCGCTACGCAATTTCACGCTCCAAGCTCCCTTGATGATCTGCCTTCAATCTCTTTCAGATTTTCCTGTTTCTGCGATTGCATTATGCCCAAAGAGACTTGGCAGGCCATGAATTCAACAGCAATCGATCCCTCTGGGATGGATTACAAGTCGATTCCTGTTTTGTAGGCCCACATGCGGCCAGGAATACACCTATTCTTACCCTCTGCAGGTATCACTGAGCCTATCAACTTCCGGCAGGATTCCCGAGGGAGCCTGGGAATACCCTAAACATGCCCTAAACAGTTCTTGGGACATAGAGTGGCAGGCAGCAAAAGCATCTGCCTGTCTTTCAATGAGAATTGTCTCTGCCTGCTGTTAAGTGGATGGAAATCCACTGGATTCAGGTTCCCACCAAATTCCAGTCCCTCCACCTCTACTGCACTCAAATTTCACCCCAAGAAGGAGTGGAATTTCTGAGCTGATTTCTCCTAAGAAGACTGCTGACATGCAAGCTTGCAAATTTTAAAAAATGTGTTCATGGGATGTGGGTGTCGCTGGCAACATCAGCATTTATTGCCCATCCCTGTGCCCTTGAGAAGGTGGTGGTGAGCTGCCTTCTTGAACCGCTGCAGTCCGTGTGGTGAAGGTGTTATGTATGTAAGCACTCTAGTAATGACTCCATGAAGTAAGGTGTTGTACTTGAACTGTTGTGACCTTAGTCCATTTATTGCAGCTCCTGAATGAGGATACAGTGAGGTGAGCTCCCTTTTATACTTGGTTTCCTGCAGTGTGCAGGTGACCCTTAGGTCTCCACCAGCAGCACCCTCTGGTGGTACAGGTATGGTGTATACAGTGTGAAGATACATTCAGTGGTCTAATGTTACAGTACATACATTATGAATACACAACATCACTCCCCCCTAAGTCTAGTGCCACTGGCTTTTGCACTGTGTGCTCTGGCCCTTGACTTGAGTGCCCAAAGCCCTTGCACTTTGTCTGTGCTTCGGAATGGCTCTCTCCCTTAGACCCCCAAGTCTTTATTGCCACAAAGTTGGGAAATGGTCAGCAATGGACGGTTGGAGGTTGTAGTGAGGGTTGTGTGGGTTCTGGGTGTGATCCATGTGTGTCCATGGCTACATACATCCATTCCACACACCCCCCCCCCCTCCATACTTAGAACATGTGTGTGGCTCGACATCTGCATTGGCGTACATAGACAGAGAATGAAGGATAGGATTAGTTATATCACTTTTTGAGTTTAACAGTGGTGGAAAAAGTACATATTACAGGTAAGGTACATACGTGGTATTACAGTCTTGCCCCTGGGGTGTGGGTGCCGGTGGGTGAAGGCGCTCATTCCGGGGCAACCGGGCTGTGCCCCCTACCAGCTGGGTGGGCTCGGATTGCTCACCAGGCTGTGTCCCAGGGCTTTAGCTGTTGCCTAGTGATGGGCAGAGCCACTGGAATGTGTGGTCTCCCTGTCCTTCTTTGAGGGCTGCAGGGTCTCACTGCTGCCCTTCAGTGGTGGTGGGAGTCTGGTCATCCCAGCTGGATAAATGTGAGGTTATCCATTTTGGGGGCAAAAACATGAAGGCAGAATATTATCTGAATGGCGGCAGATTAGGAAAAGGGGAGGTGCAACGAGACCTGGGTGTCATGGTTCATCAGTCATTGAAAGTTGGCATACAGGTACAGCAGGCGGTGAAGAAGACAAATGGTATGTTTGCCTTCATAGCTAGGGGATTTGAGTATAGGAGCAGGCAGGTCTTAATGCAGTTGTATAGGTCCTTGGTAAGGTCTCACCTGGAATATTGTGTTCAGTTTTGGTCTCCTAATCTGAGGAAGGACGTTCTTGCTATTGACGGAGTGCAGCGAAGGTTCAACAGACTGATGGCATATGAGGAGAGACTGGATCGACTGGGCCTGAATTCACTGGAGTTTAGAAGGATGAGAGGGTATCTCATAGAAACATATAAGATTCTGACGGGACTGGACAGGTTAGATGCAGTAAGAATGTTCCTGTAAAGTCCTCACACAATACCACAAATCCACACGAGGCACATTCTATGGACAAGGTCACTACGTGATCTGAACCTTTATTCACAGGAGCAAGAAGTGATGACCTCCCTTTATATACCTGGATGACCAGGTGAGGAGTGTCTCCCACAAGTTCACCCTCTGTGGTCAAGGTGTGCATTTCTTACATATATACAGTATTGCAGTGTTGTTACATAAAGGTTACATGCATGACATCACCTCCCCCTCAACATCTTATTGGGATCATAGGTTAAGTCTCTCGGGTGGTTTGCGCTCTCTCGTGGAGCGCCGCAGTTGGGGCTCTGGTTGTTGAGCCTTGGTATGCATGTCTGTCACCTGTGGTGATTCCGGCCTGTCCGGGCTGACCGCAGGGACTGTGCATGCTGCTGAATGTTCTCGTTACTCGTTCACTGGCGGTGGTGTGAATACCATCTCATGATCTTCCTCAGGTTCCTCAGTGTCCATGCTGAACCTTTTTTTTACTTGGTCCAAATGCTTGCGGCATATCTGCCCATTGTTAAATTTAACCATTATGACCCTATTCCCCTCTTTGTCTATTACAGTACCCTCAAGCCATTTGGGCCCCAAAGCGTGATTGAGAACAAATACGGGATCATCAATTTCTATACATCTCCCCCTTGAATTTCGATCATGGTACTCGTTTTGGGACTGGCGCTTGCCCTCAACAATGTCGGACAGGACTGGATGAATGAGGGACAGCCGAGTTTTGAGTGTTCATTTCATGAGTAGCTCCGTGGGCGGGACCCCTGTGAGTGAGTGCGGTCGGGACCTATAGGCCAGCAGCAGGCGGCATTGAAGGGAGGGTCCTTGAATCCAGAGCATGCCTTGTTTTATGATTTGGACTGCACGTTCCGCCTGGCCATTGGAGGCCGGCTTGAACGGTGCTGTCCTGACATGGTGAATGCCATTACCCGATATGAACTCCCGGAATTCGTAGCTTGTGAAACATGGGCCATTATCACTAACAAGGGTGTCAGGCAAGCCGTGGGTCGTAAAGACCACGCGCAGACTCTCCACGGTGGTGGATGTCATGCACGAATTCAAAATGTTGCACTCGATCCATTTTGAGTACGCATCAACCACAATGAGAAACATTTTTCCCATGAACGGGCCCATGTAGTCAACATGAATGCGTGACCATGGCCTGGTGGGCCAGGGCCACGGGCTGAGTGGGGCCTCCCTGGGGGCATTGCCCAGCTGGGCACACGTCATGCACCTGCGAACACAGTGTTCCAGGTCTGAATCAATTTCCGGCCACCACACATGTGACCGGGCAATGGACTTCATCAGCACAATGTCTGGGTGCTCGCTGTGGAGTTCCCTAATGAATGCCTCCCTGCCCCTCTGGGGCATGACTACCCGGCTGCCCCATAGTAGGCAGTCGGCTTGGATGGAGAGCTCATCCATCCGTCTGTGGAACGGTCTAACCTCCTTAGGGCATGCTCCTTGTGCGGGCGTCCAATCCCCAGTCAGGACACATTTCTTAATCAAGGATAGGAGGAGATCTCTGTTGATCCAGATTTTGATCTGGCGGGCTGTGATGGAGGAGCCTGTGCTGTCAAAGGCATCGACAGCCATGACCATTTCAGCGCTTTGCTCTGCTGCCCCCTCAGTGGTGGCCAGTGGAAGCCTGCTGAGCGCGTCAGCGCAGTTTTCGGTGCCAGGCCGGTGCCGGATGGTGTAGTCATATGCAGTGAGCGTGAGAGCCCATCGCTGTATGTGAGCTGACGCATTGGTATTGATAGCCTTGCTGTCTGACAGCAGTGATGTTAACGGCTTGTGGTCCGTTTCTAATTCGAACCTCTCCTGCCAAAAAGGTACCGATGCATCTTTTTCACCCCGTAGACACATGCGTGTGCTTCCTTCTCAACCATCCCATATCCCCGTTCAGCTTGAGAGAGCGACCTGGAGGCATAAGCCACAGGTTGTAGTTGGCCCTCAGCATTACTCTGCTGCAACATGCACCCAACCCCATAGGACGATGCATCACATGTCAGAGCCAATTTCTTACAGAGGTCGTACAGGGTCAGCAACTTATTTGAACAAAGTAGGTTCCGCGACCGATTGAAAGCACGTTCCTGACAGTCCCCCAAAATCAATTGCAACCCTTATGCAGGAGCACGTGTAGCAGCTCCAACAATGTGCTTAAGTTCGGCAGAAAGTTCCCGAAATAGTTCAAGAGTCCCAGAAATGAACGCAACTCTGATGTGTTGCAGGGCCTGGGCGCTCGTCGAATCGCCTGTTTTGGATTCGGTGGGCTGAATCCCGTCTGCAGCAACTCTTCTGCCCAGAAACTCAACCTCGGGAGCCAAAAACACACACTTAGACTTCTTGAGTCGCAGGCCTATCCGGTCCAGTCGGCGTAGCACCTCCTCAGGTTGTGGAGGTGTTCCTCGGTGTCACGACCGGTGATGAGGATGTCGTCCTGCAATACGATTGTTCCGGGAATGGATTTGTGCAGGCTTTCCATGTTTCTTTGAAAAATCGCGGCTGCAGATCGAATGTCAAACAGACACCTGTTGTAAGCAAACAGTCCCTTGTGCGTGGTGATGGTAGTCAGTAGTTTAGATTCGTCGGCCAGTTCTTGGGTCATGTAGGCTGAAGTGATGTCCAACTTGGTGAACAGCTTGCCGCCTGCCAGCGTGGCAAAAAGGTCCTCCGCTCTCGGGAGCGGGTATTGGTCTTGTAGGGACACCCGGTTGATAGTGGCCTTGTAGTCGCCACAGATCCTGACCGAGCCATCCGCTTTTAGGACGGGAACGATGGGGCTTGCCCAGTCGCTGAATTCAATGGGCGAGATGATGCCCTCTCTCAGCAACTGGTCCAACTCGCTCTCAATTTTCTCCCACATCACATACGGCATCACTCCATCCCTAGCTTCCACACCACCACTGCGAACGACAGATGAGAGCAAGAATCAAGCTCCTGCTTCTGCATCAGAGAATATTGCCCCCTCGGCACCCCTCGCTCTTGTACCTAAGCACCTCTGCCTTCATCCTCCCCAATGAGGCACCGCCTGAGGAGCTCCTCGTACAGGCTCCACGGAGCGAGGAGGGGAAGGGGTAGAGGTGAGGAGAAGAAGGGGAGGGAGGAAGGAAAGTGAGGTGCATGTCCGCAGGTGATGGCTGTGTTATGTCTACATCTGGGTGTATGTAATTTGTTGTAATGTATGGGGGGAGTGGACCACCCTCCTGCTTTGCCTTTGTATTCTGTGTTGCTGGACATGTTGACCATTTGATTGATGTCAATGGTGGAAAAAGTGAGCTGTGGGCGGGGGTTGGGTGTTTTTGCCTGTGATACTTATGATTTCAGACCAATGTTGGTATAAACATTTTTAATTGAACATAACCTTGTTGCGCATTGTCTCAGATAGCTGGACCATTACATACTGGTGATTCCTTAACATGAAAGGGTTCAATAAAACTTAATTGCAATCAACGTAAACTTTAACTGGCACCATGATGATGGGCACCATTGATGTCTGAGCTGCACACACACAGCAGTGTGTCAGCGTTGTCACTCACAGCAACGTTCTTTCAGGCAAATCGTTCAGATATCAGCTCCTCACGTAAGAGTCTTGCAGTTATGTAGCCACCATGGGCCCTTTCCTGCGGTTTGAGGGGGTCGTGGCATGGTTGCATAGCCAGCCTGATTATCTAGCCCTAGGTCAGCGTCCAGCCCCTCGTCATCTTCTTCCTCTCTCTCCTGAGGTGGAGCATCAGTGCCTTCTGGCAATTCTTGGCCCCTCCTGATAGCCAGGTTGTGCAGCATGGAGCACACGACCATGAATTTACCTACTTGCTCAGGGTTGTATTGTAGCTCCCCTCCTGAGTGGTCAGGACATCTGAAGCACTGCTTAAGCACAGTTATTGTTTTCCGGACCACATTGCGTGTGTCTCTATGGCTCTGGTTGTCTCGTTTCTCGGCCTCGGTGTGGGTGTCACACAGTGGGGTCATCAGTCAGGTGGCTAGGCCATATCGGTTATCACCAAGCATCCAGCATTGTCCTTGTGGCTGACTCTTAAAGATGTCAGAGACAGCACTCTCACGCAGGATGTGAGCCTCATTGAAGATGCCCGGACATTTGGCATTCACTGCTTTGATGATCTGGTTGTGGTCGACATCTAGTTGGAACTTCAGGAAGTTAAATCCTTTTCTGTTACGAAAACGCTCTGGGTCCTGAGAAGGTGGCCGCATGGCGATGTGAATGCACTGTATAGCTCCCTGAACCCTGGGGATCTTAGCAATGTGGTACAATGCTCCAGCCCTGTCAGTCTGAGCCTCCATGGTCATGGGGAAGCTGATAAAGTCCATCCTTCTTGCGTACAAAGCCTCCGTGACCTGTCTAATGCACGGATCTAGTGTGCGTGCTAGGTCCGTGCAGCAGAGCAGGTCTCCAATCGCCTTGGTTAATCCTTGCCACTGGACCAAGACCTAGCTCTGTCAAGCCCATGTGGTGGCTGGTGTGCAACGTTCACCACACGTTAAAAAAATTCAGGCACAGGCATCTTCCACCCCCTCAATTGAGTTCAGGACTGGAACATTGGGTCCTTCATCGAAACACCTGTGAACTCGTGGAAGCAAGTCGACCTCGTTCGAGGGACTGTCTATGATGAATAATGCAGCGATGGGTTGCATGGTGAGACAGAGGACAAATCTCGACCGCGGAGGCCCGAAAGGGACACGTAGAAAGACAGTGCCGTGGTGACCTTGACCTCGACCGACACTGATGTCCTGATGGCAAGCTGCATATGTGGCCTGATGAGCTCCCATATTTCACCACCTTGTGGAAGCGCAGTCTCTGAAAGCAGGTGTGATCGGGCACGTCGAGGTAAGACCTCTTTTCCCTGTACATGCGGGGTGTGTATGGTTTGGCCCTCCTCCTCATTATTGTACGCCTTAAATTGGAGACATAATGATGTGCATCACACATTGACTTTTTAAAAAATGTATTATTGCATGAGTGAAACAATTAAAAAAAATAAGTGATGCTTTCTTCAAGAAATGAAAAAAAACAGAACAAACCAGGTTACAGTCCGAGAGGAAGGTATTGATTGAGACACAGGCGATTGCAATAGAGACCTCGTGAATTAAACACTCAGCACGGGTGAAATAAACTGGGGAAAGGGGGGACGAGGGAGGAGAGGGAGACATTCCTGAATCTCAGCCCTGAGGTAAGCCCCTGGGGTTGGGGCAATGGCTTCACTCATCAGCCCACCCACACAGCGACATTGGCAGCACAATTAAAGCCAGATAACCATCAGCGCCACCCCTGCCCACTGTTTCAGCAGGAGCAGTCGTCGAACGGTCAAAGCTTCAGTAACAATGATGCTTTGTAAGCTTTCTCCCCCATCATTAGACCCCCACCCCCGCACTCACCAAAACCCTTCCGTCCTCTGTTTGCCGACCGGGGCGGGGGGAAGGGGGGGGAGACAGGATTTGTGGCAGTCTCTCTCGACACCTCTACCCCCCCACCCCCTTCCCCATGCTACCACCCACCCCCCATTTTATTTTTCCTTACAGATATTCCTGTGTTCTTGGAAAACGTGGAATGCAGGTACGCTCCGGAGGGGGAACTCGGGAGCATTTTATTGCACATACGAGAACCAAATAAATTAATGATTCACTAATAAATTAAGAAGGTTAATAGATTACCGTCGCAGGAATGGGAAACGAGGAAAGAAGTGAGAACAGCCCATCATGGCCACTCGCTGGAACGGATCAGATTGGTCACCACCATTACCCCCGCAGGTATTGGTCCAGACACACAGTATATCAGTAACAGGTACAGCACACAGCAAATCCTAACACTCAATATATTCCACATGGGAGAAAATTTAGCGTGTATATTCCTCTGTCTGCTCACAACAATCAATTTCTTCTCGAAACATCTGAAGATTTCTGTTAAAATTCATCCGGTAAATGAGGTGGTGAGGGTGGTTTATTCGCGAGCAGAATTTCTCTCGCTGGCTGGCGGGCGGCTCGGAGCCTCGGACGCAGTCTTCTGTAAGAAGAGCATAAACGGGAACTTGGTGCTAGTCGTCAGTGGCGGTCAGTGCCCTCACCGGACCATTCAGTATCATCTCATCCAGCTCCTTCTTGGTGTCCTCCTCCATGCGCCGAATGTCGTCCATGGTGAGCGAGATCCATCTGTCCATCCAACAGAACAACTGCCGGTGGAAGACTGTGAATAAACGCCTTTCTTGCTTCTGGATGAAGCTCTCCACTTCAGTCTGAAGGCCCCACCACTTGAATTTCACGGTCACCAGTTTGTAAGCACACATGTGCGGCCAATCTCGTTTCTTCACCAGTTCTTTCTTCCAATTCGGGCCCAGCTGCCCACGACCCGTCTTGGTGGATTTGAATATTGCGGGACCCTCTTCTGCTTTGTAATCCCGAGAGTGGATCTGGCTCCGGTCCACAATGTCTATGTGAACTATTTCCACATTCTTCCGCCTGTTGGGATCCAGGTTGTGTACATTCTCTACAGTGCCCATGTCCGGCTTGTGCCAGGTCTCGATTTTGATCAGGAAATCACCCTTCATGTATTCGTTCGTGATGACGGTCCTGCAATACGGGTATGCGTTCCAAGCCTTCTCATGCACGGTCAGAGCTCCCTCGGGAGCCAACATCTGCACAAACTTCGGCACCTTGCGCTGTAGGTGGTAGATCTTGTGTGTGTACTGTCCTTTCTCACCATCCTTCTCGTACGGTTCATTCTTTAACACTTCGACTCCTTCTCCGCCGCCAGTCTCGTTCTTGCTCGCCTCGGCCACAGAGTACAGTTGTCCCACCTGGTACTCATCCACGGAGATTGGCAGGATTACCCGAAATTCCTTGATGAGGACCATCCTCCCGGATCGGCGCAGCTCGCTCTCCCCCGGCTCTGCTGCATCACACATTGAGCCATCTGCACTCTGCAGCATCTGCGTATTAATCGATGCAGGCTGAGAAATGTCTGGCCCCATTGCAATCAAAGTATAATAGCAATTGATCAGAAGCAATAATTTCCTCACTATCTCGCTTCTCGGCCTTTTGGCTAAGATCATGCGTAACTGACCTGACAGGGGAGTAACCATGACCCCAACGTGGTTCTCCCTGGATCAGGAAGGTGGTTCTCCTATGCTTTTTGGAAATAGGAGGTGGGTGGGGTGGTTTGACCCATTCACCTCCACGGAGGTGTGTGGGGTTGCTGACCCATCCACCTCCACGGCACGAACCTGGTATTGCAGTACTTCCAGGAACGGTGCTTGGGCTCTAGGCCTTTTGGCTAAGAGCATTAGCGCAGGGTGATCCTTGATGTGTGCAAGGTGACCTCTGGCGTTTGTGATCTGACAAAGAATTGGAAAGATTGGCTACGAAAAATTTAAAAAAAAATAATAATAATTTCCTCACTAAAATACATCTGGAGTAAATCCCCAATAGTCCAGAGTCTGAAAATATGTCTGTTGAGATGGTCACTTCACCTGAGAAGAACTCCAGAGTCAATGCAAACTCCCCCGAAGTTGAAGCAGCCTTTTGAATGAAGCGACCTGCGACTTAAAAATGGCAGCCACACCGCTGGCTTTAGATCAGAACAGCTCCACTTTTTCTGGACGGTTTTTTGGGCGAGCGATATTGTGGCCGATATGTGTGCCAGGTGGTGAAATTGACGGTGGGCGATCTCCTGGGCGTTAAATTTGCCAAATGTGCTCTTTACGACAAAAAAAAAAATGGGCAGTCGGTATTATTGAATCTCGGCGTTAATTCCGTGCGGAAAGTAACGCTGGGCGATATTATGTGCGTTGATTTCGCCCATTCTGATGATTCTGCCCAAAAAAATTGGGCGGGCGTTATTATTTTTTTCCCAGCATTACACACATGGGGAAAGTAACACTCGGCGATAAGTTTCCGAAAAATGCCCGTCAGTTTCCATTTTGTGGCTAAATGGGCCATATATGGGCGTTATACGTCATTTCAGCGGTAAAATGGACGTTAAGTGGGTGTTAATCATGCAAAAAGCATAGAAAATCTAGCCCATGGGCTTTACATTTACTTACAAGTCTATTATGTGGTACTTTGTCAAATGCCTTTTGGAAATCCATATACACAACATCAACTGCACTACTCTCGTCAACCCTCTCCATTACTTCATCAAAGAACTCGATCAAATTAGTCAAACATGATTTGCTTTAACAAATCCATGCTGATTTTCATTAATTAGCCCATACTTTTCCAAGTGCCAATTAATTTTGTCCCGGATTATTGTCTCTAAAAGTTTCCTCATTATCGATAATAGACTGACTGGCTTGTAGTTGCTGGATTTATCCCTCTTCCCTTTTTTGAACAGGGGTGTAGCATTTACAGTCCTCCAGTAATATAAAACATTAACTTCATCCATTTATATGCCATATTTTCAAGCGTTGTACAACACGTTCAGGAATAAAAGTCGATTGCTACACTACATTACTGACATCACTGCCATCCTATAAACACACATCTGTTACATTCCGCTGGTGATGAAGCAATGAATTTTAACAGCTGCGTTTTTCCAAGTAGGGCGGGATTTTGACAGTTTGCTCTTTTCTGCCAAGGTGAAGATGAGGTGAAATGAGTTGCTGTCAGGTGGATTAGGTTAGTCTCTGTACAAGATGACAGAAAATCATGTTTGTACGGTATCTTAAATCCCTGTGTCAGAGGAAAGTTAGTGAGTGCATAGGTATATAGTGAGGTTTCTGAGGCAAAAAAAGGAAAACAATCAACACTCAGATCACTATTTCTATGACACAACATTTTTGTTCAGTATCCAACAAAAGCTGGTACTCCAGAAGAAATGGTTTAAGCAAGATTAGACTGTGAAGTGTAATTATTTGAAAGAAAGAAAGAAAGAATGACGGTCAGACAATGACCGGCTGCCATTTTTTGAGCAAATAAAAATCTCACTGTGTTTTTCTAATTAAGTACAACAAAGCTTGTCATTGGTTATTTATTTGATGTGTTTTGTAACAATGAATTTTCTTGCCATTTTTGGATGGTCCCTAAGATGCTAAAAGTGGAAGTGGATGATTTTGAGAGACTGCCAATGATGATGAGAAGTTTTTTTCCCAGGAGCATTGATTAACTATTGCACAATATCCCAATTAGCAGAATAATAATTCCATCTAAGGTTGCAGATGAACATGTTTATTGTGTAAAATGCTAATTAAGTAAATAGCTTTTTAAGGTTAAGGAATGGCAGCTGCTGTTCCATTGTCTAATTAGACAAATAGTACAATAGAGGCGTACAACTGCAGTCCTGCTGCAGGGGCTCTCAAAGAGCATTGTTATGTTGTGTAAAACTGTAACAAAGGAAAGAGGTCCTTGCATTTGTATTTATATTTACAGATTGAATATTCACACCATTGTGTCAGGCAGTGAGTTGGAGGTGGGGTGGGACTTGTGGTTTTAATTTACTCAACAACATCAAACAAAGTCTCCTGAGTGCAGCAGGATTATTTTCCCAGCAAAATGTAGTGAGTAGTGGATTGTTACAGAATACAAATCGATTATTTCTGCAGCAAAATGCAGTAGGTGAAGGATAGTTACATAATACAGAGTTATGTGTGTAAAATCCATCCCACTTACATACAGCAGATTGACAGGAGAATTACCCAATCATTTCCATTCTGCCTGAGGCTTGCGGTGTCACTACATGCTGTCCTATAATTATATACAGAAGGAAGCTAAGGCCTGAAAAGAGTTGGGAGCTTTTGAAATTTGTTCTTCAGCCATTCTGTGCAATTGATGTAACAATATTTGAGAAACCAGAGTGCAGGGCACTACCAAAGTCACAAAGAGTAGAAGAACAAAAGTAAGTCAGACAGTCATGATTAGGTCACACCAAGCTTCAGTTTTAAAAGCCAAAAGATTATAGGAGGAAGGGAAGACTGGAGGAGCAAGGGAATTGATGGGGGGAAATGAGTTGTGGTCAGAGACTGTTCAATGAGCTTTGATTTCAACACAGTGGGAAAATAAAGGTAATGGTTAAAAAGGCAGATAGGGAATGGGTGACCATCAGGCAAAGCAGGAGTAGGAAGGTAGTGCAGTCATCTCCCTCCAAAACAGATATACCACTTTGGATACTGTTGGGGGAGATGGCTCATCAGGGGAAGGCAGCAGCAGCTAAGTTCATGACAGCATGGGCGGCTCTGCTGCACAGGAGGGCAGGAAAAAGAGTGGGAGAGCTATAGTGGTAGGGGACTCTATTGTAAGGGGAATAGGCGTTTCTGCGGCTGCAATCGAGACTCCAGGATAGTATGTTGCCTCCATGGTGCAAGGGTCAAGGATGTCTTGGAGTGGCTGCAGAGCATTCTGGAGGGGGAGGGTGAACAGCCAGTTGTCGTGGTGCATATAGGTACCCAAGATATAGGTACAAAACGGGATGAAGTCCTACAGGCTGAATTTAGGGAGCTAGGAGTTAAATTTAAAAGTAGGACCTCAAAGGTAATAATTTCAGGATTGCTACCAGTGCCACGTGCTAGTCAGAGTAGAAATAACAGGATAGTTAAGATGAATATGTGGCTTGAGGAATGGTGCAAGAGGGAGGGATTCAAATTCCTGGGACTTTGGAACCGGTTCTGGGGGAGGTGGGACCAGTACAAACCGGATGGTCTGCACCTGGGCAGGACTGGAACCGATGTCCTAGGGGGAGTGTTTGCTAGTGCTGTTGAGGAGGGTTTAAAGTAATATGGCAGGGGGATGGGAATCTATGCAGGGAGACAGAGGGAAGTAAAATGGGGGGGAAGAAGCAAAAGGTAGAAAGGAGATAAGTAAAAGTGGAGGCAGAGAAATCAAAGGTAAAAGCAAAAAGGGCCACAATACAACATAATTCTAAAAGGACAAAGAATGTTAAAAAAAACAAGCCTGAAGGCTCTGTGTCTCAATGCGAGGAGCATTCGTAATAAGGTGGATGAATTAACTGCGCAGACAGTTGTTAACAGATATGATGTAATTGGGATTACGGAGACATGGCTCCAGGGTGAACAAGGCTGGGAACTCAACATCCAGGGATATTCAATATTCAGGAAGGATGGACAGAAAGGAAAAGGAAGTGGGGTAGCATTGCTGGTTAAAGAGGAGATTAACGCAATAGTAAGGAAGGACATTAGCTTGGATGATGTGGAATCTGTATGAGTAGAGCTGCAGAACACCAAAGTGCAGAAAACACTAGTGGGAGTTGTGTACAGACAACCAAACAGTAGTAGTGAGGTTGGGGATGGCATCAAACAGGAAATTAGGGATGCGTGCAATAAAGGTACAGCAGTTATCATGGGTGATTTTAATCTACATATAGATTGGGCTAACCAAACTGATAGCAATACGGTGGTGGAGGATTTCCTGGAGTGTATAAGGGATGGTTTTCCAGACCAATATGTTGAGGAACCATCTAGAGAGCTGGCCATCCTAGACTGGGTGTTATGTAATGAGAGAGGATTAATTAGCAATCTTATTGTGCGAGGCCCCTTGGGGAAGAGTGACCTTAATATGGTAGAATTCTTCATTAAGATGGAGAGTGACACAGTTAATTCGGAGACTAGGGTCCTGAACCTAAAGAAAGGAAACTTCAATGGTATGAGACGTGATTTGGCCAGGGTAGACTGGTGAATGATACTTAAAGGGTTGACGGTAGATAGGCAATGGCAGACATTTAAAGATCACATGGATGAACTTCAACAATTGTCTGGCATAAAAATAAAATGGGGAAAGTGGCTCAACCGTGGTGAACAGGGAAATTAGGGATAGTGTTAAATCCAAGGAAGAGGCATAAAAATTGGCCAGAAAAAGCCGCAAATATGAGGACTGGGAGAAATTTAGAATTCAGCAGAGGAGGACAAAGGGTTTAATTAGGAGGAGGAAAAGAGAGTATGAGAGTAAGCTTGCCAGGAATATAAAAACTGACTGCAAAAGTTTCTATGGATATGTGAAGAGGAAAAGATTAGTGAAGACAAAATGTAGGTCCCTTACAGTCAGAATCAGGTGAATTTATAAAGGGGAACAAAGAAATGGCAGACCAATTGAACAAATACTTTGGTTCTGTCTTCACTAAGGAAGGCACAAATAACCTTCTGGAGAGGTTTCTCCTCAGTCTGCATCCCAGAGTACTTAAGGAAGTGGCCCGAGAAATAATGGATGCATTGGTGGTCATTTTCCAACATTCTATCGACTCTGGATCAGTTCCTATGGATTGGAGGGTAGCTAATGTAACCCCACTTTTTAAAAAAAGGAGGGAGAAAGAAAACAGGGAATTATAGACTGGTTAGCCTGACATTGGTAGTGGGGAAAATGTTGGAATCAATTATTAAAGATGAAATAGCAGCGCATTTGGAAAGCAGTGGCAGGATTGGTCCAAGTCAGCATGGATTTATGAAAGGGGAATCATGCTTGACAAATCTTGCAGAATTTTTTGAGGATGTAACTAATAGAGTGGACAAGGGAGAACCAGTGGATGTGGTGCATTTGAACTTTCATAAGGCTTTTGACAAAGTCCCACACAAGAGATTGGTGTGCAAAATTAAAGCACATGATATTGAGGGTAATGTATTGATGTGGATAGAGAACTGGTTGGCAGACAGAAAGCAAAGAGTAGGAATAAACGGGTCCTTTTCAGAATGGCAGGCAGTGACTAGTGGGACCCCAGCTATTTACAATATACATTAATGATTTAGACGAAGGAATTGAATGTAATATCACCAAGTTTGCAGATGACACTAAGCTGGGTGGCAGTGTGAGCTGTGAGGAGGATGCTAAGAGGATGCAGGAAGAATGTTCCCGATGTTGGGGAAGTCCAGAACCAGGGGTCACAGTCTAAGGATAAGGGGTAAGCCATTTAGGACCGAGATGAGGAGAAACTTCTTCACTCAGAGAATTGTGAACCTGTGGAATTCTCTACCACAGAAAGTTGTTGAGGCCAGTTCGTTAGATATATTCAAAAGGGAGTTAGATGTGGCCCTTATGGCTAAAGGGATCAAGGGGTATGGAGAGAAGGCAGGAGTGGGGTACTGAAGCTGCATGATCAGCCATGATCATATTGAATGGTGGTACAGGCTCGAAGGGCCGGATGGCCTACTCCTGCACCTATTTTCTATGTTTCTATGTTTCTATAAGAAGGGCGTACAATGTGTAGGAAGGAACATTTGGAACTTATAAGGAACAAGAAAGGAGAATTCACAAAAAAGAAAGACGAGGAAAGTTGCAGTAGAGAGAAAGAGGTTGGAAGCTCGAGTTAAGAATGGCCTATCAACAACAATAACTTGCAGTTGCATAGTGCAATAAAGCATTCCAAGGCACTCCACAAACAACGAATAGGAGTTAGCAGATGGCTGAAAGCATTGTTGAAAAGATAGTTTTTGAGGAAGCTCTTAAAGGTGGAAAGAGATGTAGCAAGTTGGCGAGGTTTAGGAGTACAATTCCAGAGTGATGGGCCATGATGCTGGAGTGGAGGAAACGGAGCTTCATGGGAACCTGGAAATGACAAATTCTTAGAAGAGAGATTCAGTGGCAGTGGAGTGAGGTAAGGAATGGAGGCAGGCATTGTTACAGAAATGGAAATAGGCTGTTTTGAGTATGGCTAAGATATGAAGTTTGCGTCCAAATAGGACTCCAAACTGCATGCGACAGGGTTCAGCATGGAATCAGAAGCAATGTGATTTTTCAGAAGTCCAAGAGACGTGCTATAAGAACAGTATTGTACTAAAGAAATGCTGCAATAGGCTTCCTAGATGTGGGAATTCAGCGTCTTGTATAAAGCCGGATTTTCTGGACAGTAAAATGCTGCTGAGGGGAAGGGAGGTTTTTTGCACAAAGAAAATAATGAACTTGAAGGCAGCATTAACAATGGAGGAAACGCAATTATAATCTCTACTCTCTTGGGTGGACGTAAAAGATCCCATGGCACTAATTCAAAGAAGTGCAAGAGAGTTATCCCCGGTGTGCTCGCTAATAGCAACATCACTAAAAACAGAGGCCGTGATTTTGCTAACCTCGACGGTTCCATAGTGGGGTGGGGGGGTCGGCGGGGGGGGGGCGACATCGTTGGTGGGTTCTGACCCCGCTGCTGGCTCCAGCTCGCTGTACGATATGAATTGCCCTTAATGGGGCTTGTTAAGCTCACCCAGCGCCTTTCTCAGCCAAATATAAGAAGCTTGAAACGCTGGCTCATGAACGCCGTTTGGTCAAAGAAACAGCATCTAAGATGAAGATTTTGATAGGTGAGAGGTTTAACGAGGTCAAAAAGTTCCTGATAATTAAAGTGGAGTCTATCAAGAAGGCAATCGTGGAAGAGTATCTCGAAGTTGAGACAAAGAATGAAGCAGCTTCAAGAGAACTTCTAGAGCAAATTGAAGAACTCAACAAGACCAAAAGTCAGATCGAACCTGTGGCAAAGGAGAAGGACCAGTGGAGGTTCCTGAAGGCCGCTTCATCGATTCCCAATCAAGTCAGACATTTTCCCTCCCCAGGAGAAGCTGTGGAAGTGTACAGCAGAAGACTACAGATTAATGTAACTCTGCTTTAAAGCTGATCACAAAACTCCACTCAACTGGACAACTTTTGCCTGGAAATATTCAAATTGACGTCATTTGATGACATGTCATCAGCTGGTTTCCTTCAAAGGACCATGTTCAAATTTATTTTGATATTTGTGCTGTCAGTAATCTACAGCATTGAGGTGCTGCAAGCACTGACAATCTCTGCACAAAGGCGCAGGTCTACACCCAAGCTCTCCCATGACTCCCTCTATATACTTATGGAGGGAGTCACAGCACGCAGGGAGGTTCTCTTCCCTTCTCATGAGCGGAAGAGACCTCCCCAGGAGATCAACACAACCCGGTTACACATTGCACAGGAGGGCACAAGCAGGGATGTCGTTAGGAGGACCTGGCTGCAGTGGTGCAAACCTTTCAATGATCCCATTAGATCACAAAACATTAGTACAAAGTCACACTCAACCTCATCCTGCTGTGTCCCTCATCATAGCCCCATCACTCTGCCTTCCCTACCCTACTCCTGCACACCCTGACTCACACCAACTTACCTTGTTCCTCCACCCATCCCTCTCTCTATCTATATTATCACATCCCCATTTCACTAGCCACCCCTCACACTCACCCTCATCCTAGTGCAATCATACCAACTAACAATACAAAAGGGTAGCCACCTGGGCATTTTATGCAATGACCATGTAAAGTTTTCATGAATGTGCTGTCAAACATTGAAACCTTTATTTTCAACACAGCAGTGTTCGACAGATTTGTGGGCACTTTTGGAAGTGGCTTAGTGAGTTGCAGTGAATGGTGAGACATAACGGTAACTCCCGCAATGGTGATGAGTTTAAAAGGAATGGCATTGTACGGATGCTTTATGGTGCTGGTGTGAGGTGGTGCCAACCTGGCGCATCATGTGACAGTCAAGGTGTGCAGTGTCAAGTGAAATAAATCTGGCCATAGTGAGGCCATCCCTGGCCTCCCGGGCAGCAAGGTGGTTGGGTACTGATGCCCCCTGTCCTGTGCAGCATCAGTTGATTGCAGAGAAGGTTGGTGTTGTTGTTGGTGCTGCTGCTATGCCTGGTGCTGCTGGTGTTGGGGATGATTATGGTCGGATTCTGAGGACCAAGGTGAGAGAACATAAAGGGCACCCATGCTGATGGAATAGATTGCATATGAAGTAGAGATGATAGAAGCGATCTGTCAATGGTGAAAGAGGTAATGAGGTCAGACTGGATGAAGACTTGTGTAAAGAGTTGCAGCATGATGAATCTGTTGTGGAAATGCAGTGAGGAAGAGCTTGTGGCTGAGAGAAGATATCTCTGTATCCTTTTCTGTAGCCTCTGTAGGCTTTTCCTTAATGTTTGAAGCTGTCAAATGATCAGCTAATTCAATGGCCATTAATATCCCACCTCAGCTTGACAGACGAGGTCTAGCAAGATCATGAAACCCATGAGCAAGCTGTCAAATTCAAAAGGTAAGTTTAAAACCATTGTTAAGTGGTTGTAAACATTCACTAATCATTTAAATTGGCTCCCCCACAGCTGCTGGTCGGGTCTACTCAGTGCTGGCAGAACCAACGTCAGGAAAGGCAAATGTGCTCAATTTGACAGCGGGTTCCCAACCCACAGTCAATCAATTCACATTTAACTGCTGACCCACCACCAATTCCGTCCGCTGAGCACCAGCAAAATTCCGGCCAGAGTATCTGGTCATTATCACATTGCTGTCTGTGGAAGCTTGCTGTGCGCAAATTGGCTGCTGCGTTTCCTGCATTACAACACTGAGTACACTTCAAAAAGTACTTCATTGGCTGTAAAGCATTTTGGGACATCCAATGGTCGTGAAAGGCGTTATATAAATCCAAGTGTTTCTTTTCTTTCTTTATTATTGGTTTTACTGCAGGAGATAGAAACCACGTGGCAGGAATAAGGTGACTGAGGGCTGAATGCAGACTACAAACTGTCCTGACCTCACCAGCTTGAGGCGCAGCAGATGTTAACTTCTGGGCCTCATCTGCATGCCCCCAGTCAGCTTCCCGCCACAATGAGGAACAGCAGGAGGACCCGAAGCAACAGCCCCTGGCATTCAGGCAAGGCACTGGGAGGGTGTTTAAGGAGGCCCTCATTATCGGGAAGGGGAATGAGGGATCCCAGGGTAGGGGTAGCCTAAACCTTAGTTGTGGAGCCTGGAGTAGCACTGCTGCTCCTCATACCTCCATAAGGAAGTTAACAATAGAGTTCAAAAGACTCTTCTGGCCCTGGTTCCTCTTCCCACTAGGTTGGCCACGACCACTTCCCCGCTCAGGTCTATGATTAAAATAGCAGTCAGGCCCAATGACATCATTGGAACCCCATCTGCATATTGAAAGAAGGACCCTTCCAGTTTCCGGTGCGGGGCATATAGAAGACGTTTTGAAATAGTGTAGACAACGTTTTAGAATAGGATGGAGAAAGCTCACGTGCTCACAAGGCAGATTCAAATTATGTTTTTATAAATAGTTTTAATAAATCACTGGAATATTTTGATGTCAGGACTGTTTGATATTTGGTTCTCTTGTATGACAATGGGGGACGGCTAATGTGTGATGTTGAGGCTCAAGGTAAGGATGGCATGTGAGGAGCAAGGTTTCTACCTAGACCGCAGAGAGGTTGATGAGAAAAGGCAGATATTTGATGGGCAGACACTTCTAATAAAAGTATACTATTCATCTATGAAAGTGTGCTGAATGAATCTGGTTCTGAGTTGCTAGCAGCATTTGCCACCACATCTGTTTCCTGTTGGTCATGGGCTGGGTTTTAAGCATTAATAGTGTCACCATCAGTCCTTTCCTGATTGCAAAATGATGAAGCATATATCATGCTTTCACAATGCACAAGACAGTGCTGGGCACTTGCTGCAAGGCATCCTTGG
This sequence comes from Pristiophorus japonicus, assembly GCF_044704955.1. NCBI lineage: Eukaryota > Metazoa > Chordata > Chondrichthyes > Pristiophoridae > Pristiophorus > Pristiophorus japonicus. The sequence continues at coordinate 265,407,506 of NC_091980.1, forward strand.
ACTTTATCCAGCACTGGAACTTTCCTGTGAACTTCCTAATGGCTTGCTAAATTCTTATCCATTTCTTCATCTGTGCATGATTGCAGATGCGTTAGTGCCAGATTGTTTCGCTCTCCTCTAGTGCTGCCTGGTTCAAATGGCATCGCTTACAGCCTTCTGCTACTTCTCAAGCCTCCAGTATATAGATCATGTAAAGTAGAATTCCCACTAGGAAAGCCACTGTGGAACCCACAGATGCTAGCTCAGTTGTTGTCTTGAAATACAATGCTTTCCAAGGGTAATGCAGAATGTATGGGGAAGGTCTTCTGAGTATGACAGTGAAAAAAAGTTTCCAATACCTGTAATGAGTGCCAAGACATGGCTAAAAGCTTGCATAAGCAACTTCAATTGAGAGTGTCCCTTTAACCAAGGACTTTCACCTTGATGAATGGGTCCTGGCAAACTGTGTCTTTTAAACAGTGGTGCACATTTTTATGAGAAGGCAGCTGATGTTATCCCATCCCATCCTGAACATGGCTGCCACTAGGAGGATGGACACCCCATAACATGTCCTGAAAGTGAACGGAAGTTATACCAGTGCACTTCTCCCACCATACATCGGTCCCATCAGAAATTCCAGGACCCTCAAATGACTAGCTGCCAACTTACACTTTTCCCAACTCAGGAACTTCGGGGCCTTTTTGTGTCTGATTTTAGACTATGGGGAGAAATTGGGCGCATGTGCGTCTCCTGGGGGCGCTAACGGGGCGCTAATGCCTTTGCGACATGGCGCGGCGCTGACATCAATTCCCAGCATTTTGCGGCGGTGTTATGGCACCATACCACTGAGCCATTATGCTATTGTACAGGTTGGTATATTTTAATGTTCGCCAATCATTCAAAATTTAAAAGGGCTGAATAGTTACATTACAATCTTTGCAAATGACGCACATAGAAGGATAAACAGGCTGCCTGGAGGCTGAGACCTCCAATTTTAATGATGTACTCAAATAAAACACAGCTGAAGACAAGAGCTGCAGTTTGAAAGGAATGCACTTGAAAATGTTTCCAGCCTGCGCTTGCAGGATTATTCAATTTACTCGATGGGTCAATGGTGACAAGAAACGATATCACCTCTCACATCTTTCGTCCATGTAATCACACCTAACAGCAGAGCTACTCATGGAGCTCCATTTCACTCACTGTGCAGGCATTCCAGTCCACAGCAGAGGGAGTTTTCTCAACACTGCAGTGAAGACACTGGCAACCCCTCACACCTTAGACAAAACAAAAATCATTTTTTCTTAAATTTGGATACTTATTTATTTTGTTCCCTTGGACTGGAATTGGCTTGTGATGCACTTCTCTATCCGAGGCTAATCCTGTCTTTCACAGGAATGGATGTACATTAGCCGTGATGTCAGATTGCATAGACAGCTGCACAGTTTGCACATGGATCAGAGGCTGCTCTGCAGTGCTGCAAAATGGAATATGAAATCATGCCTCGGGATGCCAGTGCAATCTCCAGGCTAAGTCCCAAGAATATGTTGGCAGAATGTTGATGATGCATTCAATGATAAACTTGTCAGAGCTGTTTTACATTAAAGCCAGCATAAATTTATTCTGCTTCTTTTATCTAAATAAAATCTTATAACATGTTATGTCATTTATATTGTTTCCATAGTACATGGATATTAAATAATCTAAGCAATCATTGATTGCTTTGTAATTGATAACTATCATAGGGCCGACTTTCATCGATGTCCCGCCCGCAGCCGCCGAGGTTCCGCCAGAAATGGCCGTTTTCTGAGCGATTCCTCTGAAACCGTCCATCTCCCATCAAGGATCCACCCAGGCGGGAGGGAGGCAGCACTATTTCGGCATCAATCGGGAGGGCAGGAATGAGGGAGGGCAGGAGCAGTGTGAGCGGCGTCAATCGGGAGGGAGGAAGGGAGAGAGAGATGGAGTGCATTGGGGCAACTCTAGCACATCGGCTGGGAGGGAGAGGTGGTGGCCATCACATCACGGCAGCCAGTCGGATTCTGCACCATATCAGTGGGACTGCTGGAAAGAAGTTCGGTCAATGTTGCATTACTTTCTTGCTGATGGTGATGTTTAAATTGGATGTGATAAAACTGACTGAAATATCTGTAAGCTAATGGAGGCATTTTGTTGCACCTTGTTGAAAGTCCTTCCATGGTGTCTCTGCACCTTGTTCCAAACTCACACGAGGCATGGATATATCAAACACGGTCACTCTGTGACCTTCACTTTATTTCCAGGACTGAAGAATGTTGATCCTGGGTGGGACCTCCCCTTTTATACCTGGAAGCCCAGGTGAGGAGCTCACTCCCTGTGGTCAGGGTGTGCATTACAGGGGTACAGGTACAGTATGCATGAGTTACAGTTACATACTTATAGTCATTGCAAGATGGTGAGATACATGACATCACCTCCCCCCTTAGGTCTTTTAGTTTCAGAGATTAAATCTATCGGTTGGTCGACACGCTCTCGTGGAGCGCCGCAGTTGTGGCTCTGGTGGCTGAGCCTCAGCACGCGTTTCTGTCACTTGAGGTGACTCCGGCCTGTCCGGGCTGGCCGCAGGGACTGTGCATGCTGAGGGCTGTCTTTGTTGCTCGTGTGCTGGCAGTGGTGTGGGTGCTATCTCATCATGCTCTTCTTCCAGTTCCTCCGTGTCTGCACTGAACCTTGTCTTTACTTGGTCCAAGTGTTTGCGGCATATCTGCCCATTGTTTAGTCTGACCACCATGATCCTGTTTCCTTCTTTGCCAATTACGGTGCCCTCAAGCCATTTGGGTCCCAAAGCATGGTTAAGAACAAATACTGGGTTATCTATTGCTATACACCTCCCCCTTGAGCCTCGATCATGGAGCTCGGTTTGGGACTGGCGCTTACCCTTAACAATGTCTGCCAGGGCTGGGTGAATGAGGGACAGCCGCATCTTGAGTGTGAGTTTCATGAGGAGTTCCGCTGGCGGGACTCCCGTGAGCGAGTGCGGCCGGGACCTGTAGGCCAGCAGGAGGCGCGATAGGCGGTACTGAAGGGAGGGTCCTTGGATGCGTAGCATGCCCTGCTTTATGACTTGGACCGCCCGTTCCGCCTGACCATTGGAGGCCGGCTTGAATGGCGCTGTCCGGACGTGTTTGATCCCATTGCCTGACATAAACTCCTGGAATTCATGGCTGGTAAAACACAGGCCATTATCGCTGACCAGGATGTCCGGCAAGCCGTGTGTCGCGAAAACCATACGCAGACTCTCCACAATGATGGATGTCGTGCACGAGTTCAATATGATGCACTCGATCCACTTTGAGTATGCTTCGACAACAATCAGGAACATTTTCCATGAACGGGCCCGCATAGTCTACGTGAATACGTGACCATGGCCTGGTGGGCCAGGGCCACGGGCTGAGTGGGGCCTCCCTGGAGGCATTGCCCAGCTGGGCACACGTCGTGCACCTGCGAACCCAGTGTTCAGGTCTGAGTCAATCCCCGGCCACCACACGTGTGACCAGGCAATGGCCTTCATTAACACGATGCCAGGGTGCTCGCTGTGGAATTCCCTGATGAACGCTTCCCTTCCTTTCTGGGGCATGACTACCCGGCTGCCCCATAACAGGCAGTCGGCTTGGATGGAGAGTCCATCCATCCGTCTCTGAAATGGCCTGACTTTCTCGGGGCACGCCCTGTGTGCGTGCGCCCAGTCCCCAGTCAGGACACATTTCTTTATCATGGATAGGAGGGGTCCCTGTTGGTCCAGAGTTTGATCCGGCGGCCTGTGATGGGGGAGCCCGCAGTGTCAAAAGCCTCAACGGCCACGACCCATCTCGGCACTCTGCTCCGACGCCCTTCAGTGGTGGCCAGTGGGAGCCTGCTGAGCGCGTCAGCATAATTTTTGGTGCCTGGCCGGTGCCATATGGTGTCGTCAGACGCAGCCAGCGTGAGGGCCCATCGCTGTATGCGAGCTGACGCATTAGCGTTGACAGCCTTGCTGTCAGACAACAGGGATGTTAACGGCTTGTGGTCCGTCTCTAGCTCGAACCATCTACTGAAAAGGTACTGGTGCATCTTTTTCACACCATACACACGCGAGTGCCTCCTTCTCGACCATGCCGTATCCACACTCTGCCTGGGAGAGCGACCTGGAGGCGTAAGCCACTGGTTGGAGTCGGCCGTCATCGTTACCCTGCTGCAAAACACACCCAACCCTGTAGGATGATGCATCGCATGTTAAAAACAGTTTTTTACAGGACACAACAGGTTCCTCGCATTATTGAAAACCCGTTCTTGACAATCCCCCCAAGACCATTCACAACCTTTACAGAGGAGCATGTGTAACGGCTCCAACAATGTGCTTAAGTTCGGCAGGAAGTCCCAGGAATGATCGCAACTCCGACATATTGCCGGGCCTGGGTGCCCGGCGAATCGCCTCAGTTTTTGATTCAGTGGGCCTGATCCTGTCTGCGGCAACCCTCTTGCCCAGGAACTCGACCTCTGGGGTCAAAAACACGCACTTGGCCTTTTTCAGCCGCAGGCCTACCCATTCCAATCAGCGTAGCACCTCCTCCAGGTTGCGGAGGTGTTCCTCAGTGTCTCGACCCGTTATAAGGATGTCATCTTGGAACACGATCGTTCCAGGGATGGACTTGAGCAAGCTTTCCATGTTTCGCTGAAAGATAGCCGCTGCCGAATGAATGCCAAATGGGCACTTGTTGTAGACAAATAATCCTTTCTGTGTCATGATGGTGGTCAGAAACTTGGATTCTTCCGCCAGTTCCTGAGTCATGTAGGCCGAAGTGAGGTCCAGCTTCATGAACAGCTTACCATCTGCCAGCGTGGCAAAAAGGACCTCTGCTCTCGGGAGCGGGTATTGGTCTTGTAGCGACACTTGGTTGATGGTGGCTTTGTAGTCACCACAAATCCTAACCGAGCCATCTGCTTTGAGGACGGGAATAATGGGACTTGTCCAGTCGCTGAATTCAACGGGCGAAATTATGCCCTCTCTGAGCAGCCTGTCCAGTTCACTTTCAATTTTCTCACGCATCAGATACGGCACCGCTCTGGCTTTGTGGTGCACTGGTCTGGCATCTGGAGTGATGTGTATCACTAATTTGGTGCCCTTGAACGTTCCGACACCGGGTTGAAAGAGTGACTCGAATTTTTGCAGTACCTGCGAGCATGAAATTCGCTCCACGGATGAAATGGCACGCACATTCCGCATTTCCAATTCATCTCAGCTAGCCAACTCCTCCCCAAGAGCGCGGGGTCATTTCCCGGAACAATCCAGAGTGGCAGCCAGTTCTGTGATCCATTATGCGTTACCACCAAGTTTGCACTGCCCAGTACTGGGATGATCTCTTTGGTGTACGTACGTAGCTGCGTCTCAATGCGTTCCAATTTGGGCCTGCTAGCTCTGTGTGGCCATAGTCTCTCAAATTGTTGGGCGCTCATGAGGGATTGGCTAGCTCCGGTATCCAGCTCCATGGATGCCATTCAGTAAGACTTTCATCATCATGGGTGGCGTTTTGGAGTATGAGCTGTGGACATCAGCCACATGAACTCTCTGAACTTCAGCATCCATGGTTGTTCCCCAGGCCTCATCCTGCATTTCAGACCCCTCGTCTGTTTCCTCTGTCTCGCAGACTAGCCTCGCTACTGCATTTTTGCACATCCTGGCCAGGTGTCCCTTGACATTACAAATCCTACTGGTGTAAAGTTGGACCCTGCAGATTTTTGCAGTGTGTCTGCTCCCACATCTCCAACATGAGCTGAGATTGCTGTTAACAAAAGGACTCTTCGCAGGCATTCCTCTCTGATGGCCCTTTTGGCTGTTTCTAAGCACTCTGATGGGGGATGTTAATTGTCCCATCACAGGATGTATTGTTCCTCATGATGGCGTGAATTGCCAATCCCCTTTCCATTGTCCCTGTTGCCAGGAGCTTGTTGCTACCTGGGTGGTGTTGAATTGCCCTTGCCTGCCTGCCTGGATGGTGTCGAATTGCCCTTGCCTGCCTATGGGGTTCTGTGTCATTTTTATAACATTTCCCTGGTTCAATGCAATTTTAAAGCCAGGGTTGTGTGCGTAGATTAGCTTGGTCTCTTCTTCCCCTGCCATAAAGGTCTGAGCTATCAACGCCGCCCCTTCTAAAGTCAGGTCCTTAGTCTTTATGAGCTTCCTGAAAATGCCGGCATGATTAATGCCCTTGATGAAAAAGTCCCTTAACATCTCCCCCCTTCAGGCATTAGGCATCTCCGGAATCAACCTAGTGAACCTTCTCTGAACTGCCTCCAAAGCAAGTATATCCTTTCGTAAATAGGGAAACCAAAACTGCACGCAGTATTCCAGGTGTGGCCTCACCAATACCCTGTACAAATATTAGCAAGACTTCCCTGCTATTATACTCCATCCCCTTTGCAATGAAGGCCAAGATACCATTGTCCTTCCTGATCACTTGCTGTACCTGCATACTATCCTTTTGTGATTTATGCACAAGTACCCCCAGGTCCCACTGTACTGCAGCACTTTGCAATCTTTCTCCATTTAAATAATAACTTGCTCTTTGATTTTTTTCTGCCAAAGTGCATGACCTCACAATATGGGCCCTTCTCCCTCCTCTCTCTCGTCTTCTTCCTGGCACTGGGTGGCAGAGGTGGGGGCGGTAGACATGTGGGCTGCGGATGCAGGAAGGATCCGGTGTCCTCGGGTGTGGAGAACGTCGGGGTGTGAAGGCCAGAGGTCGATGGTCTCTCTGGATCCGTGGTGTCCGAGTCAGCATCTGCAAGTAGAGGACAAAATTTCAGTCTGTAGTGAGGTAGGGGTGGGGTGGGGGGGGGGGCGGGGGTGAAAGTGAGTAGTGAGCCGTTCCATCTCACATTATGCCTGCAAAGAATCCCATCTCTACATGTCCACACCAATAATGGGCGACAAAGTCTGCGTTCAACTGCGAGTGCCTTAACATTGTAAGGCCATGACCGTCACTGACACCAGAGATGAGTGTAGCCTTACACTGTGGTAGCACCGGATCTACAGAAACTTTTCTGGTTGGAATGCGGCGATGTCCCACCAATGCCAATGCACACTCCTCCAGCCTGGTCAATTCGACCACTCTTGTGGGCCTTCTCCGGTCACGCTCAGGTTTGCCTGTTTGGCTGCTTGTTTTCTCTGCACAAAGAAACGTTGCAGCCTTTACCCCCTTTGCTCATGCCCCACACACACACTCCCACACACACACATCTCGCGCACAACCTTTTTGGCCTTGGACAGGAGGAGGCGAATAAATTTATGCTCACTGCTGCCACCAAATCGTTCCACCGCTTGCGGTATTGGTCCCCATCCCTCTCCACGTTGCCCATTGCACTGACCATCTGACCTATGTCCATCCAAAGATGTCAGTATTGGGCTGGTGGAGGCTTGCCATGCCCATCCCGGGTGAGTTGTACTTGCGCTCCACCTCTATCACTAGTTCCCCCAACTCCTGCTCATTGAACCACGGAGCTCTGGGCCTGGTTCTGCCCATCTTTATTGACGCTTTCTGCCCACTCATCCTCTATGGTGAGAGGAATGGCTGCTGAACAGTTTGGTTATAAATTTATCATACTGCCCCCTCTGCAACTCAGACTGGCCCCTCTCCAATGCCACCTCTACTCTCTAACCTCCAACTCTCTCCTCTCTTTCTCCTCTCTCTCTGTCCTCGCTCTTTCTTCTCTCCTCTCTCCATCCTCTCTGCTCTCCTCCCTCTCTCTCCTCTCTCTCTCTCTCCTCACCCTCCTCTCTTATCTTATCTTCTCTGTATCCTCTATTCTCTGCATTCTCTGCTCTCTTCTCTTCTCTTCTCTTCTCTGTCTCGTGTCTCGTGTCTCACTCTCCTGTCTCCTCTCCTCTCCCCTCACAGGCGAAATTGAATGGTTTCCTTTTATGGTCCTGAGCACTTACTCAATTAGTGTGCAAGGGCCACAAAAGGACTACAACAGGCTACACAGAACTACAATTTAAAAAAACGCCTAAATCCCGGGCATGCACAGTGTAGGCCCTTCGAAAAATCCCGAGTGGAGAGGCCTCCACCTGATGCATTCTGACGATGCTTGCCGCCAAGTCCCGCTCGGCCATCCGCTCCCGCTCGCCGACTGACGTCCACTGCCCCCCCCGCGCTGTAAGATTTCTAAATCTCTGGCATTAAATTGACAGTGAGACTGGTTCTTTTAAAACAATTTGGAACAGTTTATTAAACACACATACATGGACAGTTATCAGCAATCGGCAGTTACTGGTTACAACAGATAGAATGTTACAATAATGATTTATAAAAAGGTATATGTCACTTTCCTCTGGATGGCTGGCTGAGCACACGGCTTGCTGTTATGGCTGGTCCTCAGCAGGAGGTCTGCTGTGTGCTCAGGAGAGAAGGAGAAGGGAGAGAAAAATCTTTGGCTTGAGTTCTTTTCTGTCTCCAAACCATTGATCCTCAGAAAGCCCCAGGATTGGATCTTGGTCCCAGGGCAGTTCCTTATTGGCTCTCCTCACCCATGTGTCTGTCTGTCGGGAGGCATTCCTTGATTAGGTTAATGGTTTTCCAATTAACACAATATACAAACACCATGCTGGAGGTCTATGAGCTTCCATTTTGAATCTTTCAAAACTGTCTTCTCGTACAGTCTACATTTTCAACATTTATACATGCACAGAATCAATTTTATTACTGAACACTTTTATTCTTACAAACTCCCCACCTTGAGGGGGAAATATCCTATTGACCCCCTCATATGGTTTATCTCCTCGGGGATCACATATCATAAACTTTGAGAGGGATCTGATAGCTCTGCTGTTTATGTTTCTGTGAGGTGGATGACCGCTGTATAATGGGTTTTAAACTCAGAGAGGGAGAGAAAAGTGGATGGCCTGACTTGGTCCCCACCTCGTAAGGTGTAGGCGACACGTAGGGGATTTACTACAGTATAATAACATCTCCAGCGGAGACTCTCCCCTTCTCATATCTTCGGTGCACGTCGCTTCTCAAAGCACATTGATGATTGATGATGTTCGTGAGTCATGCTGCAGCTCCCATTTCTCCATCTTCCCTCGGCTTCGATCGTGACCAGTATCGTCCTGACAGTCGTGAGGATCCGTAACATGGTCTGTGGGAAACAAGACCAGTGCAGTATTTATTCTTTGGCAGTTTTTAACTGATTAATGTGAAACCACTTCTTGTATTTAACACCCTTATTCCATGGTAACTGAATTAAATAAACCGCAGGGTTCAATCGGTCTATAATCTTATGCGGTCCCCACCACCTGGGCTCAAAGGCAGCTTCTTTTTCTCATAATTTGGAATCATTACTGAGTTTCCCACCTCGTATTCAAAGGGACGTACTTTCTTGTCAAAGTATCTTTTAATTTGTCGTCTTGACTTCCCCAATTTGATGGCCACAAATCGATTGATCTGATCGGTGTGATCTACCACTTGCTCCAGCCACTTGGAACTACATGTTTTCATTGTCAGGGGACTCATCCCTGTTAGTGTTAGCTGGCCTGGCGTTTTTATGAGCCTCCCCGTCATGGCCTGATATGGGGAGACCCCTATTTTTCTATGAGGTGTGGATCTCATTGCCATTAAGCACATTGGCAGCATGTTAGCCCATTGAGTGGGGTGGTCCGCACACAATTTTTAAAAACATTAACTTGAGGGTCCTGTTCCCCCTTTCAACCCCTCCGGACGACTGGGGATGGTGAGCAATTTGTAATTTGTGTTTTATCCCCAACATTTCCTGCAGGTGGGTAAAAATTTTACCGGTAAAGTGTGAACCTTGATCGCTGTCCACTCGTACTGGTATTCCCCACCTACAAAAATATGATTCAATACTGTTTTGGCTGCTATGATTGTGGTGTTGGAGCGGCAGGGGAATGCTTCAATCCATTTAGTGAATTGACCCACCACCACTAGGGCATGCTGAAAATTGCCTTGCGCCTGTGGAAGTGGCCCAATGAAGTCTATCTGGAGGTGAGTCCATGGCCCTTGAGTTGGGGGTGCATTTTGAAGCAAGGCTCGGTTAGTGCATGCGGGAGGATTATGTTGCAGGCACGGTAGGCATCGTGCCACATATTGGTTGATTGTTTCCCTCATGGAAGGCCACCAAGCTGTGGATGTTATATTATAGAAGGTTACCAGGGCCAAATAGTGCCCTTCTGTGGGGTGAGAGTGAAAGAGAGAGAGTAGTTCCTGATCCACCTCTGGTAGAACACACACCACCGGGCAGGCGTTTGGCTTTATTTGAACATCAGCAACTGCTCATCTGAGTCAGGGGCAGTGGCTAGTATGATATTGGGAGCCCAGGCTGTTGGTTGAGGAAGCGGTCTGCCCATATTGCTGCTGCAGGGATTTTAAATCGAGGTGATCTTTTGGGGACACCTTGCTAACAGCATTGCAGGGCTCAACAACTATATCCTCTATCTCCCCATCAATCACAGCGTTCTTGGCTGCTCTGTCTGCTCTGGAATTTCCTTCACTATGTGGACCCTCTTTTCTATGGGCTGCTATCTTTCTTATAAAGCAGGGCTGGGATCGCTGTTTAAGGTATGACCAGAGCAGGCATAACCAGAGCCCATGGACCAGGGCCTTACCGTCTATCGTACAATAGTCATTTTTGTGGTATAGGGGCAGGGAGAGCATGGTGTTTATAGCATAGGCACTATCAGACCAAATATTCACAGGTCTATCTGAGGTTTCCTTCGCAGCAGTTAGAAGTGCGCCGATTTCTGCATATTGTGAAGACTATCTGTTGCATCTTTGCTGGATGGTTCTTTCTGGCAATACCACAGCATACCCGTTGTGAGGGGATCCTTCTATGTGATATGAGGACCCATCGATGTAGCCATCTGGTGTACCCTTTCTGCACAGATTGGGTCTCAAAGTTAATCAGGGGTAATGGACATTCATATGGGTCTCCCTCATAGGTCAGAAATTGTGGCAGCAATGTGGTGGGTTTGGAAATGGTATCAATGTCTCTTTCCATGAATTCCAATGTCCATTTGCTGAGGCGCTACGAGTAAACTAACGAATCTCCAGGTTTCATCGGTAATTTCAGAGGTGTGTGTCCGCCGTGCAGGATTGTAGCCTGTAACCCAGTAATAAAGGTAAAGTGACGTACCGACCGGAAGATGGCCAGTAAGTATACATCTTTTCTGTCCCCTGCAGGATTCGAGACACATATGCAATGGGCTGTAGTCGATCAACTCGCATTTAGCACAGAACTGCAGTGAGGCTTTGCTCTGTGGCCCCGACCTCCAAATGAAAGGGTTGCGTGGGATCAGGAGGAATCAGACATGCAGCCTGTATCACTGCAGTTTTTAATTTAGCCACGGACTGGGTGTGGGCATCAGTCCATGCTGGGCGTATGTCATCACCCTGCAGTTTGATCAAATCATACAGGGGCTTTGCACACTCTGCAAAGCCTGGGATAAAGTTCCTTTGGTACCCCACAAAACTCAAGAATGATCGAAGGGCTGTTTTGGAAGTGAGTAATGGCAGGCACTGTATTATCTCCACCTTGTGAGAGTCAGGGGATGATCCCTCTGGAGAAATGGACAGTCCTAGAAAGGTGACCCGTTCTTTTACTAATTGAGCCTTACGGGGATTCACCTTTAGTCCCGCCTGAGCCAACAATGTCAAAAGTTCGTGCAAAAGGGACAGATGTTCTTCCATGCTGCAGTAGGTCGTCTACATACTGGAGCAAGCAGGTAGGGCAGGAAAAGTTTTAAAATTGCAGTCATTCTTTTATGGAACATCGAGGGGGCATTATGGAACCCCTGAGGCAGGCATGTCCAGGTATAGCTCTGGTCCTCAAATGTGAATGCAAATTTGTACTGGTCTTCCCTCTTAACAGGGATACTCCAGAATCCATTGGCGATGTCGAGGGTCGAGAAGTACTTGGAACCAGCAGGGATTCGAGATAACATGATGGGAGTTTCTCTTACTACTGGTGAGAATGCTGGTGTTACAGAATTTAATTATCTGTAATCAATAGTTAGTCGCCAGCTGTTATCAGGCTTTTTAACCGGCCTTGTGGGTGAATTGGTCGTGAAAATGCTTGTCCTAAGAACACTCTGCTCGACTCAGGATTTTATGGTGTCTCGGATGTAAGGGTGACTCTCCCTTGGGATGGGGTACTGTTTAGTGAATGAGTGGGGAGCGGGGGTCCCTCAATAGAATCCTCACCTGCCATTTTTCCACAGTCATGCTTGCACGTGGCAAACACTGCTAGGTGTTCCTGAATTAGTTTTGCCACAGCTTCATTTTCGCTCCCAGGACATGTCATGTCTGTAAGCTTGTAATGTTTGTAGCTCCACACTGTGGATGTGGACGTATTGTGTTCTGCAAGTGCAGGTTTAATAATAAACAGAACCAGGCAGATTTCTGGAGAGTTCCGAGAGAGCTGCCTGCCATGTTAGGAAGCTGTGTGTGCTGTGCTTTGTGAAGATATCACAGTTGGCGACGAGGATGAGATTTTTCGGATGATTTAAAGCTTAAATTTTGATGGTGAAGGATTCAGCCAGGCAACAGAGAGACTTTGGAAGTTTCTGTCTTTGAAAAAAAGCTACAAAATCCAAGGTAAAATACATCACAAGGTGTGAACAGCTAGAGATTAAAATGGCAGCACCCGCAGGTGTATTGGGACATTTGGGGGAATATAGACATGACCGGGAACGTTTTAAAGCATATGTGGATCGGTTAGAAATGTATTTCATTGCAAATAACATAATCGAAGTTCAAGACAATGCAGTCCAGAACCGGGCTGTGTTGGAACGTAAGACAGCGATCTTCTTATTGGAGGCAGGTCTGGCATTATATGAAACCCTTGTAAATCTGCTTGTGCCTGATGAGCCAAAGGACACAACGCTTAAAGAGATTTTAGCGAAACTGGAGCAGCACTATAACCCCAAACCATTAGAAATTGCTGAACGCTATCGTTTCGGGATTCGTAATCAAAAGTCTGATAAAATATCAGTGATTACATCGTAGCATTAAAAAAGCTATCGATGCACTGTAATTTTGGAAACTTTCATAACCGAGCATTATGGGATCGTTTTGTTTGTGGGGTGAAAAATAATGCGATCAGAAGGAAGTTATTGATGACGGATGACTTGACTTTTGAGATTGCTTGTCAGACAGCAATGTCGATGGGCATGGCCAAACAATATTCCCGAGAATTAAATAATAATTACGCTTGTCAGTCAACCAAGGTAAATCACCTGCAGGTTCAAAGTTAAAGACGAGCATGGCCGAAAATCTCAGAAACTGGAAATTCTAACAGAGCGTCGAAGTCGTGCTATAGGTGCCTAGGACACACATTGCTCAAAATTGTCCATACATGAAGGCAGAGTGTTTCTTCTGCAAAAAGACTGGGTATATTGCGAAGGCATGCCGACTGAAGGGCAAACCAGTTTTTAAAGCTATGAGTCCAGCGTTCAAAGCTATGAGTAGAAATCCCAAGAGACTGTATAGCATGGAAGAACAATAACAGGACGAGGAGATGTTAGAGTTACACGTCATCGGGGTTAACGGACAGCGATTCGGAAAGCATCAAAATCCACATAGATGTTGCGGGATTCAAGATACCAATGGAAATCGACGCGGGTGCATCCGTGAGTGTAGTACCGGAGTCACTATATCGCAACAAATTGCGTGATTTTCAACTGGAGAAATCCAAGATAGAGCTGTGAGGCTACTCGGGAGAGAAAATTCCTGTAGTAGGCCGTACCACCATACCGGTGAAATATAAAGATCAATTTCAGAAATTATTTCTAATAGTAGTGAAAGGAGACAAGTCTGCCTTACTAGGAAGAAATTGGTTGAGCTCACTGAAGCTGGATTGGAGTAAGATTTTCCGTGTGGAAGCGAGATTTTCATCAACGGATGAGGTTATCAATAAGTATCCGAAGGTGTTCTGTGAAACGGGCTTTCTGATCCAAGGCTTCTAGGCGAGTGTCAGGGCACAGAAGGACGCTAGATCGGTTTACTACAAGCCACATTCCATACCATATGCACTCAAAGAGAAAGTTGAGTAAGAACTCAAAAGACTAGAGACTGAGAACATTATTTGTAAGATAGATCGATGTAATTGGGCTACACCCATTGTTGTTGTACCGAAGTCCGATGGTAAGGTAAGATTGTGTGGTGATTATAAAGTAACTGTAAACCAGGTTCTAGAAGGTAATGTCCCCAATACATTGCAGAATATAGAAGATTTGTTCACAACACTGACAGGTGGTCAGATCTTCTCAAAACTGGATCTTACGAATGCCTACTTACAGCTTGAACTAGATGAGGAGTCCAAGCCATGTTTGACTATAAATATTCATTTAGGCCTATATCAATTTAATAGGCTACAGTTTGGAGTGTCTTCCGCCCATGCCATATTCCAAGGGGTGATGAACCAGATTTTGCAAGGTATTGAAGGGGTAGTATGTTATTTGGATGACATAGTAATTTCAGCACCAAATAGGCAAATTCATAATAACATATTGAATGAAGTCCTCAAACAGCTAGAGAAGCACAGAGTACGAGTGTCTGCTCGTAAGTGTGAGTTATTTAAAAATTCAGTGGAGTACTTAGGGTACAGAGTAGACAAAGATGGTTCACATCCAACCATGGAAAAATTGGATGCAATCAGAAATGCACCCACTCCCAGGAATGTCACTGAACTTCATTAATTCTTGGGTCTTTTGAACTATTATGGGAAGTTCCTACCAAATTTGGCTACAGTATTCCATCCACTGAATGAACTTTTGAAAAAACAGGTCCATTGGAAGTGGTCAAAAGAATGCAATACAGCATTCAAGGAGTGTAAAAGCAAAATGGTAGAGAGCACCATGTTAGTTCACTATGACATATCTAAGGAGATTAAGCTAGCATGTGATGCCTCTCTATATGGAGTTGGGGCAGTAATCTCTCATGTATTAAATAATGGGGAGGAGACCAATTGCTTTTGCTTCATGCACTCTCAGTGCCAGTGAGAGTAATTATGCGCAAATTGAGAGGGGAGCTTTGGCATTAATTTTTGGGGTCAAGGAGTTTCACAAATACTTGTATGATCGTAAGTTTACCATCGTTACGGACCATAAGCCCCTAACAGCAATCCTCCATCCAAAGTCCCCAGTTCCAACATTAGCTGCAGCCCGAATGCAGAGATGGGCTTTGATTTTGTCAGCATATACATATGATGTTGAATGCAGACAATCAGCTGATCACAGTAATGCTGATGCAATGTCTAGATTGCCTTCCCCTTCACAAGTTACACCCGATAGGGAAGAAGTGTTTTATTTTTCATACATTGATGAACTGCCAGTCACAGCTGAAGAGATTGGTAAAGCAATCAAACATGACCCAGTGATGTCAAAGGCATTTGAGTATATTGCAAATGGATGGCCAAACCAGGTAACAGACAAAGATACACATCCATTCTTCATTCGTAGAAATGAATTATCAATAGATAAAGATTGTATCATGTGGGATGCAAGAGTTGTTATACCAAATAAATTCAGGTCCAAATTATTAGGAGACCTCCATGACCAGCACCTGGGAATGTTCTTGACCAAGAGTTTTGCACGCAGTTATTTATGGTGGCCAGGTCTTGATAAAGATATAGAGTACATTGTGAGTCAGTGTACGACATGTCAATCGGTAAGCAAGCAACCACCACCAGTACCATTACAGCCATGGAAATGGCCTCCCAGGGTGTGGCAAAGGCTACACATTGATTTTGCTGAGTTAGAAGGACAACAATTGTTCATTGTGATTGATAGCCATTCGAAGTGGGTTGAGGTGTTTCCAATGTGGAAAATAACAACAAGTAAAACATTGGACATTTTACGAAAATTATTTTCTTCATTTGGCCTCCCTGAAGAAATTGTTTCGGATAATGGACAACAATTTCATTCAGAAGAATTTGCACAATTCATGAGCAAAAATGGTGTGAAACATACCAAAGTTCCACCATACCATCCTACTTCAAATGGTGCAGCAGAGCGCACTGTACAAATTGTAAAACGTGCCCTCATAAAACAAATGTTAGATCCAAATCCAAGGAAACGACATTTGTCATTGGATCACAAATTGGCTAATTTTTTGATTACATATCGAAATACTCCTCATACAATTACTGGTAGAACACCAGCAGAGTTGTTTCTCAAACGACAGCCACGAACCAAATTCTCGTTTTTGAAGCCAAATTTGGCACAGTCCGTAGAAGAGACACAATTAAGACAGAAAGAGAATCACGATAAAGTTAGAGTAAAAGAGGGAAGTGTGAAATTAAACCAGAAAGTGAGAGTGAAGAACCATCACCATAAATGATTAAAGTGGTTACCAGGAAGAGTGGTGAAGATATGTGTCCTCGCACATATTTGGTCAAGATGTTTGATCATGGACAGGTTAGGTTTGTTCATATTGATCATATTTTACCTACAGACATGGAAGGAGTTGAAGGTGGGAATGATTCAATTATTTCTGACTCATCAGATAGTTTTGATATACCAGTAGCAAATCCTAAATCCAATGTACTGGAAACAAATCCAGGAGAGAATCAGAATGAAAGTCTGAGTCCAAGTCAGGAAAACAAAGAGCCTGAAGTTAGAGTGAGTTCAAATGAAAATCAAGGAAATTCTGTGGAGGAAAACGTTCCTCAGGATGAGCCTCGAATGAGTGTGAAATCGACACCATGTTTGGAAGGTTCTGCTCGAGAGTGAAGGTATCCTCTTCAAAACAGAAAACAAGTAGTAAATTTAAATTTGTAAATATGGAAAAAAAATAAGTTTATATCCTGTGTTATGTATAAACATGGAAGTTATGTATGATCTTTGTTTTAATAACTTCTTCATTAAGGAGGGAAAAGTGTTAAGTCTGTAAGCTTGTAATGTTTGTAGCTCCACACTGTGGATGTGGACGTATTGTGTACTGCAAGTGCAGGGTTAATAATAAACAAAACCAGGCAGATTTCCGGAAACTTCTGAGAGAGCTGCCTGCCATGTTAGGAAGCTGTGTGTGCTGTGCTCTGTGAAGATATCACAGGATGGTCATACTCAGATGGCTTTTTAATAATAAAAATAGAGTGAGCATCTGAAATTTCTATCACTCCTGCCTTATCTTTCAATCCCATCCAAACACAGTCCTGATTATAATCGATCACCACGCCATAATGATCCAATTCGGTCGCTAAAATTCCCCTTCCGTCGGGGGTGGTCATCAGCATCGACGCTGGGACCTTACAGGTGAGGCCTCCCAGCTGAAGTTCAGTGGCCTTCCCTGTTTACGTGGTGGATGTATCACCGTTAAACCCTTTAAGGGTTTTACAACCCTTGCCCGCCGCCGCATGGCGTTCAGGGTATGGGGCGTGGATGATGGTAACGGCTGAGCCAGTATAGATAAGCATAATCTGCTGACTGTCCCCTTTTAAGACAACAAGGACTACTGGTCTCCTGCTACCATCACGTCAGAACCCCACTTCCGACCAATCTTTGGGGGCCGAACCCTGTCATAGGGTCGATCCTGGAATGGGTCTCTCTAATGAGTGTGCATCGGCAATTGTGTGCACCGGTAAATGATTTTGCATCCTCCCCGTGACAATTTGGGTTTGTATGAGGGTTATCAATTGATCCAATCGTTGATCTGTCCCAGAGGGCTTGGATTTGTCCCTTGGGAGGTATCTATGCGTTGCATCATGGTTTGGTGCTGGTCTGGGTCTGCTGCAGTCTTTTGCTAGATGGCCTACCTTCTTACAATTAAAGCACTGTCCCTTAAAGGGGTAGTTTCGAGATCCCTTCACCGTTGACACTGGTTTATTTGCAGTGGGTGGTGACTTTACCTTTAACTGGTCTTTTACCATCTCCCAGGCTATTTGAGCGCTAGTCTCTATCTGTCCACTGATTGGTGGGCCTCATGGCAATGCCCAGGGTAGTTTTAACTAAAGGGTGGGGTTGGGTCAGGAACATCAATTTAAATTGTTCCTGATTCTTTCCAACTGTAGCATTTGTGGGTGCCTGGTTCTGCGTACATTGATAGATAGCATACAGGCAATTACTGAAGACTCTAGGGATCTCTTCTGGGCACTGCTTGGTCTGATTAAGCAGAGCAACTAAGTTCAAGTTTTGGATCCCTAAATGGTTTAGGATCTTGGTCATGAGTGCATCAGTCGCTGCACCAGGCTGGAGGACTGCGTCTGGCAGATTATCTTTTAGGGAAGTGGAATAGGCCAAGAGGAGGCCTCGTGTTAAGTCTCTCTCTTCCAATTCAGGGTGACCCCTCCTGAAATTTGCCCACCTCCTATTACTTCCAGTGGGTCGTCCCCATCATTAATGGGCCCCAACTCATGGCTACACACCGTGGCATCAACACCAGATATGGGCGGTGAGTCAGTATGGTTACTGGTGATGTGGCCGTGCGCATTACATCGTGAAGAAGTGGTTACTACGGCTATGATTGGCTCTTGTGTCTCCAAGGTATCCCATCCTACACCACCCTCCTGTGGACTATACTGACTGCCTTCCTCTTCCCAATCTGTCCCCCTTGTCCCCTTCTGCTGTCTCTGTTATGGCTCCCCATGTTACTGCGGATACTAGGGCCTTCTGCTCCCCTAACTTACTTTTTAGTCTCCCTATTTCTAGTTGACACTGGGAGGGATCTGCCTCCCTATGTGGCTTCTTAATGACTTCCCTTAATGCGACCCTAGCATCTTCTATCTCTTGCTGGAGCCTCAAGTTTTCCAATTTATATTTTTTTAGCTCTAATTTGTTTTCATTTGCTTCAACAATGGCTGCTGTGGCATTTAAATTTGAGAGGCTTTGTTGTTGCAATGAAGCTGCTCTTTCTAATTGCCTAATATGCAGAGAACAAAATTCACCAGAAAACCCCCCTGTGTTTAGGCTCATTAGAAAGAAAATTTAATTTGGGACTATCTACCGAAAAGTTTTCGAACTCTAAAGTGCTTATGGAAGAAACTACGAACTTTAATAGAATTATGAACTTTTACAAGACAGATTCAAGCCTGTGGGCCCACCTAGGGAACAAAAAAAGCCCACTTGATTATTGGAACTGTCTGGGTGTGGGGACTGAGTTAACCTGTCTGGAAGAATGAGTATTTGAAAATCCTTCTCCACAAGAGACATTACCATCACAAAATCACCCAGAGGTAGCTCCCCATCAACATGGGTCTGGACAAACCATTTCAGCAAATTTATCACAAAGAGGCCCAATCCAGCCTGTATGCGAAAGACTAAGCACAAAAGGACATTGCAATTACCAAACTAATAGTTCCATCAGGAAACAGTTTTCGAACATCAACCCACCCAAGACATATCAACTTTAACGAGCCCGACAAAATATTACAAAGAAGAACCAAGCCCGCCAAAATTATACAAAGGATTTTGAAGAGATTTGGTGGCAAGATTAGAACACTGAAATCGTATAACTGCCCCTGTTTTCAACAGAGGTTAGAGAGGGGAGAGAGGTGGTTGCTACTACCTCATCAAGACAAGTAGAGAAACCAACGCGACAGTTGTAAACTAACTTCTCCAGCCTCGAAGTCTTGAAGTCCTGAAGGAAGGAAGAACATCACCATCTACCATTAACTATCAAAAGGATTGGTAAGCATAAGTCCCTGCCTGCCCTGGAGCCTAACCTAGCTAGAATTAGGTATTGGGAGGTGGGAGGTATAATTTTACTGTAACCCCCTTTGAATGTGTAGTTTGTGGTACTTTATTAAAGTGATTATAAGTTTGACCTTGTACCTTTCCTTGTATTGTTCTTTGTTAGAGTGATTATAAGTTTGGCCTTGTATTTTCTTACTAGAGTAATAAGCCTGTATGACCTTGACTGTAATAAAAACAAAGTTCTTTGCATCAAACCAGTGTCCTTTGCACTTTTGTCACACCCCCCAAATAAATCCAGAGTATGGAACCCAAGGGAGTGGGAGCGATTCGAAACCGCTCAAGTTGGTCAGAAGGGAACCTGACCCGCTCATAGAGACACCACACACACCCCCCCTTACAAATACTGTGGTTGACCAATTTCTTGTCTTAAATGCTGTATTTCTCCTTCTTTTAACTGCTTCACAAGTTGGAGTCCTTCTTCCTTTTGTTGTTTTATACCCTCCATCTCTCTTTCTTTTAGTTGAATCTCTTTTACTTACAATTCTTTTAAATCTTGTATCACTTTGGCCTCCTGCCTCATTAATTCCTCATCTCTCCGGGCATAATAAAATGCGCTGAATGCCACAAGACCGTTTGCCTGTTTTGGCCTTAGCTCTCCTTTATCTACTTTTTCCTGAATAAGTGCCACCAGCTCCCCAAAGGACGCAGGTTGACCCTTGCGGAGGTACCGTGCCTGTGCCTTTAACTCTTTTATGTCTGTATCGGGAACTTTTTGGACAACTTCTCCTGATAAACTAGCTCAACATTTCTTTTTATTGTTAGCTTTCTGTTCATGACCAATCCCTTCATCCTGTGCCTTTTGAATACAATGACTGGTGGGTCCCCACTTAAACAGTTACAACTATCGAGACGGCTACTCCTTAAGATGCAACTTCTCCCGATCCGTTTAATCGTTTATAAGTTATGCTTCGCAACATAGGTTAGAGTCGCAACTCCCGAAATTTCCAATTGTTCAAAAGAATCATCAAAAAGCTGTCTCACCAGATGCCTGCATTCTCCACCAATTTGTTAGATTTCTACATCTTTGGCATTAAATTGAGAGCAAGATTGATTCTTTTAAAACAATTCGGAACAGTTTATTAAACACACACACATGCACATTTATTAGCAGTCGTCAGTTACTAGTTACAACAGATAGATTGTTACCATAATGATTTATAAAAAGGTAAACGTCACTTTCCTCTGGCTGGCTGGCTGAGCACACGGCTTGCTGTTTCGGCTGGTCTTCAGCAGGAGGTCTGCCATGTGCTCAGGAGAGAAGGAGAAAAGAGAGAGAAATTTTGTCTTGAGTTCTTATACCTCTCAAAGCCATTGTTCCTCAGAAAGCCCCAGGATTGGCTCTTGGTCCCAGGACAGTTCCTTCTTGGCTCTTCTCACCCATGTGTCTGTCTGGAGGCATTCCTTGATTAGGTTAATGACTTTCCAATTAACACAATACACAAACATCAAGCTGGAGGTCTGTGAGCTTCCATTTTGAATCTTTCAAAACTGTCTTTTCGTATAGTCTACACTTTCAACATTTATACATACACAGAATCAATTTTATTACTGAACACTTTTATTCTTACATACTGCCGGCCACCAAAGTCAGCCCCCATATACTTCTAAAAATACATAAATAGCTACTTTTTACTTATGTTGGCATTTCTTTAATTATGAATATATGATATAGTGATAATAAGATGTATATACTCTCAGAGATTTTAATTGCTTTGTGGACATTCAGAGGTAGTAATTTTGTGCATTCATATTATTGGGGAAGTCGCACATTTTTGCCCAGGCTTCTAAACTTGTTCATTGGAATAAATATTTAGCAACTCACAGACCAAGTATTAACCCTATTTTATTTGCTTCTTAACTGCACTATTTAACATGGAAAGTTTAAATTTTCTTAGAGTTTGCTTCATTGCCATTTAAAGCTGGCAGGATCCCAGGGGTGAGCAGAATCGATGTTGGCAAAAGGAGGAGTCTTTTGGTGAATTCTGCATCGTCTATCAATGCCAAATACTATAGAGATGAATGAGCAGCAACAGCAGGAGACCTCAGTCTGGGATGTTCAAAGTAATAATAGACAAGCTTACAGGAGTCAATATTAGCCGATGCAGCAAAATTGTAGCTATGTAGTTATCAACTATCTGGATCTCATTGAGGAAAAACGTATAAGAAGGCTGTGCATCAACAGAGGTATGAGGGTAAATCTGTCGCTGCTATACACCAGTGGAGCATGTGTGCACCAATTATTGGGGGAAGGGTGGAAAATTCAAGGTTGAGTGCCTGCCCTGAAAGAGCTTTGGGGGCACGCTGTCCAATATTTTTCAAGTGGGCTACTGGAG